>NC_069499.1:980104951-980448285 GCF_027579735.1 Bombina bombina | reverse complement strand
ATGAATGTCAACATGTACTGTGACATACTGAAGCAGAGCATGATCCCCTCCCTTCGGAGAGAGGGCCGCAGGTCAGTATTCCAACATGATAACGATCCAAAATACACCACCAAGGCGACCACTGCCTTGCTAAAGAAACTGAGTTTAAAGGTGATGGACTGGCCAAGCATGTCTCCAGACCTAAACACTATTGAGCATCTGTGGGGCATCCTCAAAAGGAATGTGGGGGAGCGCAAGGTCTCTAACATCCACCAGCTCTGTGATGTCATCATGGAGGAGTGGAAGAGAACTCCAGTGGCAACCTGTGAAGCTCTGGTGAACTCCATGCCCAAGAGGGTTAAGGCAGTGCTGGAAAATAATGGTGGCCACACAAAATATTGACACTTTGGGCCCAATTTAGACATTTCCACTTAGGGGTGTACTCACTTTTGTTGCCAACGGTTTAGACATTTATGGCTGTGTGTTGAGTTATTTTAAGGGGAAAGCTAATTTACACTGTTATAAAGGCTGTACACTCACTACATTGTAGCAAAGTGTAATTTCTTCAGTGTTGTCACCTGAAAAGATATAATAAAATATTTACAAAAATGTGAAGGGTGTAATCACTTTTGTGAGATACTGTGTGTGTGTATATATATATATATATATATATATATACAGGGAGTGCAGAATTATTAGGCAAGTTGCATTTTTGAGGATTAATTTTATTATTGAACAACAACCATATTCTCAATGAACCCAAAAAACTCATTAATATCAAAGCTGAATATTTTTGGAAGTAGTTTTTAGTTTGTTTTTAGTTTTAGCTATTTTAGGGGGATATCTGTGTGTGCAGGTGACTATTACTGTGCATAATTATTAGGCAACTTAACAAAAAACAAATATATACCCATTTCAATTATTTATTTTTACCAGTGAAACCAATATAACATCTCAACATTCACAAATATACATTTCTGACATTCAAAAACAAAACAAAAACAAATCAGTGACCAATATAGCCACCTTTCTTTGCAAGGACACTCAAAAGCCTGCCATCCATGGATTCTGTCAGTGTTTTGATCTGTTCACCATCAACATTGCGTGCAGCAGCAACCACAGCCTCCCAGAAACTGTTCAGCGAGGTGTACTGTTTTCCCTCCTTGTAAATCTCACATTTGATGATGGACCACAGGTTCTCAATGGGGTTCAGATCAGGTGAACAAGGAGGCCATGTCATTAGATTTTCTTCTTTTATACCCTTTCTTGCCAGCCACGCTGTGGAGTACTTGGACGCATGTGATGGAGCATTGTCCTGCATGAAAATCATGTTTTTCTTGAAGGATGCAGACTTCTTCCTGTACCACTGCTTGAAGAAGGTGTCTTCCAGAAACTGGCAGTAGGACTGGGAGTTGAGCTTGACTCCATCCTCAACCCGAAAAGGCCCCACAAGCTCATCTTTGATGATACCAGCCCAAACCAGTACTCCACCTCCACCTTGCTGGCGTCTGAGTCGGACTGGAGCTCTCTGCCCTTTACCAATCCAGCCACAGGCCCATCCATCTGGCCCATCAAGACTCACTCTCATTTCATCAGTCCATAAAACCTTAGAAAAATCAGTCTTGAGATATTTCTTGGCCCAGTCTTGACGTTTCAGCTTGTGTGTCTTGTTCAGTGGTGGTCGTCTTTCAGCCTTTCTTACCTTGGCCATGTCTCTGAGTATTGCACACCTTGTGCTTTTGGGCACTCCAGTGATGTTGCAGCTCTGAAATATGGCCAAACTGGTGGCAAGTGGCATCTTGGCAGCTGCACGCTTGACTTTTCTCAGTTCATGGGCAGTTATTTTGCGCCTTGGTTTTTCCACACGCTTCTTGCGACCCTGTTGACTATTTTGAATGAAACGCTTGATTGTTCGATGATCACGCTTCAGAAGCTTTGCAATTTTAAGAGTGCTGCATTCCTCTGCAAGATATCTCACTATTTTTGACTTTTCTGAGCCTATCAAGTCCTTCTTTTGACCCATTTTGCCAAAGGAAAGGAAGTTGCCTAATAATTATGCACACCTGATATAGGGTGTTGATGTCATTAGACCACACCCCTTCTCATTACAGAGATGCACATCACCTAATATGCTTAATTGGTAGTAGGCTTTCGAGCCTATACAGCTTGGAGTAAGACAACATGCATAAAGAGGATGATGTGGTCAAAATACTCATTTGCCTAATAATTCTGCACTCCCTGTATATATATATATACATACATACCTATACATCATTAGACATGTATATGTATTTATTTCTGTGTTAAAGTTCTTTTTCTGCCTTGTTTTTCTAACACTTGAGACCTCGGCCCCTATTTATCATAGGTCTTGCGGACCTGATCCGACAGTGCGGATCAGGTCCACAAGACCTCGCTAAATGCGGAGAGCAATACGCTCTCCGCATTTAACATTGCACCAGCAGCTCACAAGAGCTGCTGGTGCAATGCTGCCCCCTGCTGACTCACAGCCAATCGGCCGCCAGCAGGGCGGTGTCAATCAACCCGATCGTATTCGATCGGGTTGATTTCCGGCGATTTCTGTCCGCCTGCTCAGAGCAGACGGACAGGGTTATGGAGCAGCGGTAAACATTCAGTATTTTTTAACTTAGGACAAAATATAGAAACTATTTAGCATGGGTGTTTTTTGGTGGTTGTAGGTGGTTGTAAAAACATATTTTTGGGGTCAAAGTTAGAAAAAAAGAGTGTTTTTTTCAATTTTTTCATCATATTTTTTTTTTTATAGTAAATTATAAGATATGATACAAAATAATGGCATCTTTAGAAAGTCCAATAAATGGCGAGAAAAAGGGTATATAATATGTGTGGGTACAGTAAATGAGTAAGGGGAAAATTACAGCTAAACACAAACACTGCATAAATGTAAAAATAGCCCTGGTCCTTAAGTGTAAGAAAATTTAAAATGGTCTGGTCACTAAGGAATTAACATGGCAGGAAAAATGACTTCTTCTTTCTTTAGGAAGGCCACCAGAAACCCTTTAATTGCAATGTAACTTTCATTAAAGGGCCATGATACCCAAATGTTGAAACACTTGAAATGTTGAAACACTTGAAAGCATAGCTGTAAAAAGCTGACTAGAAAATATCACCTGAACATCTCTATGTAAAAAAGAAAGATATTTTACCTTAAAATGTCCTAAGTATTCACACCCCACTGTATAGGACTTTAAGCAGCTAATCAGTATGTCTGTCCCGGGACAGGCAAGGGAGTGAGCCTCGTGCACTCTCATGTTATTTCCCTATTCAGTTTAAGGAAATTGACTATGAAATCTCATGAGAGTTAAGTGAAATCTCATGAGATCACAGTAAAAGAGTTCATGACCTCAGCACTGCTGATGCTAATTGACTGCTGTTCATGTCTTCTTCTTTTTTTTACCTGCAGCTGGGCAGTAACTGAAGAATAACTTTTTACACTGAACTTACTCTGCTGAGCTGAGGAGATTGTGAGGTAAAATATCTACTTTTTTTACATAGAGATACTCAGGTAATTTTCTCCTGTCAAGTTTTTACAGTTATACTGCATCAGTTTCAAATGATTTATCATATGAGTAGTATGTCCCTTTAACTCAGATTAGTAGCTGCAAAGATTGCATACTCAAACTGTGTATACACATTAATGGCATTAATACATACATATTATATATTACACAATGTGCATTACATATTGAACAGCTAGGGAACTTAATCTGAAATGCGTTCCTCAATTAAATTACATGATATAATTACTCTATAACATGTATTAAGTTAGTAAGACAATATAATTATTGCTAATTATACATTAATATGATATGTACAATAAAAAACACTTAAACCTTTAGCGGATTTGTGTAACCGAGTCACTTTCTCGTGGTGTTTTGAATAGCGATTCCAGACAATTTAGTTGCACAAGGGGTAAAAAAGTATAGCCTGTATTGCTTCTTCCACTGATTATAGTTCCTTAGTGTAAGTACTCCTACTGTATTGAGCAATTTTTAAAAGGTTTCCGTATTTCACACGGATTTGCATCTATGGTTGATATGGAATAGATCTGTATGTAGATTGGATGAGTCTATTTTCTATTTTATCTGCCTGTATAAATTATCTGTACTTGAATTTATTGATAACAGTGCTAGGTACACAGTTAATACAAAATGAATGTAAAACGCGTAAAGGCAAAATTAAATGAACATTCTGAAACAGAATGAAAAGCCTTGATCCTATGAGGGCCTAAACTATATTGATTAGTCAGGTCTGGCTTCTCTATAAATGTTTGTTCAAATATAGATAAAATACATTTTTCCAATCTTGCTCTTTCCTTTAATTTGTGAACTTTAAGATAACTGCCAGAAGCTACTTTGAATCCCCTGTCTCTGCTTTCAACATTCGCAGATATTTCTTGTACATTAATATAAACCAAGATACTGAGAGTGTACACTTTATTCTACCTGCACCATGTCAGTGCCCAATAACTGTCATCTCTCTGCTCCCCCGGTCTCACACATTGTCTCTATTCTTTTAGTTTAGTATCTCCAGGGAGGGCAGCTAAGGGTCTGCATCTAGTCTGCATCTCTTATTTAACCTGACAGTTCAAATAAACATAGTTTTATTGTGAGTCCTGCAAAGCTATGGTAGCTTCAAACACTTAAATTACTTTTTTTGTCCTTGACAATTATATATAAGTTCCAATGCTAGTGTGCTGATGTTTTATATGAAAACATCCCAGCACAACATTCATAAATACTTTTGAGATTCAACAGCAAAATCTATATTTTTGAAAAGAGTCTCTATATTTTCACTTCAAGATATATTTGATTGACTTTGTTGTGTGTTAAGCAAACACATTCTGTACAAAGATTCAGAAAAGAGTGGAGTCAGAAATGTTAGTCTCTGGCTCCAAGAGCAGATTGCATGTGTTAGCACTTACTGTCCCCTACATTAAGTTTCAGAAAACCTTGAAAAGGAAGAAAATGTGGGTGGAGCAGCGTGTGAATGTAATTAAAATCTAACTTTTATTTCAACACTTAAAAAAGAAAATAATAACATACAATTAAAAACACAAATTCGCGTAGAACTTAGAAATTGGGGTTGAATTGTACCCTTAATTTAGTATTGGGGTGCAGTAACGGAATGACGGAGGGGTATCACTGTTCAGATATTAGGATACTGAGATACGTTTATCTGAAGGGCTGATATATGTGTGGATACTCTTATTTCTGACAACTACGTTACTGTATCAAATTATTGATGTGCGTACGTATGGTATTGCTCTGGGTATTATATCTCTCTAATAGAACTAAATGATGTACACCTTCTTTAATGAGCTTGTGTTTCTGATTGTGAGAAAATATATATGGTATCTTATTTGATTGAATTGATAAAAGAATCAACTTTTGTGATTTATGATTAGAGTGTTGTGTGTAGGTGCAGATGTGATTCTGCTAAATGAGTTGGATTTCGAGTATAGAGAAAGAATATATATGTATATCTGGCTACACCATGCTATATGGGAAAAAGCCTTTAGATAGTGTTTAAACAGCAAATATTGTCTTGGTCCCTTATAAGCGCAATAGGAGCGTATATATATATCTGGTTATAAAGCGCTGTAGGGATAAATGCCTTTAAATAGTGTTTAAACAACAATTTTAATCTTAGTCTTTATAAAAACAATAGGAACATTCCCCTTATTTCTGGGGCATTGAGGTCTGTACCCGAGTTGTTATATCTTATCCCTTACGCTTATTTAAGTGAATATATCTGCAGAATTAGATCGTGCATATAGGCACATCCATACATATGCAGTTTGTTATTTTATCTCGTTAATGCGTATACTTTGTATCAATAGTTAGAGATTATATAAGTTGATACTTGTGAAATATATTCTAAAGTAGCGAAGTCGCTTAATTGTTATTGTGCTTCTTTTTTAACCTCTTTTTCTATTGCATATAAGTACTTGTGAAGTATTGGGATTACAAACTTAGAACAGAGTAGTTATTAGTTGTTTTGTTAATGTAAGATCAAGTTGATGTGGGGAATTCTGTACAAAGCCCAGGGCTACAAATGAAATGAATTCAGCACCCATTGCTATTATGGTTCCTGATTATATATTCTGGATATTAAACAACTCTTGGACAGTTAAGTAATAAGTCACTGGATGAGTTCAATAAGGCACACATTTTCATTTAAAGAAGGAAGTGTTCGAAAGTATGAGGGAATGATATTTAGCGAATACTTTAAACCTCAAAAATGAATCACAGTAGAGTCATAAAAAAACATTTGTCAGCTTATTTTTTAAGTGAAAACAATGAATAGATGAATTTACTGAGCAGAACATATCAAGCGATTAGACTGAATAAATCACTGAGGGATGTGTGAATTTTACCTACAGGGCTTCCTGTCTATAATGGATAACGTAATGATTTTAATGTCTCTGTTGGGATGGGAATAAAGGATAATAATCGCAGTGGAAGAAGATCAAGGGCAGAACAGAAGATTTGAGGTTATTACAAATGTAATTAATGGTGTAGAATTAATAATATTAAAGGGACATTCTAGTTTATTTCTATTTTGTGAGAGAATTTTCTTTTTGGGCTGGATTGAGCAGAATTGAGGCTTTCCCTGGTCATATATGTGCCATGTCCCCAGGTGTGTAGAATTTTCCCACTTGTTTTTTTCCATGTCTCCGCCAATTACACACCATTGTGTAAAACTGCTGGGGTTTTTTTCTCAGCCACACAAATACAAGGCTAGTGACAGCTAGGGATGAACGAATGTTTAGCAACATTCTAAAATTGAAATGAAAGCCAGGACAGTGTGAAAAGTGTCAGATGACATAGGGCAAGTTCAGTTGTACCTGCACTCGTCTTTTTTTGTTTGGCAAAGTGTTAGTTTTTTACTACTTTAAATAAATTGTGGATTTTAAATTATTCATCAGTGCTGGTCTGGATTGTTGCAACTTCCACCTTCATTGCTTCCTAAATCCTGGACTGTTTCTCTGTTTATATTTTGTGCTATTATACACAGCTTGGCTTCTACAGGAGTAGTGTATTTTCTGTTTCGGCTGGTGAAACAATGGCTGTCTAAGAAGTTTTGCTTTGTTTCAGTATCCCTGGTGTCTCTCCCTATGTTTGCTACAGTAATTATAAAGTTAGTTTACTAATGCTTTCTCCTAATTACAAGCTATACATCCTGTATTTTTGTGAAGGGCATGTGGCAACCCAAAATAATAGATTGGGGACAAAGTCTATGTGGCTGAGAATGCAGTCTGGGTGGAGTCAGTCACTTTTAATTTAAAGCTTGTATCAAGTAAGGTGATAAAAACCTGTTACAACGTTATATCAAAAGGATCATGTGACCCACCATACGAAAGGGGGGGTATTTTTGGAAGAAATAGTGTCACAGTTACTTTTAGTTTGACTAGTGTTTTAAATATTCACCATTGTTTTTACCATCAATCACATAAGTCTGATAGTGTGTAGGTTTAATCCTGGATGAGAAAGAAAAACAGCATGGTTATTTCTGACATTAAAACTCTAAACCTGTTATATAATTGCTGATGTGATATATTTAACAAATGGAGGACGGACATGATGAGCTGCAGAGAATCATGTCCGCCCAGCAACGCTAAATGCCGACAGCATACTCTGACGGCATATAACATTGCACAGGCATTTCTAGTGAAATGTTTGCGCAATGCCGCCCCCTGCATATTCGCGGCCAATTGGCCACTAGCAGGGGGTGTCAATCATCCCGATCGTATCAGATTGGAATGATTGCATTCCACCACCTAAAAGGTGGTGGACGAGTTAGGAGCAGCGGTCTTATGACCGGTGCTTCTTAACTTGTTTCCAGCGAGACGGAAACTTTGCGGGTAGAAAGCAGCATCCACTGCTTATTAAATCTACCCCGATGCCTCCCATAAAACGATTGTGCATCATTTGATAATGGAAGTAAACTGTCTCTGAATAATGAAAGTTTAGTTTTGACTTTATTTTAAACTTTCATGAGTCAGAGCGAAGTGAAAAAAATAAAAAAATAATCATATTTACTTCTTTTATCCCTCTTTCTCAGACATTCCAACTCTCCCTGAAGTTCAGGGAGTCTCCCTTATTGTAATAGAGGATCCCTGATGCCTGCACATGAAATGCAATCTCCCTGAAACTACAACTACCATGATCCAACGTGGCCCAAATCCGTAAACAGTGTTTCTTACTTGTGGTGACGTCGTCAAGCAGGAAGGCTTTGTCACAGCAAGTCTGTCTTTACTTTCAGCATATTGTGTGTCTGCCACCCTCCCTCCTGCTGTTTGGAGGCAGCGATAAGGCTCTTGGGGGGAGTGGAGATTCAGTAGCAGGCAACATCGGCTGCAGCATATGCTGAGTGAGAACTGAGGGAATAGATAGACACCCCTGCTGTCAGGTCCCTATCAAACTGACTCTACTGTGAGTACAAAACACAATTAGAAATAGCCTCTCAAACACAAAATCACACATCCTCCTAGACACAAAATCCGAGAGTACTTCACAAACTGTTACGCTATGGAACTCTCAAAACATGCATCAGTAACCAAAAAGCCCCCACTGATTTTTAATAAATTAAAACACAATACTACCTTATTTACTGCACATAATTAAACTTCATATTCTAAAATATTGGAGCATTTAACAAGCGTACGATCACTAGAAAATAGGCTTGTTGTATGTGGTTGTGCAATAAAGCTACTTTTTCTTTTAATGTGAGTTTAGTAGGAAGTACTTTAACGATAAGTCTCTATCTTAATTAGGTTTTCCAGGTGTCCAGTATATACCCCGGGGGGGGGGGGGGGGAGCAGCGGCCGGTGAAGCCACCTCCCTGAAATGAGTTTTTGCAGGTTGGGTTGTCTGGTATCCTATGTTAAAACGTAGCAGCTTTCCATTACAGCATACTTAGGTAGGCTACAGAGCATGTAAATGTCTTGATCACTATATTTACTAAACAAGTAAACATTGGGGCCTATTTAACAAATGTCTTGCGGACCTGATTCGACAGTGCGGATCAGGTCCGCAAGACATCGCTGAATGCGGAGAGCAATGCGCTCTCCGTATTCAGCATTGCACCAGCAGCTCACAAGAGCTGCTGGTGCAACGCCGCTGCCGCCAGCAGGGGGGTGTCAATCAACCCGATCGTACTCAATTGGGTTGAATTCCGGCGATTCCTGTCCACCTGCTCAGAGCAGGCGGACAGGGTTATGGAGCAGCGGTCTTTGTGACCGCTGCTTCATAACTGCTGTTTCTGGCGATTCTGAAGACACGCCAGAAACATGGGCTGCTGCCACATGGTGCACGTCATCTTCACAGTGAAGGGCAGGGGACTTAAAGTGTACTTTGCTCAAGCATTTGCTTGTGCAGTGCTGCCGACTGCTCTCGCACGACCAGTTGTGCAAATGCAAGGCCTGTCAATCACCCTTAATGGCAGGCCTTGTCAATCAAGTTTGAGAATTGAGTTTGGGGTGATTTATCAGCGGTCATATGATCACTGCTTTGCAACTTGCTGTAAGCAGGATCGTATGAGCTAGGCTGCACCCCAAGGGCTCTAAAGCAGCATCTGCTGCTTTGTACATAGAGCAGAAAAGGAGCAGGTGCCAACTAACAATACCAAAACGTGAAGTAAATTGGATAGATTTTTTTTGTATTAAATTGTATGCTCTATCTGAATCCGGAAAGTTTACTTTTTATTTCTATGTCCCCTTAAATAAGTAGATTTTTCTCTTTCAAATGAAGGGTTAATTTCAAGGGGATATGTGGCCAAGAGAGAGAAATTTAACAGACCTTATATTAATTATTCAGAAGCCAGAAACACAATTTTAGTATTTGAGACTCACAATCTTCTGGATTTATCAATCTATGTTTTAATTTGATTTAAATTGCTAATTAAATATATATTAATATCCCATTTTAGCAGGCATGAATTGTATTACGGTTTGGCAGATGCAGATAAAGGGAATTTATAGCTTTCATTATTACACATTTTTGTATCACTCTCAGCTCTGCAATAAATTTAAAGTGTTTTAGGATGTGCCATGAGCCAAATCTTTATTTGAACAAAGTGCTACCATATTTAATATTCTTAAGAGTTTTCTCTGTTAGTGGGAAAATATATTATACACACTCTTCCCATCTCTGCCCTAGATTTGCATTGGCCTGAAAATCCTGGCAGCACACAGCTGCAAGCGTACAGCTTTCCTCTTTCACATGAGTTGGAATAGAAAACTTTGGAAATTGTGTTTGAAGTGTCACAAAAAAGTGTTTTAGGTTTCTTTTATCTATTCCATTATATTGGATGTGTTTTTTCAAATTCAAATTGGCTGTCTCTGGCATATATTTGTAAAGTTAAAGTGATGGTAAATCTTAGCGTTTCAAAAATGCTAGGATTTACAAGCATAAAAATAAAGGAGACTTTCCTTCACGAGTTAAAAAAAACAAAAAAAAACTGTATAAAAGACACCCTTATTTCACTGTGGCTTTACTGCTAACCTAACTGAATTTTTTTCAGTGTGGTGACGTTTCCACCTCTTAGTCCACCTCTAACTACACAGTGCCATATGGCTAGCATGTATATTGGCTAAGAGGTGGAAACATCACATCAATTAAAAAATTTAGCTGTGCCATGGATGGCCGGCGGTACTTAGTTAAGCAGCAAAGCTGGGGCGAAATAAAGGTATCTTTTACATAGTTTTTTTAAACTTGTGAATGAAAGTCCCCTTTATTTTTAGCAATGGTAAATCCTTGCATTTTTGAAGACCTAGGATTTATCATCACTTTAATATATACTAGGGACAGGTCACCATCAGTTTTTGCCACCTTTTCAGGAAAAAAATACTAGCTGCGCTCATTAACATAAATAAGGACTTATTTTACATTTTTACGCTACAGTATCTCACAAAAGGTTGTACACCCCTCACATTTTTGTAAATATTTCATTATATCTTTTCATGTGACTACACTGAAGAAATGACACTTTGCTACAATGTAAAATAGTGAGTGTACAGCCTGTATAACAGTGTACATTTGCTTTCCCCTCAAAATAACTCAACACACAGCCATTAATGTCTAAACCGTTGGCAACAAAAGTGAGTACACCCCTAAGTGAAAATGTCCAAATTGGGCCCAAAGTGTCAATATTTTGTGTGGCCACCATTATTATGCAGCACTGCCTTAACCCTCTTCGGCATGGAGTTCACCAGCGCTTCACAGGTTGCAGAATTAGTAGTTTGCATTTTTTACCTACTCTTAAGCCCAGTATATGGAATTGAAAAGGAGTCTATTGCCCATGTGATGAATTTTGTCTCATGTCATGTCTCACTATTTTAATGCTGAAAAGGTTGTCTCCTTTTTATTTTATTCCATTTTTTCCTTTTTTTGTATCTTGGAGTTGTTTGCCTTACAGAGGCTTTTTTAATTACTATTCGGCTAGATTTACAGTTCTGCAGCCAAAGGGGTGCGTTAGCTACGCGTGTATTTTTCCCCCCGCACCTTTTAAATACCGCTGGTATTTAGAGTTCACAGTAGGGCTGCGTTAGGCTCCAAAAAGGGAGCGTAGAGCATAATTTACCGCCACTTCAACTCTAAATACCAGCGGTGCTTACGGACGCGGCCAGCTTCAAAAACGTGCTTGTGCAAGATTCCCCCATAGGAAACAATGGGGCAGTTTGAGCTGAAAAAAAACCTAACACCTGCAAAAATGCAGTGTTCAGCTCCTAACGCAGCCCCATTGTTTCCTATGGGGAAACACTTCCTAAGTCTGCACCTAAAACCCTAACATGAACCCCGAGTCTAAACACCCCTAACCTTACACTTATTAACCCCTAATCTGCCACCCCCGCTATCGCTGACACCTGCATATTTTTTTTAACACCTAATCTGCCGCTCCGTACACCGCCACAACCTACGTTATCGCTATGTACCCCTAATCTGTCGCCCCTAACACTGCCGACCCCTATATTATATTTATTAACCCCTAATCTGCCGCCCCCAACGTCGCCGCCACCTACCTACAATTATTAACCCCTAATCTGCCGACTGGACCTCGCCGCTACTCTAATAAATGTATTAACCCTAAAGCTAAGTCTAAACCTAACCCTAACACCCCCCTAAGTTAAATATAATTTAAATATAACAAAATAAAATAATTCTTATTAAATAAATTAATCCTATTTAATGCTAAATACTTACCTGTAAAATAAACCCTAATATAGCTACAATATAAATAATAATTATATTGTAGCTATTTTAGGATTAATATTTATTTTACAGGCAACTTGGTATTTATTTTAACCAGGTACAATATCTATTAAATAGTTAATAACTATTTAATAGCTACCTAGTTAAAATAATTACCAAATTACCTGTAAAATAAATCCTAACCTAAGTTACAATTAAACCTAACACTACACTATCAATAAATTAATTAAATAAACTACCTACAATTATCTACAATTAAATCAACTAAACTAAATTACAAAAACAAACAAACACTAAATTACAAAAAAAACAAACACTAAATTACAAAAAATAAAAAAAGATTACAAGAATTTTAAACTAATTACACCTACTCTAAGCCCCCTAAAAAAATAACAAAGCCCCCCAAAATAAAAAAATGCCCTACCCTATTCTACAATAAAAATTGTAAAGCTCTTTTACCTTACCAGCCCTTAAAAGGGTCTTTTGCGGGGCATGCCCCAAAGAATTCTGCTCTTTTGCCTGTAAAACAAAACATACAATACCCCCCCCCCCCAACATTACAACCCACCACCCACATACCCCTAATCTAACCCAAACCCCCCTTAAATAAACCTAACACTAAGCCCCTGAAGATCTCCCTACCTTGTCTTCACCACGCCGGGTATCACGATCCGTCCAGAAGAGGGTCCGAGGTCTTCATCCAATTCGGGCGATGTCTTCATCCAAGCGGGGGCTGAAGAGGTCCATCATCCGGCTGAAGTCTTCATCCAAGCGGGGGCTGAAGAGGTCCATCATCCGGCTGAAGTCTTCTATCAAGCGGCATTTTCAATCTTCTTTCTTCCGGCTCAATCTTCATCCCGCCGACGCGGAACATCCTTCCTCCACGACGAACTCCCGATGAATGAAGGTTCCTTTAAGGGACGTCATCCAAGATGGCGTCCCTCGAATTCTGATTGGCTGATAGGATTCTATCAGCCAATCGGAATTAAGGTAGGAAAATTCTGATTGGCTGATTGAATTGGGGGTAGCAGAAGTGTAGGTAGGTGGCAGCGACGTTGGGGGGGCAGATTAGGGGTTAATAAATATAATATAGGTGTCGACGGTGTTAGGGGCAGCAGGTTAGGGGTACATAGGGATAATGTAGGTGGCGGCGGTGTGCGGTCGGCAGATTAGGGGTTAAATAAAATTAATAGAGTGGCGGCGATGTGGGGGGGCCTCGGTTTAGGGGTACATAGGTAGTTTATGGGTGTTAGTTTACTTTATAGCACAGTAGTTAAGAGCTTTATGAACTGGCGTTAGCCCAGAAAGCTCTTAACTCCTGGCTTTTCTCTGCGGCTGGAGTCTTGTTGTTAGATTTCTAACGCTCACTTCAGCCAAGACTCTAAATACCAGCGTTAGAAAGATCCCATTGAAAATATAGGATAAACAATTGGCGTAGGGGGATCTGCGGTATGGAAAAGTCGCGGCTGGAAAGTGACCCTTTCCTGACTGACTCTAAATACCAGCGGGCGGCCAAAACCAGCGTTAGGACCCCCTAACGCTGGTTTTGACGGCTAACACAGAACTCGATTGTTTTTTTCTGTAAGGCTTTGGAGGTGTCTTTGTGATGCTGGTATCCTTCACAGTAACACTTGTCCTATGCAGTGAGTGGCAAACAGTTATGAGATAGATGCTACGCAATTCATTGATTCAAATAAAGAGTGATTTGAAACTCATGGATCTGATGAGGGGCAATTAGTACAAACCTTTATTAATTGTATAACGTTTAAAGGGAAATTAAGTTACAATAGAGCATACAATTTTTTTATTTTTTTATTTTTTAATTTTTTTTTCAATAACTTTTTATTGAGGTTATTTTAGCATAATAAAGAAAAAATCAAGAATAAAGACAAAAGAAAAGGCAATATTGGATCAGTGTCACAAGAAAAAGACATTAAACACATGCATTCTGTTCTAATACAATGGAAATAACTTTGCTAACCTCCTTTTATCAAATTAAAAATAATCACACTACAGAGATTGAACATGACAATCGAAAGATCAGATTCTTAATATGTCTGTATGCATGGAAAAAGAAAATTTAATTTTAAATGTTATACAAATTAGTTCAAGTTGGTCATATATATCTCGTAATATGACCAGACAGGAAAGATAACCAGACGGGGGGGAAGGGAGAAACGAGAAAAAAAAAAAAGGGGGGGGAAGGGGAGAGGAAAGGGGAGGATCCGGGGGAAGGAGGAGGGTAGGGGAAATGGGTCAACCTAAAAAAAAGGGGAAGAACTATTTTCTCTCTCTACCTCCCTTACCAGTTTTCTGATAAAACCAACTCAGTGTTTCTGAAAGGGAATATTAAGTATTGGACTTCGGCAGGTGAAAAGATCTTGATAAATTTTGCCCATTTATCAAGGAGAGCTCTTATTTCTCTTTCTGAGTGTACTACTGTGGCTTTCTGTTCGATTAAGTATTGTTTTCTGAGATAATTTTTAATTTCTGTAATTGAAGGCACTATTGTAGTTTTCCAATTCTTAAATATTAGGTTTCTGGTTGCTAGAATTATCAGGTTCACAATTTTAAAATCTGTAAACCTGTTATTCTTGTCAACCAAAATGATGACATGGGTCTTTAATAACTTATATGGGGTAATTTTCAAAGTTTTATTTATCCAATACTCTATTTTATACCATAGTTGTGAAATTTTTGGGCAGTCCCATACCATGTGATCTAGATTTGCGCCTTGGAGACTACATTTAGGACATTTATTGAAATTCAGATTATACCATCTGTAGCCCCTCTCGGGTGTGTAATATGTTTGGTATAATAATTTTAGATGTGACTCTCTCCAGGTCTCGGACAAGGTTGTTTCCATTGCTAATTGAATTGACCTGGAGATCTGTGATCCATCATTTATATTAACCTGATTTTCCCATTTCTGCGCTAATCTTGTTAGATTGTAATTTCCTTTATGGGAAACTAAAAGATTATACCATGGAGTTATTGAAAAGAGTCCTGCTCTATTTAGTGATACCCAATTTTCCAGCTTGTCCCATTTCAATTTCCACCTATGTTTATTAATTAATTGCCACGCATAATGCCTGGTTTGAAGATACATAAAAAGTTCCTGATTTTTTACCTTAAATTCCAATTTTAATTCTTCAAATGATTTGATGGTACCTGACTCTTGTTTAAAAAACTGCGAAATCTTTGTTAATCCTTGATTATGCCAACGTTGTAATATTTGGTCTTGTGTTCCCTCCTGAAATTCTGGATTCCCTAAGAAGGTTTGGTACACTGGGATTTGAGTATTTACCTGGATATGGGCCCCAATTTTTCTCCAAGCTACTATTATCGTGTTTATAGTCTTCAGGGCTTTTATTCGTTTAGGTACTTTTTGAGGGGAAATATGTAAAAGTGAGACTGGGGATAGCGGAGTTGTCATACTTTGATCTAAATCGTAGTCAGTGAAGTGATTTGATCTAGCTAACCAGTCTGTCGCTATGCGACCCAGAAAAACTAGATTGTATAACTGGAGGTCTGGGAGGGTCATTCCACCTTTTTGCTTAGGAAGCGTTAATCTCTTCAATGAGATTCTTGGTTACAATTAGCATACAATTTTAAACAACTTTCCAATTTACCCCTATTATCTAAGTTTCTTCAGTATCTTGGTATACGTTGTTAAAAAGGATGCCCAGGTATGCTTAGGAGCTGGGAGTTAGCTGCTAATTGGTGCATGCACATTTATGATTCTTTTCATTGATTTACCAATGTGTTCAGCTAACTCCCAGTAGTGCATTAATAAAGGATTCCAAGAAAATGAAGAAAATGTGATAGAAGTAAGTTGCAATGTTAAGGTTAGTCCCCCCCCCCTTTTGTTTTAGATTTACAACATTACTGAATGTAGATCATATATTTTGTGGGCCATAATACTGTGGCAAACACAGCTTCTACCTAGAAAACTACCTAGAGGTTTGCTTAGGTGGTGAGTGGTGACTTTTAACTGCCTATTGATGGCTTTTCTACATAAAGTGCTTCTTAACTTGTTCTTCATCTAGCACAATAAGATCCAGGACACATTTATCCTCTAGAAAGTATAACCATGAAGAAAAGTACACTGAGCATTTGTATGTGTTCTAAATATACTACTAATAAAGTTACAAAACATTGAGACATAAAACACTTGCTTCTGTCCCAGGAGTTGCAATCACTATTAGGAACAGATTATAAATTGTTTAATGAGATATACTAGATCCCACAGTAGATTTTCTGATTGGCTGAACTGGACAACCAGGTTCGTAGCTCCCAAAAAGAAGAGAACATCTCAAAAACTCAATGGTGCTAGCTGCCCATAACTTGCAAGGTAGTACCTTCTTACATGTCTAGTTCTCTATACAGACAAATGAGGGAGGTAAAGGAGGGAGAGTGGGGTTTAAAGTTAATAAACAAACAGTAGGAATAGTCAGTAGTAAAGTCTTTCACCAATACTAACTTCATCATTTTTATTAAAGGACTATTAAATGCAGTAGAATTGTATGATCAATAAACGTATTATAAAAGACAGTGCAGTGACACTAACTTTGAATTTCATATTAATTTTTTTACTGACAAATTTCAATGTTTCCTTTCATTTCCCTGCCAACTGTATCATGTGACAGCCACCAGCTAATTACAGACTTGTATCTGTCGAGACTTTGATCTCTTGCACATGCTCAGTAGGAGCTGGTGCATCAGGAAGTGTGCATAATTTGATAATGGAGATAACCTGGAAAGTTTTTTTTATTCCATTCTCTATCTAAATCATTAAAGGTTCCATTTTGACTTTCATGTCCCTTTAAGCTTTGTAGTAAGCAAAGTTTATGGTCTAGAACCACCTCTGTATCCCATTGTTTTCTATGGAGTTTAAAATCAACCACTTCAGTATACTATTACTATGATTGTTACGCTAATTTGCCCTGTAGAATTGCAAATGCGAGCCTGAGAACCGAATGGACGTGTGATTACAGAGCTCCAGAAGAGCATATATCTAATAAGGCATAAAACAGTTTATTTCTTCCCTTTTTTAAGCGGCTGCTGAACAGTAAGGGGATAACTAACTTGTAACCCTGCGCTGGGACCCTCCTTAACTTCAAATTAGGCCACAGTTCATATTGCTAAAGCACCGGGTCACACGCTCCACTGAGGCAGCCCCTGGAGGTCGGATTTGGCCTGCACGGAACGGCGGTGGACACCGGGGCCTGGAGACATCCCCCTGGACTCCTACCTGGAGAAGATTGCAGCCGCAGGACCTAGAGCAAGCAACAGACCCGGCGGTGAAGAGGCGCGAAAGACCGCCATTAGGCAGTGACGTCATCAGGCCGCAGCACAGAGGGAGCAACCGCCGGAGCACCGGCAACTTCTCGGAGGTCCTGACGCCAAAGCCGCAGATAGAGGAGACCCTGCTGCACCCCTCCTCATCGAGTGAGTACAACCATCTGGGGGTGGCAGGAGAATTAAGCTACACAGCTTGTAGGTCACTGTGTTCCGGAGGGCCGGGGCTCCGCTCCTGAGCACACACGCACCCACGTGACCATTTTGCTGTCGGGCAGGGGTGAGGCGGACAAGTTCACAACCTCTCCTGGGACACAGGAGCACACAAGGCTCCATTTAGAGTGGGATTAATCCTTGTGGCCACGCCAAACTAACCTTATTACTTAAGGGCCCACTACATAACAGACTAGAATCACAGCAGTAAGCTAGTTGTGTTCACATGCTCCAGGTGCCCCAGTTAACATCCTCTTGTCACTACACCTCAGGGCACCTATAAGACTCTTCAAGTATACTGCCTACTGTGAGGCAGACTTGTCCTGCTGGTCCCTATCTGATTGATCTCACCTACCATCTCCTGAAATATCCTGGTTATATGGGCCTGAAGAGTTCAGTTGTCTAAAACCCCCACTCTGCTTAGCTCACATACTGGACAATTAAAATGATAGCGAGCGCAGGGGATCTGTAACTATAATTCACATCACTTTAGCCACCCTTGCCCTGATCTGACCTGGGAGCTAAGGCCTCTGTATTCATCAGCTCTGCAGGGGGGCGCAGATCCACAGTGTCTCTTCCCCCCCTTTCCCGCTCTTCACCCCAGAGCGGGTCATATCCTCCTTCCCTTTCCCGGCTGAGCCCAGTGGTGGCATTTTTCCCTGGGGAGAGACACGTCCTAATAAGGAACACTACCTCCAAGAGCTATTTGCTATCTGCCCCTCTGCCTGATTATCCTGTAGCCAACCTCTGATACAACCTGGTGCTAGAGACATTCCTTAATTATCTGGCATAATTAGCCTGGCCATGGTGTGCTAAATCCTGCGGCACCCCTCCCCACCGGTGTGAAGCAGCTGTGCCGCTAGGCCTCTCAACTGAGAACCTCTTTCTAAAAAGCCTTGACCCACCGCCCATTTGCAGCTAAAATTTCTGCTCTATAATGTCACAGCAAGCCAAAAGGAAGTCAAAGGGTCCTCATTCTTCAAAGCATACAGTCCGGGACCATTTCCAACCCATCAGAGACCCAATACCGGACATCTCGGATGATGAAAGATCTATCTCCCCTCCCTTATCTGAGGGACGGGATAGTGTGAGGAGCTCACCACCCTCCCCCACGCAGAGCGAAGTCATCACCATTGACTCTATAAAACTGCTATTGGATCAACAAAGCCAGTCTTTTGCGAAAAGATTTGACAAACTAGAGAGGTCTTTTGATGACCTAAGGAAGGACATTGTTACTGTTAACGAGCGAACAGACATTATAGAACGCAAACAGGAAGACCTACTAGTGGACCATACAAACTGGGTCAGTTATACTCAAAATCTTGCAGATCAGGTGTCCTCACTGGAAGCGAAACTAGCAGACCTAGAGGACCGTTCCAGGCGGAACAATATTAGGATACGAGGAATCCCGGAGTCTGTGGGCCCCCAGGAGTTAGAAAAGTATGCCCAAGCACTATTTAGAGCTATTATGGGTCCTTCAGAGGACCATGATGTGAGAATTGATAGAATACACAGGGCTGCTAGGCCGCAGAACCTTCCTATGGATAAACCCAGAGACACCATTGCCAGACTCCACTACTACTCCTTCAAAGACAAACTTTTGAAAGTGACTCTGAGACAACCTCAACTCCCAGAACAATTCAAGGACATTGCATTGTATCCAGATCTGTCCTCCTTCACACTCCAACAAAGAAGAAGCTTCAACGACTCCACCAGAGTCCTGCGACTGCACCAGATACGATACAGATGGGGATACCCTACTAAACTGATCATCACCAAAGATGGCGTTCAACACACTGCCCTTACTCCGTGGCAGGCTCAGGACCTGCTGAGAGCTTGGAATCTACCTACTGGAAATGAAGATGGCAACCCTCCCCGCCCGCAGAGAGCAGGCCCCCCGCTGAGAGCGGGAGCTCAGGCCTGGAATCCAGGCAGACAAGACCCAGTCCGGCAAGATCCAGTTCGGTGATTTAATTCCCTTCATCATTTGCTGAGGTCTATTTCTTACCTACACATGGCTCCAGAAGGTCGTGATGTAGGCTACATCTAATTGGCCAGCTCTTTATGAGGACTGAGACTGATCCTAGTGCCTTGACGTTACCAGGGACCTGGTAACGTACTAAAGAATGAACATCTTGTTAAATGTTAATTGTTTAATGTTTCTATAAGTTACTCAGTTAGTGTGGGTTTGTTTAATGTCCTATCTAGAATACCGAGTTGCTTTCTAATATGGTGATGTTACTTAAGGCCACTTTTTGCCCTTGCTCTCCCATCCCCTCCTCTCTTCTCTACTATACTCCCTCCCTCTCCCTACCTCCTTCCTCCTTCTAACTTCTTCTTTCTTCATTTCCTTCCTTTCCCCCTTCTCCCTTTACCCTTCCCTTCTTCCCCCTCCCCACATTTCCGAAGTACTACTACCCTTCCTCCTTTCCACCTTCTCTCTTTCCTCTGCCCCCCTTCCACCCTTCCCTGTCCTATTGCCTTCCCTTCCCTACCTACTCCCCCCCTTCCTCGCCTCTCCCTCCCCCCTTCCTCTCCTTTCTCTTTCACCCTGCTCTCTTTCCGCCTCTCTCCCTATCACTCCTTCACTATCACCATTTTCTCTGCCCTACCCTTCCTCATTCCCTACTCCTCTCATTAACTACTGTCTCACTCCTGGACTGGACCTCTTTCCCTCCTCGGGAACATGCAATAGTAGGAAAGATTCTTCCTCATTTGTGGCTGTCTACTGATACTCTGGCAGGTAGTAGATATGCCTATTGTGAGGTTCTTCTGGAGGGGGGGGGGTCAGGGGAGAAATTGTGATATGTCTAATATAATGTGTTGAGAATGTATAGATGAACTGCAATGCCTTTTGATTTGTCACACCACACAATACTCCCCACTTGCCATCATTCTGGTGGCGTCTTCAATTTGTGTCATGTCTCCTTTAGACGCCCCCCCTCCCCTTCTCTTCATTCCCCCTCACCCTCACCTCTTCTTTCCCTTCAACCCCTAACTCCTCTGGCCTCCCCACCTTTTCTGCCCTTCTCTGTCTCTTCCCTCCTTCTCTTCCCCCTCCTCTTCCCTCCCTTCCCCCCTCCCCTCCCCTCCCTATCTTTTGGTCCCATTCCCTTCCCCTCTTACTTACTGTCTGCCTCCTCTCCCCTCTTTTTCCACTAGGTACTCTGGCTCCCCCCCCCATCTTGGAGACACCTCTAATCTACTGTTTTTAAAATGTCCAATACTGTTATTTCTTGTTGCTTGCAGCTGTCTATATAAATGTTTTATGTTTGCCTATTTAATGTGACCTAATGGTGTCGCCAGATGCTTATCATCGCTCCTTAGTTGTATTTGGAACCTCTATATCCCTTACTGGTCCTGGGAGAGAAAATACAGTATAGGCCAACTCATTCCCCACCAACTTTCCTATTACCCTTTATCCTCTTCCCTCCTTCTCCTCTTCTATTTCCCCTTCCCCCCCTTCCCTCCTCTTTCCACTAGTTCTTAGTTTCACTGGCCAAGGCTTCCTTTTTTTTTTTTTTTTTTTTTTTCCTTTCTTTGAGAGAAGTTTAGAGTAAGTCCATTGTACACCGGTGGTGAAGGGGAGCCTTAGAGTTGATCTCTCCTCCACTTCCTCCTCCTCCCCCCCTCGGGGCTGCTGTTTGGTGCGGTTAGGGATAGTTGCTCTAATCTCTGTGCTCCCTATTTGGCAGAGTGTAGTAGCCTCTGCCCAGCCCGAAGAACCTATCTAACTTCAGTGTGTACCATTTCCCCAGTTCCCTCTACCTAGACCTGTTCCCTTACCTTCCCCCACCCCCTTTTTTTTTTTTTTTTTTTTTTTCTTCCCCTCTCCTCCCTCTCCTGCAATCTACAATGAGATTTGGCACCCTCAATGTTCGGGGTCTTAATTCCCCAACTAAACGTAGCCTACTTCTCAAGTTCCTGAAAACCCAGCGCTTAGATGTAGCATATATATAGGGGACCCATTGGATGGAGTCTCGGGCCACCATGTTTCAACCTAGGGAATTCCCGGTTCGCTTGTCCTCTACTTTTCACAAAAAGGCTAGAGGAGTTACTGTCCTAATTGGTAAACATGTCTCCTATGAACCTATCTACTTTGAATCTGACCCTTCGGGCCGGTATATTATATGTGTCTGTTGCCTGGACAATATTCTGGCCACTTTGGTGGCCTTATATTCCCCTAATGTCAACCAGACCCGTTTCCTTAGCAGTTTGCTAAGTAAGGTAAACCGAAGGACATGTTATTATAGGCGGAGATTGCAACCTGGTATGGGACCCAATCAGAGATAGAAAATCACAGAGAAAGAATCCCCCTGCTCGGGGGGAGGAGCGCTATTCTTATCTGTTTAGAAATGTAGTATCGCAGCACTCTTATCATGACGCCTGGAGGGCCCTGCATCCTGATGTTGACGATTACACCTGCTACTCGCCTCCTTCCCAATCTTTCTCAAGGCTCGATTATTTCTTTTGCCACTCGTGGACGCTGGAAGCGGTGAAGGCGGCTAGAATCATGCCTTGTGTGTGGTCGGATCACGACGCAGTGGTCGTAGATGTCGCTTTTTCCCCCCCGGGGGGGAGGAGGGCGCTCCTGGCACATGCCGGAATATCTCATTGCAGACGCCCTGGTTCCTCACTGGATTCGGCAGATAGAGGGGTTCCTCAGTGTCAATGATACTGGATCTGTATCGGCACTAACTCTGTGGGCGACGCTCAAGGCCTATCTCCGCGGACTATTTATACAAAAGTCAGCGGAAACCAGAAGACTTAAAGGGGCCAACTTGGCCCAACTCTACCATGATTACACTAGCTCCCGGAGACAGCTTAGAGAGACTAGATCGGGCTCTCTGACAAGGAAAGTCCAGTCTCTCAAAAAACAGATTGAGGCTTGCGAGCTCAAGAGGGTTCAGAGAGGTCTTTATCTTTTAAAACAGAGGTACTACCACAAGGGGGACAGAGCGGATAGACTCTTCGCTCACAAACTCCAGCAGAGAACTTTGCTAAGTAAGATAGCTTTCCTCACAAGAGATAATAGAAAATTCTACTCCCCAAGTGATATAGGAGGCGTCTTCGCTGACTACTACAGCTGTTTATATCAGATATCTGAAGACCCCTGTTCGCACTTTGCTCCGGCATCCGCTATCCCTGAGTTCCTTAACTACCGCGGGTTCCTGAAGACCTGATGGACCTTCTCGCTGCCCCTATCTCGGAGGAGGTTGAGCTGATGGTCAAGAGCCTTAAGTCACACAAATCCCCGAGTCCGGACGGTTTTGACGCCACATTCTATAAAAAATTTGTGCCTCAATTGTGCCCCATCCTCACTCGTGTCTTTGCTGAGGCCATGGACACTGGTAAGTTCCCCCAAGATTTTTTAGAGGCCTCAATTATAACCATACCCAAACCCGGGAAGAACCCTGAATTCTGTGAAAGTTACCGCCCAATTTCCCTCATAAATTGTGATGTAAAATTATACGCAAAAATCCTGGCCTCGAGGCTAAATAAGACCCTCCCGATATTGATCCACCCAGACCAGGTGGGGTTCACCCCTGGTCGTCAAGGTTCAGACAATACAAGACGTCTATTGAACATTTTT
This sequence comes from Bombina bombina, assembly GCF_027579735.1. NCBI lineage: Eukaryota > Metazoa > Chordata > Amphibia > Anura > Bombinatoridae > Bombina > Bombina bombina. Next base: position 980,424,948 of record NC_069499.1, on the reverse strand, counting down.
TTTGAGGCGACTGCGCTCGGAATCCCACTGGTCACCCTGTCGTTAGATGCTGAAAAAGCATTCGACAGGGTCCGGTGGGAATACATGGTTGAAGTCTTATGCTCTTTCAGGTTCCCTTCCGCCTTTATCACGGCGGTAATGGCCCTTTATTCTGGCCCATCAGCTAGAGTGAGAGGGTTAGGATTTGTATCCAGGGCTTTTATGATAAAGAATGGCACAAGGCAGGGGTGCCCTTTGTCGCCACTTCTCTTTGCCTTGATGATGGAACCTCTGGCGACCAAGCTTCGGATGACCCCCTCTGTTCAGCCCCTTGTACTTTACGATACCCCGCAGGTCCTAGCGTTGTTTGCGGATGACTTGACGATTTTCTTAGCCGAACTGGAAGAATCGCTTCCTGAGCTATTTAAAATATTGGCTGAATTTACCAATTTAACATACTATAAACTTAATTATACCAAGACAGAAGCCTACGCTATAGGCCTGCCTGAGGCTACACTGGAGAGCTTGAGAGGGTCTTACCCATTCAAATGGTCCACTGAAGGGCTAAGGCACTTAGGTGTGATGCTTTCCCACGACCCCAAACGAATTGTGGCCGCAAACTATGTGTCCCTTCTCAGGGACTTTCAGCAGACGGTAGCTGGCTGGAGGGTCTCAGAGGTATCATGGACAGGTAGGGTCGCGGCTGTGAAGATGCTTTTACTTCCAAAATTGATTTACTTCTTCAGGTGCCTCCCGGTCTCAGTTCCAGCATATCTTCTCAATCATTTCCAGTCTATCTTTACAAAATACATTTGGATGGGACGTCATGCGAGGCTCCCGCTGACCCAAATACAAAAACCAAAAAGCTGCGGGGGCATCTCTGTGCCAAATGTCTCACTTTACTACAAAGCAGCTATGCTCTCGCATATATCTGCTTGGGGGGTTAGGGATTGCTCCTCCGGCTGGTTCCAGATAGAACAAGGATCGTTGCCCGCTGGAGTGGCCCTGGCTGATCTCATTTGGATCCCAGACCATGCAGAGGTCCTAAACGGAATCCATAGCCGCATAATTAAGACCTGCCTACGACTTTGGAAGGAACTGAGATCTCTAGACTCGGTCGCACCACATCCCTCCCCAATACACTCCATTAAGGCTTTACTGCATTGCCTCCCTGACTCCCACCCTCGGAAATGGGAGGCCTTAGAGATCAGACTACTGTTGGATCTCTATAGAGGTGACGTATTAGCTACCCCGCCCCATACCTACCCGGCGGACAACTTCCCTAGAGAGTTACCGTTTGAATACCTTCGTCTGGTTTCACTTCTTCTGTCGTGGGGTTTTCAGAAATCGAACATGCGAGTCCTCACCAAGTGGGAGAGGAGATAGTTGCTGGGCAGATCTCTACGTGGTTCCCTATCGTTCCATTACAAAACTCTGCTGAACTCCCACCGCTTCACAAAAACGCAGTCTACAGAGGATTGGGAGAGGGACTTGGGGATGGTGGCCTCAGATGAAAATTGGCAGCGCGCCCTCCAGGATGTGCATGCAGCGGCTCGGTGCTCTAATTTGTTTGAATTATACCTTAAAATCCTACTCAGGTGGCATTGGGTCCCGACCAGGTTGCATAGAATATACCCCTCCAGGTCGGCGGACTGCTGGAGGGGCTGCGCGCAGCGTGGTACACATCTACACATCTGGTGGGAGTGTCCCGGACTGGGGCACTTCTGGACTCAGGTGGCGGACTTACTCCGGCAGTTGGGCCTGACTGACAATCTCACAGGGGGTATGGCGCTCTTCCACCTTGGACTGCAGGACCTCCCAAAGCCGTCCCGACTACTATGTGTAATTATTCTCCTGACGGCCAAACTTGTTATAGCTAGGCAGTGGACAAAACAAACTCCTTTTACGCTAGCCCCAGTTCTAGAGTCCCTAGATTATAGCCAAAAAATGGAAGAATATGCGCTGAGAGTCGAAGGTCGCTATGACTTCTATTGCTCTATCTGGTGTATATGGGATGAGTACAGGCGGGGCAGCAATACCAATGGACCGGTTTGAGGCCAGGTCGCTGTGTAACTCTTTAGACCCTACTGGACTGGTGGTGGCCTGAGCACTCCTCCAGGGTCTGCTGGAACCCCCCCTTACCCCTCTTCCCCCCCCCCCTTTTTTTTTTTTTTATGTTTCTTCTCCTCTCTTCTTCTCTTTCCCCCCCCCCCACCCCTCGTGCCCTACCCCTTTACAGAAGTTCTTCGGGTTTTTAACCCCTCCCCACTTCCGCACTATGACCAGTAGATATGTTAAGCTATAAAGTTTAAGAATTTACATCTTGTTTTACTTGGGCGATTCTACCTAGTAATACATTTGGTTTCTGTCTTTTTTTAATATGACTGTCAATGAGAACTCTTGAAGCCGAACACTCTGTCTTCTGATTAGTACCAGAGTTCAGATCCTGAGAGTGGATCTACTTGACATTGTTGACATCTGAATGTTTCACTATTTAAAAAGAAAGAAAAAGGAAAAAATGTGGCGCCATTACGGTCAATACCATGTTCCCACTGTTGTCTTATGTATACTTGTCTGAAGTAAGGAATTATTGTTATGTATTACTACCTGAGATATTGTCCTTTACTTTGTGATTGTAACTCTGATTTTCCTTTGCCTCAATAAAAAAAACATTTTAAATTAAAAAAAAAAAAAAAAAAAATTGCAAATGCTGCATAATAAAGATTGCATATGTTCTTGTGACGGACCCGGTAAATACAGCTTTTAAAGTTATATCACATGTTTCTGTAGGTAGTATTGGGGCTCTACTGTGGGCTACTCGTCAGACAAGGTACATTCTATGTTAGGAGTCTGCTCTGTATATTTGTATCCTGCGTTTTTGTTAGTTTGCAAGCTGTGCCTACTGTCTGATTATAAGAGGGGACTTTGTTTGCTTACAATGTAATAACACACTTATGTGTGTGAGGTGTGAATTCAGGAGGAGTTGTGTGTGCTAAGCATTATAGTTTCAGTAAACACAGCATTAAAGTAAGTGGTGCCTTAGTGAAACCATTTGTTTAAAAGCCATTTTGTATGTGTCATTTTTTTCCATTCTGTTAGATTTTTTTGGCAACAAAATCATACATTAGCAGAGAAAATACCTCACAGTTGACATGTTGATTTAACAGCTTTATAGATGATACAACCGTCAGCAGTTTTAGCTTATGCATCAGAGCAGTAGTGAGGATTAAATCATTGTTAAATAAATTTACAAACTGGGTTAATAGAACATTATAAACAGGGGTGCATGTTTTAGGTTGAACCCATACAACATGCTAGTACAACACTGAGCATGTAAAAAAGGGCTACTTACAAATTCAGGGCAGCTGATACTTTGATGTTTTGAAAAGCAACAGTAATGATTAGCCTAGAACAGTGGTGGCTAACCTTGGCACCCCAGATGTTTCTAAACTACATTTCCCATGATGCTCAACTAGACTGCAGAGTGCCTAAGCATCATGGGAAATGTAGTTTCAAAACATCTGGAGTGACTAGGTTAGCCATCACTGCCCTAGACCCATCACCATGGAGGAGTGGGATTAACCCATTGGTGCCAGAGAGTGCTGTGATAGGCTTCATAGAAATGTGTCATATTTGTCTATATTATACTTGTAAAGGGGTGTTCACTGCTCAGTGTGTGAAAGATTAAAGGGGTTAATTACTGACCGTGCATCTGATATGGTGCTACCATTTAGTACATTAATATCGTAACGCAATGTCTTTTATTGACATATGTTTGCCCTAGCAGGATGGTGAGAGAGGTCAATAGCAAAACTTATAGAAAATAATGACCCTTCCACCAGTATGACCCCCCTTGATTGATATGCAGCTTTGCAATAATCTTTTCCAGGACACCTAACTGAGCCTGCGCGCTATCTCGCTGCCCTGGCTGCTGTCTGTGATCTCAATGAGTGATTTTACAACCTATGTTTCTACTCTGGATTTAGTGACAAAAGCTGTAGTGACGGAAACATGGTGAGAATAATGTGCACCAAATCCAGAGTAGAAACATAGGTTGGGAAATCGCTCATTGAGATCACAGACAGCAGCCAGGGCAGCTAGATAGCGCTCAGGCTCAGTTAGGGAGAAACCGTGATCACAACAAAAAGTAGGTTAAAATGTTGTGTTGCAGAATTAGCTTATCCAGAAGTATGGAGGAATGACAGAGCGAGTGTATCCGGCCCAGGAAGGTTTACGGTCTATGAATAACAGAAAGGGTGAGAGAGGACACTTCAGGACAATAAAGGAGAGGTTAGACGCTCCGCAAAGACAAGCAGTAGTTAGGCATACAAGGCGGGACTTATTCACATGCATCTCAATGTTGGGGCAAACGGAAGTTGCTTTTATAAAATATTTCACTATAATCTCATTGGAGTATTAAATCAATCTTAAAACAGGGGCACAGACCATCACATCGCCGCCTGCCCGGCACTCACTGCCTCTCATTCTCTGTAACACACAGCGCACAGCATGGATGAGAGGCAGTGAGTGCCGGGTATGAACAGCTAGAGAGCTGAAATTGCAGGAGCGCGCAGGGATGAGAAGAAAAGAAAGGATCCTGTTAGTGCAAGCTTTTGGAAGACGTCAGAGGAGGAGGGGTCAGGCGGTCATTTCAAAAAGGCCAGATGAGATCAGTAAGTGTATTTTCTGCCAAAGTTTATTTAGATGAACATTTGGCTACAGTTTACTGTAAAGATTGTTATTTAACTAATCTAAATAAGTTAAAGTAATTTTTAGGTTGACTGTCCCTTTAAATGTAATAACACTGAAAGGTCCCAATCTGAAGTGTAAAGTAATATACAGAACAATGCACACAGTGTAAGTGTAACAATACTCTTAATACTCTCATATCATTCAGTGCTATATTGCACTGTGCTTGTCTTAAAGGGATACTGAACCCAATTTTTTTCTTTCATGATTCAGATAGAGCATGCAATAGTAAGCAACTTTCTAATTTACTCCTATCATTTTTTCTTTGTTGTCTTGCTATCTTTATTTGAAAAAGAAGGCATCTAAGCTAAGGAGCCAGCAAATGTTTGGTTGAGAACTATGGACAGCACTTGTTTATTGGTGCTGTCCTATCAGCAAGGACAACCCAGGTTGTTCACCAAAAATGGGCTGGCATCTAAACTTACATTCTTGCTTTTCAAATAAACATACCAAGAGAATGAAGAACATTTGATAATAGGAGTAAATTAGAACGTAAAATTGCATCTGAATCACGAAAGACAAAATTTGGGTTCAGTGTCCCTTTAAGCGCAGGCCCTGGGATCCACCACGCTAAGTCTCCTATTAGCGAGCCCCAGAGCTGTGTAAAATAGGGTCGGGATTAGCTCAGCTCTGCAGCGCGGCAGAGATCAGTATTTACAACCGCTAAGGTAATTTAAAGGGAACAAATGAATACTGATGAATTTCTTTAATTTTCCTGGTGCATTTGTTCATATATTTGTAAAAATAAACTAATATCTGTGTTTCGTCAATGAATTTGCATTCTAAACAAATGCGCATGTCTAGTTTATGACATCTTTTCTCTATCCTAAATATTCACTAACTACTGTATATTTTTTCTTTTTTTACAGGACAAATGAATCATGTTCTTTTTATCCACATCAATATAATCAACAGAAAAGTAAAAAAAAACTACCAAAATTATGAACGAAGGAAGTGATATTTGAGATTTATGAGCCAGTATCTGTCCTGCTTTATAGTTTATGCACAAAAATAGGGATGAGCAGCAATGTGCTACTACTGTGAGCTAGCTGAACACGTAAGCCAATGACAAGAGGCATATCCTCGTAGCCACCAATCACCAGCTCCCAGTAGAGCATTGGTGCTCCTGTGACTACCTAAGTATGCTTTTAACAAAATATATCAAGAAGCATATTTGACAACAGAATTAAATTGAAAAAAATCTTAAAATGGCATGCTCTATATGAAGCATTAACTTTTGACTTTCATGTACCTTTAACCAAATAAGCAATAAGCAAACTTTATATCAGACCTGAATGAATCACTGAGACACGTGCTTGCAATATTTTATTTACTTGCTGCATTTGCAACACAATTAAAAGTTAGTTTAGAATACTGCTTAGTATTTCATAAGAACAAAATTATCAGTCCTCATGTGAGCTGGCAGAAACCATATGCTAACAAACTGCATATTGCCAGAACAGCGAGTAAATATTAATTATCAAGCAGAGAGCAATCAGGGACTGATTTCCACATAGAATGTTTTTCTTCTGTCTCATCATGAATGCAAAACTGCAGTCCCCTCTGAAGTTATGATACAAGATGAGAGGAAATAAATAAACTAGCACAAGAAAATCTCATTCAGTGCTGGAGCCCAAGTATAACAATGATAAAGAAATGAATAAAAAAGCTCCAAGAAATCCTCAGCTATCTGCAAACCCATCAGTGTGTCTGGGAAATGAATCTCCTGTTGAGATACAGTGAAAATAATGTTTTTAATGCAGGAAAAAGCAAATAACTACTGTTTTTTTGTTTGTTTTGTTTCTTTATTGGTTAAAACAGCCCTGTACTATAGATGAATTTGTTTCTCCCAGAAAATATAATGTAATGTGTTTGCCCTGTTGTCTAACATTAATGTTGTAGCATGTAAGCAGGGCAGAGACCATAATAAATATTTCCCAGTCATAAGTTGCCCTCGGCAGAAGAAGTGAAAGATTCTCTTGGCAGATGTTGGGCAGATGCCACAGAATGGAATAAAATCTCCCGGCAGAATGCTGCAGGTGAAGCAAATAACAGACGTTGACTGATGGAAGATAAAACACATAAAAGCCTTGAAGGAGGATTATTTTTCAAAGGAGAAATCTTCAAATTATTCTCACCATTTCCTCGTCTTCCTTTCTTTACAACATAGATAATGAAGTATTTGTAAATGAGACAATAATAAATTATAAAAGGGCTCTAGGTAGTGCCACTCATGGTGATATGGCAGGCAAATGCTGTTTAAAGGGACAAATCGATGAATTCAAAGCAAAGATTTGCCTGAGGAATAAGCAGAATTATTTTACAATTATAATTGTTGTTGATAATTGGCATCTCAATGATGTAGCCTAATATTATATTATCTTATCTTCTCTGCTAAGGTCAATTAGGGAAAGACATAAATGAGTTACTTGAACAAACAATGAGTGTATAGAATATAAGTAATAAAAGGAAGGTATGGGAAACTAGATTCCTAATAATAACCCCACTAATAGATCAATGCCATAACCTATAGCTAAAGGTGGGGGGGTGCTCAATGTCTACTGAAATGAAAAATAAGAGGGAGAGTAAGAGAGGCATCTGTAGAGCACTCTTGTGAGTTGATATATAAGAGGGAAGCAATTTCTCAGGAAAAACTAAAACATTACTTTTAATTCCAGAATAAAAAATATATTTACTGTATGCGTGAGTGAATGTGCAATAAAAAATGTATCAAAAAGATAAAGAATCCCAGCAGCCTTCGACCAAAATACTATTAGGAGGCACAGAATATGGGTGATCAAACAATTGGCTACAGTAAGCCCATAGTTTAAGCGCTACAAATAAATTTAACTAGAAAAGACTACATGGTCCTTACCACAAATAATCTAAAGATCTAATAGTGCTAAACAAAAATTGTGATCTGTGCGACCACAGAGCAAATAAATGCGGAACAGGAATTAAGGATGCCCTAAATATACAAAGTTGAGGGATTCAATATATATAGAATATAGCAGTGTTAGGCTTGTGAAGTCTGCATTCTCGCAGGAAATGGAAAGCCCAAAATTTCAAGTTAAATTACAGGAAAAATACTACTGCAGATATGTGTATGTATATGTGCACACATATACACATATGCATACACACATGCAAATATATACACACACACATATATACTGTATATATATATATATATATATATATATACCTTGTCATATACCTTACCCCTTAAAAAAACGTTTTTATGCTTTTCATTTCAATAATATACAATAATAAAAATAAACATATATTTTACATTTATTATGTATGTCTATTAGTGCAATACATTAGTTATTTTGATATGTTTCGCATGCAATACATAGCGCACAACTTGTAATATGAGCGGTAGGCATGTGCATTTAGTGTATTTGGAAGGAAAGAATGGAAAAGAGGATGGCTGCCAACAGCATTTGTCTATTTTCAGAGCCAGTTTTCTTCTTGTGAAAGTTCAACTCACTAAGATCTGTGTAAATCCAGATGTGCATTTGTTGTTGATTAATCCCACGTATGCTCAAGCCTAATGGGTGATGTTTAGTGCTGTCACACTATCCATTGAAAGTATAGGGTGTGTTAACAGGGACGGAACTGCAGGGGGTGCAAAGGTCGCAATTGCGACCAGGCCCCCGAGGGAGGGGAGCCCAGCATAAAAAAAAAAAATCTCAATAAAAAACGTTGACCTGCTGACGTGATGCTTCACTAGTGTCTCTGTCTCTGACTACAGGGGTAAGTGTTTCTGTTTTACCCATTGGTGTTTATGTGTGTGTGTGTATATGTATGTATGTGACTGTGTGTGTATTTATGCATGTATGTATGTATATGTGTATGTTTGTGGAACCAGCAAATGACAGACCTTGTTACTACAGCATGGGGGGTGCGGGTGGTAAACAGTGTCACTATACAGTACCACTATATACAGTACGGGGGGGCTGGACCATGTCACAGACTACTGTTATCGATTTATAAAGTACTGAGGCGGGTAGGGTCTGGCCAGCCATCTCACTGGCAGATTACAGACTGTGTCACTATCTCACTATATACAGTACTGGAGGGTTAAACAGTGTCACTATATACAGTAATAGGGGGTCAGACTATCTCACAGACTGTGGGCACAGGGTACTTCCTTTTGCAGACATGTCATCTGATTCACATTTTTTTCCGTGTTAAATGTTAAAAAAAAAGAAAAAAAGATATGTATCAAATTCACCTTTTTTTTTTGGGGGGGGGGGGGGTGGCCCCCCTTAGATATTTGCACCTGGGCCTTGTAGTTTCTTTTTTTAATTTTTTTTTTTTTTTATTGAGGTTCATCATATAATACAACAAAATCAGTTCACAAAGTTAAATCTTTGTATATACACACATTTAGCTTAACAGTCCATTTCTTATATCATACATGTCTTAGATTTCTCCCTTACCGGGATTGGTTGGTGTAAACAAACGGAGAAAGAAAAACAGAAAAAAAGAAAACCATTTGTTCTTGACCTCACTTTTTTTTTTTCCAAACTTAAAATAATCCTTCCAAAAAGAAAGGAAAAGTTCTGAGTAACATGTATTCAATTTTTACTAGATTAGATATCTATGTGCCTCAACATCAAAAAACAACAGAGCAACATTTAACACTATAGCATAAGGGGGAGGGGGGGCAGGGTCGGGTAGAAACAAAATAACAGAACAAAAAAAAAACAAAAAAAAACCCTGTAATGTTGACCTGTATCAACTGGCCCTCTCTATCAACCATGACCTGGGTAATACACCAGGTACAATCAACTCTAAAAATGGTACTGCATTCTGAAAAGGCTTTAAAAAATGACCCTGCTGTTCTGGTGTCCAAGAACTAATCAGGCTTCCCCATTTTTTAAAATAATCCTTAAACTGCTTTTCTGAGTCAACCCTGAGGTTTTGCCTTTCTACGAACATCTGTGTTTTAATGATATTAATGACTTTGCTCATACTGGGAATTTCTCTTTGTCTCCATTTTTTAAAAAGCTGACTCCGTGCGACCAGTATAACTAGATTAACCAGCTGTCTGTCCCCCGTAATAGCCAAATTTTTTAGGAAAAATATATGTTCTGCCTGTAATTCGATTTTACTCTGTAAGTAGCAATTCAACCAATACTGAACCTTTGCCCAATATTGCCTTACTTTTGGGCAGCTCCAGGTACAATGTAAAAGATCTGCCCCTGCCCGTATGCATTTAAAGCAGTTTCCTGCTTTTGACTCTGTCCATTTAGCCATTCTAGCTGGAGTCAAGTAAAAATTATTTATGATTTTACACTGTGACTCTCTCCAGCTAGTACATGAAGTCGCCTCGGCCGCAAGTTTAATACTTTGTAATATGTCCTCACCTTGTAATCTTTCAAAATATTTATTAAATTTTTCCTTGACCTGGTTAATATGTTCCAATCCCTTATTTGTCAGAATTTTTTGATACCACCAGGAAATAGAACGTTTCCCAGCTTGGTAGAGTTTTAAACCTGATGCTATTTTAACTAATCCCCATTCAGTTGCCACTTCTCTATTAGAGCTTTCAATATAGTGACGTACCTGTAAGTATGAATAGAAATTATTGTTTGGGAAACGATATTGTTCTACAAGACTCTGAAATGTGCAAGTCTGACCATCCCTATCATTTTTTAGCTGCGCAAAGTAAATTAGTCCTTTCTCCCTCCAATCGAGAAATACTTTATGGTTTAGACCTGGTGGAAAATCCACACACCCGATAATCGGTAAGTAAGGGGACACACGAAATTCCTGTCCCACTAGGGAGCAATATAACTGCCATCCTTTAATAATATTGGCAAATGTAAGCATTCTATCTACATTCTGGGGCAGTTTTCTATATGGACAATGTAATATCGCTAGGGGGCTAAAAGGTCTGATCAGTTCTGCATCTAACTTATAATATGTTACATATTCTGATTTAGTAAGCCAGTCTAGTCCGAATTTGGCCAGGGCAATTAAGTTATAATATTTTATATTTGGAATCGAGAACCCTGCGTGTTCTCTGGAGTTGCACATTTTTTCTATAGAGATTCTTGGTCTCTTCTTCCCCCAAATAAAGGAAGAGCAGGCCTTGTTATATCTAGTTATATCTTTCCTTGTGACAAGAAGTTTTGTAGCAGGAATAAGATTTTAGGGAATATAATTGTCTTAATTATCATACATCTGGCCGAGATTGACAAAAAAAGTAAGTTCCATTTATTAAGATTAGCTTGAATTTTATCAAAGAATTCCTTGAAATTTAATTGATACCATTCCCTAGGATTCCTGGTAATCTTAATCCCTAGATAGTTAATGACCTTCACTTCTCTGAAGATATAGTTACAACTTTGTCGTGTTTTATTGATCCATAATAACTCTGATTTATTGGGGTTGATCTTATAACCAGAGAAAGTACTATACTCTGTGATACTTTCCAAGACACTTGGGATAGACTTTACTGTATCTTGAAGAAATAGAAGTATATCATCAGCGTACAGAGAGATGAGTAACGTCTCTCTCCCAATCTTAACTGGTTGTATTGTTTGTCGCAGATATACTGCCAAAGGTTCTAAGGCGAGATCAAATAGGAGTGGGGATAGGGGACAGCCCTGGCGGGTTCCTTTCTCTAATATAATATGTTGCGTTAATTCCCCGTTTACTAGAAGCTGTGACCTAGGTTCCTTGTAGACCATTCTCACCAGATCAATCAGTCGGCCAGAGAAGCCAAAGTTTTCAAGAGAGGTTATAAGATGGTTCCATTCAATGGAGTCAAAAGCTTTTTCAGCGTCAATGGTGACTAAGGCGAAATCTTTTTTCTTGTTATTATAATAATCACTTCTGTACCGCTGGCCGATCTGGTGAAAGTGGTCCACAGCGGTCAGTACTCTTCTCATGTTCCGAACCGAGTTCCTATTTGGTATGAAGCCTGCCTGGTCTGTATGTATCAGTTTGCCTATAACACTCTTTAATCTGTCAGCAATAATTGACATCAAGATTTTATAGTCCTGATTTAACAGGGAGATTGGCCGGTAGGCAGATAAATCATCCGGCTTTTTGCCTTTCTTATATATCAAAGTGACAATTGAATCTGTGAAATAGGGGGATTTTAGGGGGGCCTTGTAGTTTCTAGTTACGCCTCTGTGTGTTAAAGAGATGTCGGCGGTGCTAAACATTCTTTGGTAATTCACTTGTAATACCAGATTGAGCGCTATTCTGAGAGCGGGCCCATGATGGTGATAGCATATCCTTGTAACCTTGGTCATTGTTGCAAAAACTTTTGCCATATATTGCGAATTCTTTCCTGATCCTATGCACTTTAAAAAAAAGGGATATATTACATTTGATAATAAAGGTAGAGTACATTAAAATGATATTTAAAATCACATGTTGTGTGCGTTAATCATGAACAATTTATTTTGACCATAATTTAGTAATTTTGCCTTAGTCGCTTTCTTTTTACAATATATAGAAGTTTTCTTTTTTTTTCCTTTTTAAAATGAGCCTTCCGATTCTGTATACATTTATTTTGACTTTATGCTCTGTCCTGGACATCTACAGGAATAACATAATGCATAATATCACCGCCAACATGTGCAGCTGGTTTGAGTATAATTGTAAAAATATGAATTTTATAGATGGTGGCTTATTGTCTTTAAAAGAGTGTCTAAAGTGTTTGCTTATAGGAAATGCATGTCCTCTTTCAGACCCTTATGGCTATTGAGGAGTGGTGTTTGCGTCCATCTAGTGCTGTGTGCACTATCGTTGTCAGACAATTTATTGAAATGAATACGTTATGCACAAACCTACATTCCCTGTTACTTTAACTTGCAACACAATAAGTTAAAATAACAGCCACAGCAATAATAATAATGATACACACACTTATGTTTAATTGCTGTTCTACCATATGCATTAGATAAACCTTTTGAGCTTTACTCTATAGCAGTTTATAAGGAAGTCTGAGAGATATTTGAACACAGCAATGGTCTGTGTTATAGGAAACTGTAATAACATTTTTTATAGAACAGGAAAAAGGCATCTATTTACTGAATTAACTCAAATTACTCAGATTGTCTTATTAATGTTAAGTTCTTTTTTACAAAATCATACTTCAATCTTTTTTTGTTTTTATCCAATCTGATGCCCTATCCTTTTCATCACTGCTGAGCGGCACTGGAGAAAATTTTGGAGTTCAGCTGATTTCCATCATTGCAACTTCATTTTGAATTCCTACTATTCTGCCCTTAATCGCTATAAGCAACATTACTTCTCTACTCTTATCTCTAATCTTTCTTCAAACCCAAAACGTCTGTTCTCCACTTTCAATATTCTTCTCCGCTCACCCCCACCCCCTAATACAACTTCTCTGTTGGCTCAAGACTTTACCAGCCACTTCAATAACAAAATCGACTCAATCAGAAACTAAATCAGCTCTCAACATAATTCCATTCTCTCACCACCCTCCAACGATCGCAATCAACTACAACCCACATAGCCATAAATTTAGCTCCTACTACCCTGTTACTAAGGAATATGTTTCAACACTTATACTGAGCTCTTACATCACTACCTGTCCTCTTGACTCTATCCCCTCAAAGCTGCTCCCTTCCCTCTCATCTACCCTTACCCCTATACTCACACACATTTTCAACCTCTCCCTCAGCACCGGTATATTTTCCTTATCTCTGAAACATGCACTGGTCACACCTATCCTCAAAAAACCTTCTCTTGATCCAACCTCCCCAACCAACTACCGTCCTTTTCCCTACTCCTTCTTGCCTCAAAGCTTCTTGAAAAGCTAGTATATGCACACCTATCCCATTTCCTTACATTAAACTCCCTCCTCGACTCACTGCAATCTGGATTTCATCCCCATCACTCCACAGAGACAGTAATCGTTAAGGTTACCAACGACATACTTACAAAAAATCCTACTTACAGAAAAATCTCTGCTTATCTCCTTGATCTGTCCACAGCCTTTGATACTGTTGACCACCCTCTTTTGCTCCAAACCCTCCAATCCTTTGGCATGTTTGACACAGCCCTCTCATGGTTCTATTCCTACTTGTCAAATCATACCTTTAGTGTAGCCTTCTCTGGGGTCTCCTCTGCCCCATCACCACTTTCTGTTGGGGTACCACAAGGCTCTGTCCTTGGTCCCCTTCTCTTCTCAATCTACACGTTATCATTAGGTTCCCTAATTAAGTCTCACGGTTTCCAATATCATTTGTATGCAGATGACACCCAAATCTACTTCTCTGCACTAGACCTATCTCCTTCCCTACTAACCTATGTTACTAACTGTCTTTCTCATATCTATTCCTGGATGTCCTCTCACTACCTCAAGCTAAATCTCTCCAAAACTGAGCTCCTTATTTTCCCTCCTTCTTTCAAAATCTCCAACCCCAATCTCTCTATAACTGTCAACAACTCCATCATTACACCTACCCCGCATGCCCAATGTCTTGGGGTCGCACTTGACTCAGATCTTTCTTTCACTCCTCACATTCAGTCCTTGGCTAAATCCTGCTGCGTCCACCATAAAAACATGTGCAATTCCTTACACAAGACACAACTAAGATTTTAATCCACTCTCTCATATTTTCGCTCCTCGATTACTGCAACTCTGTCCTCTCTGGTCTCCCCAGCTGTGGCCTAGCTCCTTTACAATCCATAATGAATGACTCTGCCAGGCTCATCTTCCTTACACGTCTCTCTTTATCTGCTGCACCTCTCTGCCAATCCCTTCACTAGCTTCTTCTTGTCTCCAGGATTAAACACAAAATTCTCACTCTGACATACAAAGCCCTCAACTGCACTGCTCCCCTCTATATCTCAGACCTTGTCTCCAGATACTCTCCCTCTCGTCCCCTTCGCTTTGCTCATGACCTCCTCCTCTCCTCCTCTCTTGTTACCTCCTCACGCTCCCGCTTACAGGACTTCTCCAGACTGGCTCCCATCTTGTGGAACTCTCTGCCTCGCTCCACAAGACTCTCCCCTAGTTTTGAAAACTTTAAGTGCTCCCTAAAGACTCTACTGTTCAGGGAGGCATAAAACCTACAATAACCTTTCTTTATACCGTTTCCTCTCCTCCATTGCTATCCCCTTGGACCCTCTTAGCATGTAAACCTATGACCCATGCTGTTTGTAGATCACCTTCTTTAGAGCTGACTACAACAGTGCGACTCTTGGCAGGGCCCTCTACTCGTCTGATTCCTATAAATGTTTCCTTGTATTCCGCCTATGTTTATGGCGCTGCGGAATGTGTTGGTGCTCTACAATTAACCGATAATAATAATAATAATAATAATAATAATAATAATAAATAATTGTAAAACATACACCAGACATTACACTTTATTGTCTCTCCAACCTTTTACGTGAGTTGGAGAAAAACAAGCTTTGCATATAATACATGAGCTCTGCTGAAGTGCAGGCAGGTGCAAAAACACATCAGCTATGAGATTACTGTTTCTTTTTTATCTTGAATTAAAAAAAGTGAAGTTTTAGTATACTGGTTACCAATGCTTTGTGTCTTTATTCATAATTATCTGTTGTAACAGGCACAGAGTGTTTGAAGAGATCAATCATCTAGACAAGCCATGTTACTGTGACATCATAGGTATGTGCCATGGGTATCAACTAAATTCAAAAAATAACATACACCCTCCATCAGACCCCAGGGCATCAAACAGGATGTAAGTGCATTCACACTAGGGGGTCGATTTATCAAGCCCTGTATGCATCTGTTTCTGCGCGAGCCTTCAGGCTCACCAGAAACAGGAGTTAAGAAGTAGCAGTCTTAAGACTGCTGCTCCTTAACTTGTCCACCACCTCTGAGGCAGTGGACAGCAATCAGCCCGATCAGATACAATTGGGTTGATTGACACCCCCTGCTAGCGGCCGATTAGCCGCGAATGTGCAGGGGGCGGCATTGCACAAGCATTTAACTAGAAATGCTTGTTTAATGATAAATGCCGACAGCCTATGCTGTCAGCATTTATCAATGTGCAGCGGACATGATCCGCGCATTGATAAATCTACCCCTAGACCTTTAGAACCTCTAGATAGTACCCCGGAAACTTATGGGGATATATATATATATATATAACACAGAGAAAGCCCAGGCACCACATCAAGGTCTCTTCCAAAACCTGGGTCCCTAATACAGCCATACAAATGCATGCTCTCAATCAAACAAACTGAGAACAAATCAGAGTTCACAGACTTATGTAATCACCCTAGACATATACAAAACATGAAAGGGGATTGCACTCTCAAACTGGACCGGGTACACATCCCATGACCCTGCAACATGCTCCACCCTGGGTGCTCAATAGCACTCCCAGGAAGCTGTGCTTCAGGATCCTGTTTGATGCCCTGGGGTCTGATGGAGGGTGTATGTTATTTTGTGCATTTAGAAGATACCCAAGTGGTACCTGGGCTTGTCCCATTTGGCCAGATTTGGAAACTAACTCTTCCAGGGATTTCTCTGTGTCTTGTATTAATTTATTTTGTTATTTTCCCTGTTGGCATGCACCCAGACATGTCTATGGTTAACTGCCCATGACTCTGGAGACAGCACAGCTTCCTGAGAGTGCTATTGAGGACCCAGGGCTGAGCATGTTGCAGGGTCATGGGATGTGTACCCGGTCCAGTCTGAGAGTGCAGTCCCCTTCTGTGTTTTGTATATGTCTAGGGTGATTACATAAGTCTGTGAACCTTGACTTGTTCCCAGTTTGTTTGATTGAGACCATGCATTTGTATGGCTGTATTAGGGACCCAGGTTTTGAAAGAGACCTTGACGTGGTTCCTGGGCATGTCCAGTTCTGCTTTTAATCTTAGCTGAGAGCTTGTAAGTGAGTGCTGGCCTTTCTCTGTGTGCTGTATTAATTTATTTTGTAATTTTCCCTATGGGTATGCACCCAGACTTGTCTGGGGTTAACTGCCTGTGACTCTGGAGACAGCACAGCTTCCTGAGACTGCTATTGAGCACCCAGGGCTGAGCATGTTGCAGGTTCATGGGATGTGTACCCGGTCCAGTCTGAGAGTGCAGTCAACTTCCGTGTTTTGTATATGTCTAGGGTGAGTACATAAGTCTGTGAACCCTGACTTGTTCCCAGTTTGTTTGAGAGCATGCATTTGTATGGCTGTATTAGGGACCCAGGTTTTGGAAGAGACCTTGACATGGTACCTGGGCTTGTCCCATTTGGCTAGATGCGGTAACTAATTCTTCCAGTTCTGCTTTTAATTTAGCTGAGAGCTTGTAAGCGAGTACTGGGCTTTCTCTGTGTGTCTCTTGTCTGGGGTTAACTGCCTGTGACTCTGGAGACAGCACAGCTTCCTAAGAGGGCTATTGAACACCCAGGGCTGAGCATGTTGCAGGGTCATAAGATGTGTACCCGGCCCAATCTGAGGGGTATATTTAACATAGTGCGAGCGGACATGATATGATGTAGCGTATCATGTCCGCTGCACATGCTGTCAGCATTTATCATTGCACCAGCAGTTCTTGTGAACTGCTGGTGCAATGCTGCCCCCTGCAGATTTGCGGACTTAGTTGAAAAGTATACTTAGGTTGGCTCAGTAGCAGCAATGCATTACTGGGTGCTAGCACTGATTGGTGGCTGCACATAACTTCCTCTTTTCATTGGTTCACTTGATGTGTTTAGCTAATTCCCAGCAGTGCATTGCTTTTACTTCAAAAAAGGTCACCAAGAGAATGAAGCAATTTGATAATTGAAATATGATGGAAAAAGTTTGAGTTTCATATCCCGTTAACTTGCATTCACTTTGTTTTGTGCATGTTCTATTTTATATCTCTACAGTCAGTGCATTGCTTATTTTTTACATAAAATCTCCATCTTACTTTCAGCAAGAAAACAGGGAGTTCTACAGGCTTAACTTGTTTAGAGAATACAATTAAGTCTGTGAGATAACTTCAGACACGCCTAAGGATAAACCCACTCGCCAAGGCTGCGAGACTCATTTTACAACATAAAAATAAAGTATGAAAAAAAATTGATTTTTGGAAATATTTTTGGGAATATTGTTGAGGAAACCTTTAATTTAGCAAAATATGGCAACTGGTTATTAGTCTGCAGTGTGAAAAGCCTGGTATAAAGCTAAAAACAACATAGTGATTGCTTGGAGCAGAGAACAAACCCATTTAACCATAATTGGCTATAATTAAGGGACATCATTAATACATTGACAGTTTAAACCCTTTAATTTGAATATATGTCAGCTCAGTACTTAAAGGGACATGATACTCATATGCAAAATCCTTGGCTGCAGCAAAACAGTAAAAAGCTGACAAAAAAATATCACCAGAACATCTCTATGTAAAAAGGAATATATTTTACCTTAAAATTTCTTCAAATCTCAAGATCTTTCAGCTACTGTCTGCTGCATGTTGAAAATGAAAAAACAAACAAAACAACAGCTAATCAGTTTCATCAGTGCTGATGTCACACTTTGCTATACTGTGATCTCATGAGTTTTCACTGACGCTTTGTGAGATTTCATAGTAAACTTCTTTAAACTGAGGATGGAAATAACATGATAGTGCCTGCACATGCCAGATGCATGCTCACTTATAAGTCCTGATACTATCATCCTGCTTGGCTGCTTAAAGTACCTTTACAATGGGAGGTGGCTACTGAGAAAATATCTCCCTTTTTTAAGTAGACATGTTCAGGTGATGTTTTCTAGTCAGCTTTCTACATCTATGCTGCATCACTTACAAGTCCTTTAACAATTGGGTATCATGCCCCTTTACATAGTAACATAGTAACATAGTAGATGAGGTTGAAAAAAGACCGAAGTCCATCGAGTTCAACCTATACAAATCTAAAATATATACAAAAAGCTCCAGTTAAGATTAAATAATCCCACTAAAAGGTGACCCATTTAATACTAGCAATCATATCCATGAATTTTGTTTATAGACAGAAATGTATCCAAATAATTTTTAAATGTATCTAGGGTATTGGCATTCACTACCTCCTTTGGTAATAAGTTCCAAATTTTTATTGCTCTTACTTTGAAAAAACGTTTCCGTTGCAGGAGATTAAATCTCCTTCTCCAACCTTAAATTGTGACCTCTGGTCACAAACAATTTTCTTGAAATAAAAAGCGCTTCTGCCATCTCTGTATATGGGCCTTGAATATATTTATATAAAGTAATCATGTCACCTCTTAAGTGCCTTTTTTCTAAAGAAAACAGACCCATTTTGGCTAGCCTCTCCTCATAGGTTAAATTCTCCAATCCCCTTATTAGTTTTGTGGCCCTTCTCTGAACTTTTTCTAGTTCTGCAATATCTTTTTTGCGATCGATCCCCAGAACTGCATTCCATACTCAAGGTGAGGTCTTACCAGGGCTTTATATAGTGACAGAATTATGCTTTCCTCCCTTGAGTCAATGCCTCTTTTAATACTTGCTAGTATCTTATTAGCCTTTGAAGCTGCTGCCCTGCATTGTGCACTCATCTTTAGTTTGTTATCTATTACTACTCCCAAATCCCTTTCCTCCTGTGTTTGGCTAAGTCTTGTCCCATTTAAATAATACGTTGCCTGCTTATTTTTACTTCCAAATTGTAGAACCTTGCATTTTCCCGTACTAAATCTCATTTTCCATTTACCTGCCCATACTTCTAATTTTTGCAGGTCCCTTTGTAACGAAAGTTCTTCCTGCTCTGACCTAATGACCTTACTTAACTTAGTATCATCTGCAAAAATAGAGATGTTGCTGTTTAATCCTAGCTCCAAGTCATTTATAAAAATATTAAAAAGAATAGGGCCCAGCACTGATCCCTGGGGTACTCCACTGATTACTTTTGTCCAATCTGAGTATGATCCATTTACTACTACTCGTTGCTCCCTATCTTTTATCCAGTTATTTATCCACAAACTAACATTTTCAGCTATTCCCAGTCCCTTAATTTTGTGCATTAATCTCTCATGTGGCACTGTATCAAATGCCTTTGCAAAATCTAAGTATATCACATCAACTGATTCCCCTTTATCTATATTTTTACTTACTTCCTCATAGAATCTAATTAGATTAGTTTGACATGATCTATTTCTCATAAAACCATGCTGTCTAGAACTCATAATCTTGTTTACACGAATATGCTCATCAATATAATCCCTTCAAATATCTTCCCCACTATTGATGTCAGACTAACTGGTCTATAGCTTCCTGGATCATCCCTACTTCCCTTTTTGAAGAGTGGCACCACATCAACTTTACGCCAATCCTTGGATACCATGCCTGAGGATAATGAGTCCTAAAAAATTAAGAGTAGAGGTTTGTCTATAACAGTGCTAAGTTCCCTCAACACCCTTGTGTGTATTCCATCTAGGCCTGGAGTTTTATTTACCTTAAAGGGACACTGAACCCAAATTTTTTATTTTGTGATTCATAAAGAGCAAGCAATTTAAGCAACTTTCTAATTTACTCCTATTATTAATTTTTCTTCGTTCTCTTGCTTTCTTTATTTGAAAAAGAAGACATCTAAGCTAAGGAGCCAGCCACTTTGTGGTTTAGAACCATGGACAGCACTTGTTTATTGGTGCTGTCCAATCAGCAAAGACAACCCAGATTGTTCAACAAAAATGGGCCGGCATCTAAACTTAAATTCTTGCTTTTCAAATAAAGATACTAAGAGAATAAAGAAAATTTGACAATAGGAGTAAATTAGAAAGATGCTTAAAATTGCATGCTCTATCTGTATCATGAATGAAAAAATTTGGGTACAGTGTCCCTTTAATATTATCCAATTTGTTCCTGATATCCTCTATACATAACCCAATTAATGGTATGGGCTGGCATGTTCTATTTTCTTCCAAAGTATCATCCAATGGTTCCTCTCTTGTGTATACTGAAGAAAAAAAACTGGTTTAGTATCTCAGCCTTCTCCCTGTCACTGTTAATCATGCTACCCTCCCCGCATTTTAATGTACCTATATTGTCTTTCTTAGATTTTTTGCTATTTATGTAATTAAAGAATCTTTTAGGGTTAGATTTAGAATCCTTTGCAATTCATTTTTCATTTTCAATTTTGGCTAATCTGATTGCTTTTTTGCATGCTTTGTTACAGTCCTTATAAATATGGAATTTTGAGTCTGTACTATTTTCTTTGAATAATTTAAATGCCCTACGTTTTTTCCTAATTTCTCTTAACACATTTATATTCAGCCACATTGGCTTGGATTTTTTATTTTTATTTTTATAACCATATGGTATTTTTTGATATGTATATTTATTTAACAAAGTTTTAAATGTTATCCATTTATCCTCTGTATTTTTATTAGAGAATACTTTGTCCCAATTTATGTTATTTAATGATTTCCTTAAATCATTGATTTTTGCCTTCTTAAAATTAAAAGTCTTGCTCAAACCTTTAAGACACTGCTTATGAAAAGATATTTCAAATGTGACCATGTTATGATCACTGTTACCCAAATGTTCTTTGACTTCTATGTTTGATATTATATCTGTATTATTTGATAGCACTAAATCCAATTTAGCGTTACTCCTAGTTGGCTCCTCTATTAATTGTGGCAAGAAGTTATCCCTGAGAACATTTATAAATCTATCCCCCTTTAACTGAATTACTACAGGGAGTGCAGAATTATTAGGCAAGTTGTATTTTTGAGGATTAATTTTATTATTGAACAACAACCATGTTCTCAATGAAC
Organism: Bombina bombina; assembly: GCF_027579735.1. Lineage (NCBI taxonomy): Eukaryota > Metazoa > Chordata > Amphibia > Anura > Bombinatoridae > Bombina > Bombina bombina. The sequence goes on along the minus strand of NC_069499.1, from coordinate 980,403,501 downwards.
CCAAAAAACTCATTAATATCAAAGTTGAATAGTTTTGGAAGTAGTTTTTAGTTTGTTTTTAGTTATAGCTATTTTAGGGGGATATCTGTGTGTGCAGGTGACTATTACTGTGCATAATTATTAGGCAACTTAACAAAAAACAAAGATATACCCATTTCAATTATTTATTTTTACCAGTGAAACCAATATAACATCTCAACATTCACAAATATACATTTCTGACATTCAAAAACAAAACAAAAACAAATCAGTGACCAATATAGCCACCTTTCTTTGCAAGGACACTCAAAAGCCTGCCATCCATGGATTCTGTCAGTGTTTTGATCTGTTCACCATCAACATTGCGTGCAGCAGCAACCACAGCCTCCCAGACACTGTTCAGAGAGGTGTACTGTTTTCCCTCCTTGTAAATCTCACATTTGATGATGGACCACAGGTTCTCAATGGGGTTCAGATCAGGTGAACAAGGAGGCCATGTCATTAGATTTTCTTCTTTTATACCATTTCTTGCCAGCCACGCTGTGGAGTACTTGGACGCGTGTGATGGAGCATTGTCCTGCATGAAAATCATGTTTTTCTTGAAGGATGCAGACTTCTTCCTGTAACACTGCTTGAAGAAGGTGTCTTCCAGAAACTGGCAGTAGGACTGGGAGTTGAGCTTGACTCCATCCTCAACCCGAAAAGACCCCACAAGCTCATCTTTGATGATACCAGCCCAAACCAGTACTCCACCTCCACCTTGCTGGCGTCTGAGTCGGACTGGAGCTCTCTGCCCTTTACCAATCCAGCCACGGGCCCATCAAGACTCACTCTCATTTCATCAGTCCATAAAACCTTAGAAAAATCAGTCTTGAGATATTTCTTGGCCCAGTCTTGACGTTTCAGCTTGTGTGTCTTGTTCAGTGGTGGTCGTCTTTCAGCCTTTCTTACCTTGGCCATGTCTCTGAGTATTGCACACCTTGTGCTTTTGGGCACTCCAGTGATGTTGCAGCTCTGAAATATGGCCAAACTGGTGGCAAGTGGCATCTTGGCAGCTGCACGCTTGACTTTTCTCAGTTCATGGGCAGTTATTTTGCGCCTTGGTTTTTCCACACGCTTCTTGCGACCCTGTTGACTATTTTGAAAGAAACGCTTGATTGTTCGATGATCACGCTTCAGAAGCTTTGCAATTTTAAGAGTGCTGCATCCCTCTGCAAGATATCTCACTATTTTTGACTTTTCTGAGCCTGTCAAGTCTTTCTTTTGACCCATTTTGCCAAAGGAAAGGAAGTTGCCTAATAATTATGCACACCTGATATAGGGTGTTGATGTCATTAGACCACACCCCTTCTCATTACAGAGATGCACATCACCTAATATGCTTAATTGGTAGTAGGCTTTCGAGCCTATACAGCTTGGAGTAAGACAACATGCATAAAGAGGATGATGTTGTCAAAATACTCATTTGCCTAATAATTCTGCACTCCCTGTAGTTTCATTGGCCCAGTTTATATCAGGGTAGTTAAAATCTCCCATAATTACAGCACTGTTATTAGCAGCCTTACCTATTTGTATTAGTAGTTGAGTTTCATCCAGGTCACTAATGTTGGGGGGCTTGTAGCATGTTCCTAGTAATATTTTTTTAGGATTTTCCTGTGTTTTCATGTGCTTTCTGCTGATACTTGGTGTGCTTTCCTCCATACTTCATAATGTGACATTTCTTAAGTCATCTCTTTCTTGAGATATCAAAGGACTGACAGATTCACAGACTGATCTCTCTATTCCATTGTGTTCTAACTGACCCTCCCCCCCTTTGCCTAGTTTAAAAGATTCTCTAAACTTGCTACCATCCTTTCCCCCAACACACCTGCACCCATGTCATTTAGATGCAATCCATCCTTACTGTACAAATTATCCCTAAGTGAAAAGTCAGCCCAGTGCTCTAAAAAGTCAAACCCCTCATTTTTACACCATGTTTTTAACCATGAATTAACAGACCTTAGCTCCTTCTGCCTTACTGAATTAGCACACTGCACTGGTAATATCTCAGAAAATATTACTTTGGGGGTCCTTGCTTTAAGCTTGCTACCTAACTCCCTGAAGTCATTTTTTAGGACTCTCCATCCCCCGCTGATTCCTTCATTAGTACCAATATGTACCATGACTGCAGGATCAGACCCACATCCCTCTAACAATCTATCAATACGCTCCACAATATGCCTAACACGAGCCCCTGGAAGACAGCAAACTGTTCTATTTAAGGGGTCTGGATGACAAATTACCCTATCAACCTTCCTAATAATAGTCTCCTACCACCAACATCTGTCTCAGGCCCTGACTTGTATGCCCCTCTTCCATGACTGAAGGACTGTTAACTATAGTATGCCCCTCTACCATGTCTAAAGGACTGCCCACCATAGTATGCTGCTCTTCCACAACTAAAGGACTGAAAATATATTTATAGAACGGTATACACCAAATTTCATATAACTGCATGTAATAGACACTACTATAAAGAAGAATATTCACAGATACTGATATAAAAATCTAGTATAAAACCTTTTAAAAACTGCGGCGTAACTGACTACAACTGGTTACAACATCACTAAATTGCACAGCATCATAGTATTGATTTAACATTAACCTGCACCCAAGATATTGCCCATTACAGCAAAGCACTTGACAGCAAACATGAATGAAGAAAAGACGTGGCAACGACATGATGCTCACTTTTGGAAAATTGAGGCCCTTATGCAGAGGTTAAAGGACAAAGCACCATCGGAATATATGATACAGCTTCTGTACCACAAACATCTTTTGTAGAGCTCACAGAAGCCATACAATCGACAAGCAATCCACTGGATGAGTACTGCGGTAGTCTGAAGCAAACACCCAGCACTGTTAAACAAGTTGCGCAACAGGTGAAACAGAAAATGGGCCCTTCAGTTTATACCCCAGGTGATACTAAAGCAACTTAAAACCAAAAGGCAAAGTATGAGAAACGTACCAACAGTTCCTCGTCTCACACTATAAGCGAAACACATCTGCAGATAAGCTGTTTATAGCTAAACACCATGTGATTGATCGACCACTCAAAAGGCCTTGGCATGTGGAAGAAACCTTTACTTCATCATGGCACAGAGCCTCCGGAGATACAGGGCCGCCTCTGCGCGGCATTATCTATGATATCCCACATTTCGAGCACAGCACTAAAGATCTATGTTCAATTGGGCATATTAGAAGAATCTCCACAGACGGGAGAACAATTACGAGTGGATGCGGCCTTGCGTGAGTTTGTGGGGGTTCTCGGGAGGCCGCAATTACAAAATTAATATATCCAAGGCCAGTGACCGCTGCTACGACAGATGTGTATATGGAGAGCTGCAATCGCACTGGGGCATTTCACAAACTAATCAGTAACTCACAATTGGCAGGTGCTACTGGAGGGGCCTCACATGAAGCAAGCTCAGGATGCTTTTTCACATTAGAATTTTGCAACACATTCCCGCAAGGAAATCCTTCCTCTTTTATAGAGACTTACGCTTATTTACACACCAAATCCTGAGGATGATAAGGTAACAATACCCTGAAAACACGGACCACCATAACATGGGGGCATGATCCACAAAAGCGGGACATTTAATGGTGCTCAGTGTAAATAGTGTGCTCCTTTACAGTTTAATTTGTATATGATATTTTTTCTGAAGTTTATTCCTGTTAGAAAAGTTTATTGACCTGATATAGCTCTAGTTACTATTTTGAAACCTTAGACCTGGTAACAATTTTTACTGCCATACACATCATAATGATCGAACAACAAGCACGGACACTAATACACCCACAATGCTTATAATATACAAGTACAATTTCCTGTGGCTAGCGGCCGGAGCCGCAGGAGATGAAAATAACATAAAACATTTGTTGTCTCAGCAAGTGGGAGATTACAGCGTAATACTGCTCTTGTTTATAATTATTTCAGCACTGGTGTCCAAGCCCCTAGCTCGTTCACCCAACATGTTCATTCTCTTTCTTAGAACACTATCAATATATTAAACAGGCCCTTTGCACAACATTCAACCTGTAGATATGTTCTCTTTTTATTTTCTAGAAGGATGCAGGTCAGAACAGGATGCAATGTATCTTTGTTATTATATCAACATTGTATGGTCTAGTTGTGGTCCCTAACTGGGATATTTCATTATGTTTGAATCTCATAGCTAAGTTTTCCCTTTTCCCTTTCCCTTTTTTTTAATTTTATTTATCTATTCATTATCTTATCCATATAAAATACCTTCTTCCATATTTATACTTTAACATGGTTGACCCAAGAGTGGTCAGCTTTGCTATTGGAGGGGACAAAAATGAGGACAGCAAGTTTTCAAAACAAAACCTGTACTAACAAAAATAGTACATATCAACATAAGCATTATAACCGTATTGTGTATTTCTATATAAGCATGTCAAATGTACCTCAATAAAAATTATTAGAAATGTTAAAAACGTCTTTAGAAGCTGCCTGTTTAGCACTGTTGATGAGGTTAGGCTGGGACACCCAGTGAAAGGGGCTGGAAAATAAGGATGAGCAGACAATCCCCTCTCCCCCCTTCCCTGCATATGAAAAGACCCATTAGAGAAACAGAAGCAAGCTTGAATCTGTAGACATCAGTATACTTCTAAAACATTGGAGCTTGGTTAGAAGTCTGAAAATTAGCATAATGTTATTTAAATATAAGCAAAACTATTAATGTTTTACAAAAATACCACCAGAAAGGCTATATAAATGTATCATCTACAAAACATTTATGCAAAGAAAAATCTAGTGTACAATGTCCCTTTAATTAGCATAGTATTGAGGTTATTCCCCGCCTCTCTCTAGTCATGGGTGCTGCCATGTTATAATCTAGATTTCACTGGATCCCAGTGTCTACGTGTTTCCACATCTACAGCAACTCTCCTTCAGATACCTGCAGTAAAATGGAAATTACTTTAAGGTCACTCTAAGATTATATGGTCTTTGTTATATACAAAGGTGTATGACTTTATAAATATGTGGCATATATTTACTCATTAGGTATGGGACTTTCATATGTATTGTTCTGTATGTTTTGGTAGGTATAGTTTAAAACTTTTTTGCGCTGCCTTATTGGGGTAAGCCCTTGCTCCTAGGATATTTTCCCCAAAATATCTAGTTTTGGTGTACAGGAGGAGTGTGGGTTTAGGAGTATGAGGCTCAAATGAATGCTTGTACCCTTGTATGAGAGTAAGTGATAGAATTTTTGTAGTCTATTTCAGATGTGTTAAAAATATGATTAAAATATGATGCCAGTCTTACAACGTGTTTGTTTAATTGAATAATCTTTTATTAGTTAAAGGAGAATCAAATATAAATATACATTTAAAACATATATGTCTGTACCCTTAATCGGTGGTTATGTGGAAGAACCTGTATAGGTTTTGTCAGATATTTGATTTGTGGTAGAAAAAAATGGTAATCCTGTAATAGGACAATGATTGGATTTTATAGGACTAATCTAAGTGTTGTACCTAGTACATAGAATACCTAGTGCAATAGCCTAAAATAGTCAAAATACAACAATAAAACAGTATTGCATTCGTACAGGATTATTGGTAAAAGAGTTGATATATTCTGCTAGCTCTTAATTCTTAATTATTGATAAAAATAAAACTTAATTATTGATAGAAACTAAAACCTAAAAAATATATAAAACCTAAAAAATATATAAAATATATAGGACAATGATTAGATACTGAACAATGGTTTTCTGGTCGGCCGACAGGTAAAAAAGTAATGTTATACAAAGTTGATGCCCAATTTTGGTTTTAAATACCACCGGTGGATTTAAATGCAAATGTTCAAAAGTCTTTGATAAAATGTGTCCACTTTGTTGAAATATTACCAGAGCTCTACGGTCTAAAGAGGGGTAAACAGTAAGGAGCGGTGTTTACCCCTCTTTAGACCGTAGAGCTCTGGTAATATTTCAACACATAGTAACAACGAGAGGAGGATACAGAAAAGACCTCGCAACATTACATCAATATATTCTATATAAGGAGTACAGCTTAAATTTAGAAGTAACAAAGTGGACACATTTTATCAAAGACTTTTGAACATTTGCATTTAAATCCACCGGTGGTATTTAAAACCAAAATTGGGCATCAACTTTGTATAACATTACTTTTTTACCTGTCGGCCGACCAGAAAACCATTGTTCAGTATCTCATCCTTGTCCTATATATTTTATATATTTTTTAGGTTTTATATATTTTTTAGGTTTTAGTTTCTATCAATAATTAAGTTTTATTTTTATCAATAATTAAGAATTAAGAGCTAGCAGAATATATCAACTCTTTTACCACTAATCCTGTACGAATGCAATACTGTTTTATTGTTGTATTTTGACTATTTTAGGCTATTGCACTAGGTATTCTATGTACTAGGTACATTAGTCCTATAAAATCCAATCATTGTCCTATTACAGGATTACCATTTTTTTCTACCACAAATCAAATATCTGACAAAACCTATACAGGTTCTTCCACATAACCACCGATTAAGGGTACAGACATATATGTTTTAAATGTATATTTATATTTGATTCTCCTTCACCTAATAAAAGATTATTCAATTAAACAAACACGTTGTAAGACTGGCATCATATTTTAATCATATTTTTAACACATCTGAAACAGACTACAAAAATTCTATCACTTACTCTCATACAAGGGTACAAGCATTCATTTGCGCCCCATACTCCTAAACCCACACTCCTCTTGTTCTGTATGTTAATTGTGTGAGATTTTATTACTACAAAAAAATATTATTTTCAACAGAGATTTCTATATATTTGTGGATTAATTGCAGCTTGGACATTTTCAATTATATGTGGTGTTGGTTTTTAATCAATATATAGTTTTATTGATTTATTTTTGTTGCTGCGGGATAGTAAAGCATGAAATTAATATTATAAATTTCAAAAAACAAGCATGATATTTTATGCTTACGTTTTTTAACCTATTTTTGGTCATAGACACATTGAAAATTATATATATTAAGTATTAGAATTTCCAAACCCGATATTTTCTTACATGATTCAGATAGAGCATGCAATTTTAAACAACTTTCTAATTTACTCCTATTATATTTTTTCTTCGTTCTCTTGCTATCTTTATTTGAAAAAGCATGAATCTAAGCTAAGGAGCCGGCCCATTTTTGCTTCAGCACCTGGGATGCGCTTGCTGATTGGTGGCTAAATGTAGCCATTAATCAGCAAGCGCTATCCAGTGTACTGAACCAAAAATGTAAATTAGAAATTGCATGCTCTATCTGAATCATGAAAGAAAACAATTGGGTTTAGTATCCCTTTAATTTAACTTATAATTTAATGCAAATATATTTTTTAGATTTTTTCCTACATTTATTATTTAATCTATCTAATTATATATCCATCTATCCCCCTATCTAGATATATATCTACTGTATATACCCATATTTTTATTTTGCTCACCCCTCCAGTTTTTTTCTCTCTCTCTCTCTCTCTCTCTCTCTCTCTCTCTCTCTCTCTCTCTCTCTCTCTCTCTCTCTCTCTCTCTCTCTCTCTCTCTCTCTGATAAACTCTTCTGAGTGAAATACATTTTAAAAGGATAAAGCTAAAATATCTCTCTGGATTAAAAATGAAGAAGGTGCATGGATCATAGTTCTAAGAAATGTGTCTTCAAAGTATCCACCACCAATCCTTTCTCCCTTGCATGTCTGAGCCAAAAGACTTCTAAGCTTTCATTTTTTATAATACGCATGCCTCACATGATGCTCAACTGAGAAAGAATAGATTTTCAATTCCTAACCTCTTTGATCACTGTCACAATATACCAATAGACTAGGAATTAGCACTTGCTAAAATATATAGAGAATCTCCTTATTTGGTAAAAAGATACTTTTTAGTTTATCAGAAATAATAGAGGTTGGAGGAGAACATCTTTTGAGGTGAAGAAATACAATTGTTAAAGACAATATAAAAAAACATTTGCAATTGATGTAATATAGTATTCAACTTTGCCAACAAATCAATCGTGACCGTAGATCAAAGGGACTCTGAACCCAAATTTTTTCTTTTGTGATTCAGATAGAGAATTTTAAGCAACTTTCAATTTTAAACACTTTCAATTCAATTTTAAGCAACTTTCTAATTTACTCCTATTATTATTATTTTGTTTCGTTCTCTTGCTATCTTTATTTGAAAAAAAGGCATCTAAGTTTTTTTTTTTTTTAATTCAGACTCTGGACAGCACTTTTTATTGGTGGATGAATGTATCCACCAATCAGCAAGGACAACCCAGGTTGTTCACCAAAAATGGTCCGGCATCTAAACTTACATTCTTGCATTTCAAATAAAGATACCAAGAGAATGAAGAAAATTGGATAATAGGAGTAAATTAGAAAGTTGCTTAAAATTTCACGAAATAAAAAATTTGGGTTCAGTGTCCCTTTAACAACGACACATTGAAAGGTCATTCAGGGTGGGAAATGTCTGCTATCTGACAGCTTCTGTCCTTCTAACCCATTTTTCTGTGACACCCATAGCTCATAATGAGCAGTTTGATCAGTCTATGGGGCCGATTTATAAAGCCCTGTATGCATCTCTATGCATCTGTTTCCACACAAGTCTTCAGGCTCGCTGGAAACAGGAGTTAAGAAGTAGCGGTCTTAAGTCTTATCTCCTGATAAATGCATAAAAACAAGAACATAAGAGCAGGGTGGAAAATTGTCAACAGTCAGGAAACTTTGGCTCCTAAAATATTCTAGTTCTGGATTATTGTATCCCGTTAAATGTCAGTAGTTTACAAAGATAAATGATTTTACCACATTGACTGTCAGTAATACATATATTATTTTGTACTGTCAGTAACACACACTACAATGCCTTTTTTTCCCCTTTAACTCCACTATTAAAGATATAATTTTACCTTCCTCCTTGGCTGCCAGTAACACACAGAGAACTATAAGTATACTCCTATGGCTGTCAGTAATGCACACAGACAGCAATTGTACACACCTTGGCTGCCAGTAAAACACACAGAACTATAAGTATACTCTTATGGCTGTCAGTAATGGACACAAACAGCAATTGTACACACCTTGGTTGCCAGTAACATACACAGAACTATAATCTACTCCTTTGGCGGAGGCGTGTCCGGGCAGCAGCCATGCTAGGAGGGAAAAATGGGAGCTCTTCACTTATCACACAATAATCTGCTAATTATCCTGTTTCAAGGACAAGTAATACCAACATGTGTTGCCCTGGATGGTACTAATATTATATAAATAGTACAGTTGGGAGCTCTATTTTGGCCTAATCAAGATTCCAGTTGTGGCCCTTGTTCTGGTTGCCACCTCTCCCCTGTTACCTGGTGAAAAGCAGTTGACATCGTACTGCAGGAATAAACTCGCCTAGACATTCGATTAGCAGCACACCAGCTAATCAATTTTCATATTCCTGGGGGATAAGGTAAAGAAAAGAAACACTTTCAAAAGCACGCGCAACACTTGATCAAAATGGAGGCGGACGTCATCGCTGCACTTACTGCATTGGAACTGGCAATGGACACGCAATTTAAACTTGTCGCATCATATGTTCCTTTTACGCAATAGAGTGCCTAACTCACTTAGCCATGAGGCTTGTCAACCAATATCTTACCCTGTGATGGCAGAAGGCAGGAGTGACACATCGCTATTAGACCCGGCTGAAACTTCTGAAGCCCGATCTCTTACTGAGCCCAGTATATATTCTGAGCGGACCAAGGGGGTCCATCTTCGAGCGATCCTCTCTGCTAATCCGGAAGCTCAGTTGGACGAGTGCTATGAGGTTGCTGCAGTGCCACTGGAGCCTACAGCGAAGCTGCCGATTGTGACGGGACCAGAGCTTAGCCCTATAACAGTAGAGTACACAACGCATCACCTCATACATGCTCAATGTCATGCAGCCCGTCGGATCCTAAAGACAGGCAATAAGAGTTTTTTAAAAGTCACTTGCTACGGCAGCTCATTAACCCTGATGACTCATCCTTCATGTTGCCTTCTCCCCAGTGTTTTGCCAACAGGTTTATATAGAGAGATCTGGAGGGAAAGCGGAGAGACAAGCCCTACTACTTACAGCCCTCAATCACTAAAGGAGGGCATAGACTGACATTCTGGACATGTCCTACTAGTGGATATTGCGAGCTCCTGGAACGCTGATATTTGCTATTTCCCCAAATGTGGGGTTTCATGTTCATGTTAATTTCTGGTGTTCTCTTTATATTTAGATGTTCATCTGTTACCGCACCATTACTGTTTTTTTTTCTTTCTCTGTTTTATATTACCTTCTATATTGTTGAGACTATGTATGTAAACTGATACAAATTCATGCTCTAGTCAACCCCTACTGACCCTAATTTATTATGCGGTTGTTGTTCCAGGCATGTTACACAAGTATATGATATTCTACTTGGAACTTCAAAACAGGGTCTAAACCTTTTTTATTTAACATATTCATACTGTACACCTAAAATACTGAGGAGTTACTACATTTATCCTAAATGCCTTTATTCTCCCTTGGAATGATAAGCAACTGACGCCCTCTATGACAAATGATCCCTCCATACTTTAAATTTCTATACGCAAGGAGCTGAGTCTTCTATATCTGCCCTTGCTGAATGTCTATAATATATTCCAGCCCAAGGTACCTACTGTCCAACACTACATCATGCTGTTACCTGTCTCTTTATACTTCAAAGTTAAGTCATAAAATTGAATTTTGTTGGTACTGCTATATTAGTATTATTTTGGTGCTTATATAAACAGAGATGATGTTATAATACATAGAAACCACACCCCTATATACATGGGAGGAGGGAGGTATTACTTCCTCCTGCTTAATCTTAGAAGACATAACTCCTATTTCTCTCTCAGCTGGTGAGGGAGTTGGGAGATAGAATGTGACAGCCAGAGGGGTTTCCTATTGCCTATCTTTATTTCTATGTATGTAGTTACGTATTGCTGATATTACTGATATGCCTTCACCCAGCACCGCTAATGAGAATCTGCAGGAATTATTACATACTCCACACGAAACTCTCTATCATAATAGTTTAAGGCGTAAGGGTGTGATCAATTCTCTACTATTACTTATTAATGTGGCTCAGGCTCTGTGTTAATTATTGTGTCAACAAGTATGTGCATATACTTTTATGTGTTTGAAAGATGCAAATGTGATGGATTTACTATGCTTTGCTCATAATTGTAGTGGTATCAAGATGGAATATCTAGATGACATTGTCCGAATATCCTCACTAGAATAGATTTCCTGTTATATAGATGTATTTCTTTGCATAATTTACCTGGTTCACAGTACCTTGCCATATATGGTCCTCTTAGGTCTAGGGGACTGAATGAATGCATAATGGAGGTTAACAAAATCAACTATATGTGATATCTAGAACGCCTATAACACCCACGTATCCCACTTTGTGCATCTCATGAAGGCCCCATGTGCTAATTTATAACTCCTACATTCTAGGTTATACTCGCTCTGAGACATACTTAATCAATGACATCCCACTCCATTTCCCAGCACATGGAGTGTCTTTCAACTATGTTAAGATATACATGGAAGCCCTCCATGGTCATACACTACACAGTTTTATAAGAACATCTTTTATAACTCACCTATAATTTAATCCCCAACCTTCATCTGTTAGATCCTTTGGGTCCTCCCCTAGATAAGAGTATGCACCCTTTTAAATTTATCCTGATCCACGTAACTATATCACCATATCATAAAACCTCCCGGATAACTCTCCATCGCCCTCCCCCTTATTATTAAAGCAGCTTTTGTCTGCTGACTACCCCCCAAAGTTTTTCATACTATTGCTCATTAATTCCCTGCCCCATCAAATAAAGAGATTTCGTAAGGCTAAGTTCATCTACATATTCATTGGTGAAGTTTTGGAATGTCGAACAGATAGGTGTCTTGAAAATCTATAATTGAAAATCTCCTTGTTCATCTTTCATTCTAGCACACAACCATAGCTTACCATATCATACAACACAGTTGTTGACCACTTATTTAACGGCAAATTCTCTATCCTACCGTTGTCATAACAAGCTTACAAGCATTTTGTATAATGTATATTCAATCACCTACAATATCCACTCTCCTGTATTATGTACTATGTATATTTTTTAATGATGTAAATGGACATGTGTTATCTTATGTACTTGCCAACAATCTCAATAAAAAACTTTTGTTAAAAAAAAAAAAGTTATATGCATACAATTCCCACATAGTAATTATATAAAAAAATTACAAAGCAAAAGTACTAAAAAATATTTTTGTATAGCGAGTATTTGAGAAAAATGAATGTTAAATAATCTACTCCTTTGGCTGTCAATTATGTACACATACAGCAATTGTACACACCTTATCTGCCAGTAACACACACAGAACTATACGTATACTCCCACTTGGGAATTATAGGGGTTTTTCTTCGTTCTTTTGCTATCATTATTTGAAAAAGAAGGCATCTAAGCTTTTTTTTGGTTTCAGTACTCTGGACAGCACTTTTTTAATTGGTGGATGAATGTATCCACCAATCAGCAAGGACAACCCAGGTTGTTCACCAAAAATGGGCCGGCATCTAAACTTACATTCTTGCATTTCAAATAAAGATACCAAGAGAATGAAGAAAATTTGATAATAGTAGTAAATTAGAAAGTTGCTTAAAATTTCATGCTCAATCTGAATCACGAAAGAATTTTTTTGGGTACAGTGTCCCTTTAAAGCTAATTTACAACTTTATCCAGACCCAGACATATGGTAGGACCCCACTTTTTGCACTCCAATAAAATTGCATTATATGTCTGCATGAACTATGCTCTGTCTGATTTAATTTTAAGTGTATTCTACTGTGAAGGAATTTGGAACAAATTGCATGGTTACAAAACTGTGCTTTTGTGAACTTCCTGCATAAACATAACATTTACATTCACTTATGTTGTACAATTTTAGCTCATTAAAACAAAACACTCTACTAGGTGTAATGTTATACTGAGAAAAAATAAACATTTTGCTATATCTCAAAAGTAAAAAAAGTTAATATACTGTGTCCTAATTATTTTATTTTAAAAATTGTGCTTTTTTAAAAGACATTCTGCAGCTCAAATTACTATTTTTTTTTTAAAGCATTTAATTATGCCTTAGTGACTGTAGCTTGCTCTGTGTTTAATCCCCACAAAGGGGTTTATCACTTAGGTAAAATAGTAGCTACAATCAGTGTTCCCTCTTAGGTCACATTTTGTGATCGTCCCAGCAGTGAAACAGTTAATAATGGAACCATACCTTGCGTTCTGCATTGTGTAGTGTTTCTTAACAAGTCTGTGTAAAGTTACCATCAGACCCTTCCACCAGTCTTGACTATTTTACTATCTATAGCAACACATTTTTTGAGTATATTTAACTATTTGGTGATATTTAGACCCTAGACTGGACATGTAATTGACCCCAAAACATAAACAATAAAAAATGCAGATTGTCACATAAAACTAATATATCCATTTTGAATCTTGAATTGATGCAGAAACTGCAAAGTAAATTATAAAATTATCAAAGATATTAGTTGTTTTTAAATTATTCTTATCCTAACGATACCAGGACAACACAACACTAACACAGATTCTACAGAATCATTCCAATTTTGACGTAAAATCCATCTTAATGTAAATTAAATCTGCAGTAACTTAATCATGATGCAAAATTTTCCTTTTGATCATGGATTTAAGAAAGAGAAAGCAATTACCACAGCTTATGTTTATTAGACACAGAGCTTCTGTGCTGAGCTTGATTACAAAATGCCAGTGTTCCAAAATAAATACATAAATAAAAAGCTAAAATAAACCAAGTTGTGGTCTCACACCTCCCAGTAGCTATTAGGCTGTTTGAGGATTATTTACCAATCCCATAAACTGTTTGACATTAATAAAGCATATGACAACCTTGAATTAAACGTTAACTCTTTAACTATCATGCTGCCACTGGGTTAATAGAATATGAACTTGAATTCAAACAAGCATGATATCGTAACCTATTTTCAGGATTGAAGTGGTGTCAATTACAAACTTAATTCCCTATGGAAGCGAATAGGTTAATATATGAAAGCAAAAAGTAATTACTCTTTTAATATAAGAAGCTGTGTTAGACTTCACACGTAGGGTCCAGTGCCCTGAATAAGAAAATCATGAGGTGTATAGAAAATAGACAGTGGGTTTTGAGACAGATTTGTTGTAAACAGAGCTGGATAAAAGGAAACAGCTAAATACTGAAGCTTTTACGGAATATGACTCTCTCACATTGACTAATAACCTTGAATTGTAAATTACAGAATGCTGGCCAATATAATCCTGACTAGGTCTGAAGTTTATATTGCCAAGCAACTATTGTGACACTGAAAATGTAGACATTGTGATTCTCTGGCAAATAATTATTGCCTGCACATAGCTATATTAAAGGGTCCCCTGTTCTGGATAGTGTTTGTTTTAGCTATTAATGGTTACAGTAAAATTAAGGATTCTAATTTATGATCTGCTGTGCAGATGAATATATATATATATATATATATATATATATATATATATATATATATATATATATATATATATATATATATATATATAATATTTATGTAAATAGTCTGTTTGCTGCTGTGGAGAGCAAGATAAATGACACAGGTACAAACCCCTTTAGCCAATCTGCTTGGGGCTGAAAAAGGTTTGGATTTCTGTATAGTTTGGAGTTCAGAATATTTGTATATTTGCATCTTAAAATGGGACAGATTAGAGAGGGGATGGGACAATATCTTATTTCATTTTAACAATATTTACAGGTCATTATAAAGCTTATACATGTAACCTAAAGGTAATTTTATATATATGTTGTTACTTTTGTATACATAGTACTGTCAGAAAGGTAATTGTTACTTTAAATAAACAAATACAGACTTGTATTTGCATTTTAGAACACATAAACCAAATCAAAGATGCAAACAGAAAAAAATTGTGACAATGGAAGGGGAAAATAGTTTTTTTTTTTCATTTAAAAAACAAACAAAAAACATATAACATTTTGGGGATTTGTAACTGTATTATACAAACAATGTAGCCACTATGAATTTTATGTAGAGCCATAGGTATCTGTAGTTAGTTGATAAATAGATATAATTATATCCACAGAATGCAACAAGATTTACTAGAGTCATCAATATCTAGTAGAGAGTTATACTGAGAGACAGGAAAGAGAGATGAGATAGGTAGGTAACTAGATGATCGGCAGTTAGAAAGACAGACATGTTGATCCATCACCAAATGTATTGTTGTCATTGTTTTTACACCTAGCCCTACAACATTTCAGCACATTGCACAATTTAATGCAAATAGTTAATGCTGCTGATGTATCATTTTCCTTTTAATAAACCTTCCATTAATAAACTTCTCTGAATTTAGAGAATAGCTTATGGTAAATCTATAGAGCCTATAAATATAATTCCTTCTTATGTAGTGCTGTTTAAGACAGGTCATCAAACACATGGCATATTCATTCCAGTTGAAAAAGCTTATCCTCTCAAAACACACACACATCAATTAACTTAATTAAAGAGACATGAAACCCAAACATTTTCTTTCATGATTCAGATAGAGAATACAATTTTAAACAACTTTACAATTTACTTCTATTATTTAATTTGCTTCCTTCTCTTTTTATTCTTTGCTGAAAGTTTTATCTAGAGAAGCTCAGGAGCAGCAGAGAACCTAGGTCCTAGCTGTTGATTGGTGGCTGCATATATATATATATATATATATATATATATATATATATATATATATAAATTGATTGTGATTGGCTCACCCATGTGTTCAGTTAGAAACCAGTAGTGCATAGCTGCTCCTTCAACAAATGATATCAAGAGAATGAAACAGATTAGATAATAGAAGTAAATTAGAAAGTTATTTACAATTGTATTCTCTATCTGAATCATGAAATAATTTTTTTGGGTTTCATGTCCCTTTAACATAAATAAATTGTTATGAATAAAGTTTTGATATTTTTTTTCTCCTGAAAATAAAATCTATTCATACGTTTCCATAGCTATCTTGAATAGCACTACCGGAACAGGAGCAGAAGATACATTTACTTAAATGTCAATAATTATATAATTAATATTAGCATTTATAACATTTATTAAATAATATCTGCATACTTTTTTTAAAAAAAAAAAAGCTTTTGCTGTGGCCAGATATAAATAACTTCCTATACTAATCAATGAATCATGATGTACAATATTGCAGGGTTAAGGTTCTGGATCCTGTAGGATGCCCCAATTTTTCACTAGACGCAGTAAAATGTGTATTTTTTTGTAGTATCTTTGCCATATAGGGTCAGATTTACGCTGCTAAAATGGTTATTGTAACTGGAGACCTGAAGTACTGTATAGTGTTAGGGCTACAATAAAAGTATATACAAAACATGGATTCTGCAGGATGCACTTTAGCCTCAGTTTTTTTTACTAGGAACAATTAAGCTTAGTTTTGGGGAACTGCGTTTTGATTTTAAAGGGATATAAAGTTTCAAATTGACTTCTATTATAAAATTGTCTTTGTTCCCATGATAGTGTTGAAGAGATACCTAGGTAGGCATCTGGAGCCCAATATGGCAGGAAATAGTGCAGCCACCTAGTGCTCTTGCAAATAAATAATATTCTTGCAAAACTGCTGCCATATAGTGCTCCAGAAATGGTCCGGCTCCTAAGCAAATATCTCTGCGTTTCAACAAAAGATACCAAGAGAATGAAGACAAATGATAATAGACGTAAATTGGAACGTTTTTTAAAATCACACACTCTATCTGAATCATAAAAAAAACATTTTTGGGTTTCTATCCCTTTAAGATCCCTTTAAAGGGACATGAATCACAACATTTTTTTTCATGATAAAAAAAAAAAATCCAGTTTAGTTCTATTATTAAATTTACTTAGTTCATTTGGAATTCTTTTTTTGAAAAACAGGTAATTTGTCTCAGGAGCATGCACGTGTGTGTCTGGAACACTATTTGCCAGCTCTATTTGAATCATGAAAGAAAAATATTGGGTTTCATATCCCTTCACGGACACCAATAGGAAAGCATAGTTTGTGATCTCTTTGGATAAGTAACTGTGTTCCACATTTAATAACTTTTTAAAATTGTTTCATAAATAAGTGACTACATTTTCAATGTATATACAGATGAAAAACTTGTTGAGCTGAATACTATTGCAACACACTATTGTGTAAGATTTTAAAGAATAAACAGAGCATATATGTTTGTTCTGTTTATGCTTTCAGCCATCTGAGTTGATACAGAATTTACTAAAGAAAAAAATCAGTGTTATATTAATCATTTTGGTACTTTATTTGGTGTGTGAAAACTCACTACCAGGGGCATAACATGAAGGGAATGTTTTATTCATAATACTTTGCACATGATCTTGCAATGCATTCTGTCAGTTTCTCTTTAATGAGAAAAGTGGTTTCCATGCCCTATGTCTCTGTGGAAAAACGTTATTTAAAAGGTAGTTGATACATGGGAAGACTTTCAATAGAAGTAATATGGGCAAACACCATTAGGGAATTAAGTAGCAACTAGGATATGTCTTCAGTTAAATTCTATGTTTAAATGATTAACAACATATGTGGATTAAAATAAAAAAGGAAATATACAGGACATTTATTAAGAGCCTAATTGAACCCTTTAATAATAAACTGTATTAAAACAAGACCCCTTGTGTCTTGTGTATCATTTCCTGTTAGTAACCCATAAGAATTATTCTATTAACTAACTGAATGTTAATCTGGCTAACAACAACACAGTACAATATTTTGTGAACAGAAATGTACTGACTCCTTGTGATGTGTGACAAACAGTTTGTGAAAAAAGCATATCATTAAAGTATTAAACATACACAGAGGTTTTGATGCATTGGAAACTGGAAATACACTCTGACAGCATTAGAGAACTTTGACTACAATGGGTTAAGAATCAATGCTCTTTTTGGATGCCATAGAAATCTTTTTCCTTGTCCACCCTGTTACTAGCTGTCACTTTGATGCTATTATGGGGGGCTATTATTCTGCACAGTCTGATTTCTACACACTATCATTATATGGCTAAATCTGGCACCAAGACAGGTTGCCATGGGGAGAAAACAGCATTATATAACCATTGGTATGTTTAGAAGAAGGCTTATTTTAGGACATATGTGGTGAGTGAATGAGCTCAAGAGTCTAAAACCCTGAACTAAAGTGTATTTGTTAATGGACACCTCAACCCCGCTGAATCTGAGTTACATACTGAGAATACAACATCCTAATACACCCGAGTGGTTCTTATTTAGAAAGCTGAAAATTCAAAACATCTGCAAATTCTGGGAAAATTAATTCACCTGTGATGATTATCTCCCTATCCATATATACTATTTTGTCAAATGGCAGCGTTTGGTAAACCTGCATCACACAAAAAACTACTAGATGCTATTAAAGGTGTGCGTGCAGGGGGTAACACCAGTTGTCATTGCTAATGGCGCAAATACCTAGAGATGGGCACTAGATCTGGGTATACCACCTTGTCCTGCTGACATGATTAGTTAAGTAGGAATAGGGTGCTGAAGTGAAGTGTGGATATAAATATACTGATGTGCAATTTAATGTCTTAAACAACAATGAGGGATGGATCTGGTTACTGGATTGTGACCTGTGACAAAAGGATTGCACCAGATGGATTAAATAGATAATCTGACCCTTTTAGATATTGAACAAGGTACCTCATGTACAAGGTATAAGCATACACTTGTAAATAATCATCATATCCTCAAAAAATAAAGGAAATAATTTGTTCTTCAATGAGCAACCTGATAAAGTCTGGAAACAGTTTTGTCTTACAATACCTGACTTAGGGTGACACAAAGATTTAGTACTGATAGTTATACAATATATATACACACATATATAGGCTTACAAAATATATAAAAATATATAGTAACTAACAAATATATTTTGATGTTTGGCTCATTTTAAATTTATGAACATGAAAAGGTATTAATATATTTTTATGACATTTATAAATACATTGCACTTTAAAAGTCCCCTTGGACTCATTAAAGTAAGTGCTCTGCTTATTTTTTAAGTATTATTGTGGTACCTACCTGGATCACAGTTTTGAAAGTAGACATTTCTACAATTTTGGTACAAATTATGTCAGAACCTTTGATTTCCCCCATGGTGAAGATCATAGGTGTGGCCAACAGCAGAGATGCCAGCCATATAAAAGTAACAAGTTTCTTCGTCCTACTCCTAGACATGATACTTTTGGCTTTGAATGGATGGCATATGGCCATATATCGCTCCACACTGAGGCTGGCAATGTTTAGGGCTGTGGCATAGGTGCAGGCATCCCTCAAAAAATAATAGGCCTTGCACACTGTATTGCCAAATGCCCAAGGGTGGTGAACCCAGATAAAGTTGTAGAGTTCTATTGGCATACTGAGAATCAGGATGAGAAGGTCAGAAAGGGCAAGGCTGGCAAGGTGGTAGTGCACTGTACTCTGCAGGTTTTGTAAAGACTTCTTTCTCACTAAGGTGTAAGCAGTGATGGAATTACCAGTGCAACCCACAACAAAAAGGAACACATATATCACTGTAACCAGGATTTTGGAGTAGATGTCCGTGTTCACATCCAGGTCATCCTGTGACATTACCGGTCTAGTGAAGTCTGAGGAGTTGGAGAGATTCATGAAAGCTGTGGTTAGGAAGACAGAGTCTTGGACTTCAGGGTGAAGAGGAACCTGAATGGTTGTGTTAATAAACTTCATGGTTGAGTTGAGATTAGCACTTGGAACTGAAATGTAGTACTTGTGGAGCTTTCAATGATATTTCTGCTACTGGAGCCAGAATTTGTAAAGAAAAGCAGTTGGTTATTAAATGCTGAGGGTGAAATGGAGGGTCATTTGAAGAAAAAAAGAGAAGCAATGATTCCCCAGTAGGGAGTAAGTAACAAGCTAGGCTGGGTTTGTTGTCAAGTCCTCTCTCTACTCCAAAAGATTGAAAAGCTGTAAATGGTATTCCCTCTCTAGAACAACCAGCTCACTGCAGGCATGTTGATCTGGTTTACAGAGAAAAAAATTCTCCCACTCCTGTGGAAAATCTTCCCTATCTACCCTTTTCTCATTTCTCTGTCTCTTTTCTGAAGTCCACGCTCCTCTCAGTCTTTTCATTCACAGAACCTGCCTCTTTTTTCCCACTCTCTATCCCTCTCCTCCCACCCCTTTCTGCATATTTTCCTTCCTCTGCTCTTTTCCTTTTTACATATTGCATTCTCTGTCACTCTCATTCTTGTCAGCTCTCTCTCTCCCGTACGCATTCTGCAGTATATGTATTCATTTCCTTTCCTTTTTTTTTCATATACAAGAATCTATTAGCAAGAACAATTTTCACTGTAAGATAATTGTAAGCAGCTAAACTTTTGGAAACATGTAAGGTGTGCAGTGAGATCAGGGTGTTATAAATCTTTAGTTCCCATAGTAACATTTAGGTTAACTTCTTGAATTTAATAACATTTGTTTTTTTAGTAAAGTAACCCATATATGCTTCAGACGCATAGCACTTGTTTTGCTGCAAATGTAAAGTAACATCCCTCCTTAAAAAAAAATAACAGGGATTCATTCATTCATTCTTAATTATTGTTGCCCTGAGAGCTACAAGTTCGTCTTCCATATAAAGCAATTAAAGCTATCACCTTGACATGAGTCTCTGCACTGAACACTCACATATTCATTATCTGGCAGACCATGAAAAGATAATGTACTATATAAAGCAGCAATGAAAAAGTACCAATTAAATTATTATTTATAAATACATTGTTAAAAAAAAAAAAAGATCTCTTTAATTTGGGATTAGTTCGAAAGTCAGTCAGACATAATTATCTTCTTATTAAGGTAATTTACTTGGGTAGTCTGTCTAAATGCTACTTATTTTATGTGTAATAATACTAATGATTATAATAATGACATAAAGGGATCTTACAAATAAATATAATGTAAATCTGCATCCCATGCAGGTAGGTTATATTATTATTCAGCATGGATTCCAATATATAGTACAATTAATAGATGTAACCTTTGAAATATAGTAAGTTTAAGATCATGTGAAGTGTCTAACAAGTGGTTGTAAAATAATAGAAAAACGTTAATAAAATTAACTTAAACTGATAATTGTTTTATTTTAAAAAGGGGACAAGACTGTAAACTGCAAAAAGGTGCAATAAAAAAATCCCAATAGATCGTTTAAAAAAAATTAATAATAATAAAAATAAGTATTTGATAAAATATTCACTCTTTACTGAACAAATAGACACAGATAATAAACATAAACAATAAAAGCATTCTGGAATACTTTCAAATTCCAAGGGCATGAGATAAGAGCATCTACAATACAGAAGTGTAAAATCTGTTTCAAATATAAACAAATCTAAAAAAAAAAAGCAGCACAGATTTCACCAGTTTAATGCTTTATAAAATATGTAGTAAGCTTAAAAAAACAAACAAAAGACCTTAGAATAGTCATCATAAGTGTTGTATAAAACATATAACGTACCTCTCTTTAACTGAAATTTTTTATTAGCTGCCAAACAGAAAATCTAAGCCAAACTGATTGGTCATTCAGTGTAAAGCAGCTTCTAATTCTTCACACAACACTGTCAAGTAAAGAGCGGTTTGGAATAAAGGAGACGCCTCATTATTTTTAAGGTGGAATAATAGCAGATATTGACATTATCTCAAAATATCACAAAGGATTATTTACAGATTTTTATAAATATTATAAAAAAATATATGTACAAAAAGTAACCATGGAAATGACCAAAATATTACACCCTATTTAACTAGCCACTTAAAAAAAGAAATTCTATAAATACTTAATTAGAAAACTATATAAATATAAATATATATATAGTAGGGTTTCCAAGTGTAGGGCATTTAACCAGAATGTCCAATATTTTAACAGGCTGTCCAGTAAAATCTTCACAAAAATACTGGTCACTTAAATGTCCAGTTTTTTAAAGTCTCTGGGCCAGATTTCAAGTGGAGCACTAAATATCGCGTGTATGCAAGTTATATTAGCGCTCCACTTTGTAATACCAGCGCGTGATAATGTGCACTGGTATTACAAATTAATTTCAATGCTAAACGCAAGCTTGCATTCGCATTGCTTGAAGCATTGCGCTCATGAGAGTGCGCTTCCATAGGCTCCTATGGGAGTTTTATGGGCAGCATTTTAAAATATTTATGTAAATTAATAGATACATATATATATTTATGTGTTAATATGTGTATATGCACATATTAACACACATATATATATATATATATATATATATATATATATATATATATATATATATACAGGTGGCCCTCGCTTTACAACGGTTCAATTTACACTGTTTCAGAATAACAACCTTTTTTCCCAGTCATGTGACTGCTATTGAAAAGCATTGAAAAGCAGTGCATTGATTAAAATAGCCAGTAGGTGGAGCTGTCCGCTTGTGTTGCAGCAAAGCCAAGCAAGCTAAAATTAATCAGTTTAACCAGACCTGAGCTATTGAGCAGATTTCAAAGGAAAACGATCTTCCTGTCTATAAATCAGTCCAGATTGGAATGCATAGAAAGAACTGTTTGCAGAAAAATGCAAGTGAAGTCTGTGTTGTGTGATTATTTTACTAGGTTTATAATGCTGTTTAGCATTTAAAGTCTTCATTTCAAAGCTTTAAAAATAATGTTTTAGGTGTTACTTATGACAATTTTGAGAGGGGCCTGGAACCTAACTCCCCCACTTCCCATTGACTTACATTATAAAGTTACATATATAAAGTTTCAATTTACCACGGTTTCGATTTACAACCATTACTTCTGGAACCTAACCCCGGCGTAAACTGAGGGCTACCTGTATATATATATATATATATATATATATATATATATATATATATATATATATATATATATATATATATATATGTATATAAGCATATACATATATATTTACATTGTGGTCTATGAGAACCCACAGTTCCCCTAGACAGCAATGTAAAGACACTTTTCAGTTCCATTTTTTTCTAACACCCCACTCCCACCAACTTTAAAGTCCCAAAACTGCCTAGTGCAGTTTTTTTTTATTAAAAAAAAACTAGGTGGACAAATCACTTATGCTTATGTGTGGTACTGGCTGCTAAAGAGGTAAAATGATTAATTTGTATGTTACTGTCAGTGGGATCATCAGTGTGGTCTATGGTAGAGCTTTTTTTTTTTGGGGGGGGGGGGCATTGTGTGACACTACTTATTAACATGCCCAGTCACTGACAGATTGTCCAGTATTTTTGTGGAGGAGAGCTGGCAACAATATATGTATGATATATAAATTCTTATAAAATGTTGTATACAGTGTACTGATATATAAAACCCTACAACCAAAACATGATCAAATGTGATATACAGATATTTATAACACAACTGACTAAAACAATATATGTACATACAATTTAAGGTAGACTAAAAAAGTGGAACATATCAACCCCCTCCAATAAATTGTGTGAAGAAAATACACACACACACATACACACACACACATATATACACATATATATATATATATATATATATATATATATATATATATATATATGCATGTACACATTTTCTGTTCAAGGTTACTCACAGGTCTTATAATAAAAAATAAATATTGATTTATGAATTTCCATAAATGTCAAGTTGACGCTTCAGCTGCTAATGAAGCCTTTATCAAGTCAGCCTCTAGAAAAAAGAGTACTAAGTGCTAGCAAACATACAACTTTTAAATCCATCCAAAACGCCACCCCCATGTGCCATTGGCGCCAAAGTTACCATAATTAAGTTAAAGAAAAAAGCGTCATAAGAATAATAATTTACTATGAAAGCTAGTAGCACAAGAGTCATAGCAAGCATATTCATTATTATGTAAATGCTTTTCTAATGCGATGCTCCAGCTGGGTATGAAAGATAAATTATAATATGCTTATCCTTTGGGACATCTGTAATAGCATCTATATTGGTGATTGGCCACCTTAAAAAATGGTAGGGGACTCCTCTATTTCAAACTGTTCTCATTAGGGGGTGTCATTTAAGAAACGAGATGCTGCTTTACATTAACTAATTGATCCTTTAGATGGTTGTTTGGTGACTGAAACAATTTTACAAGTTTTGCCATAAAACATAACACAGGTGAGATTTGATTGATTTTTCTTTTTGGTTAAGATCATGTTTTGATTTTTTTATATTTGAAATAAGAATATATTGTTATTTATAATATAGTAGGGTATTACATTGAAGGCTTTTTTTTTTTTACAAACATTTTCCATTGGGTTTTTAAATGACTATTAAATACAATAGAATAGCTCTATCAAGAAATGCATAAAAAAACTATAAAAAAAACCCAAAATTTCAAATGAGTAGTAGATTTTTTTCTGACAACTTTCAAAGTTAGTTCAAATTTCCTTCCCCCTGCATCATGTGACAGCCATCAACCAATCACAAATATTATATATGTAAATACAGTAAATCCTTGCACATGCTCAGAAGAGCTGGTGCTTTAGAAAGCGTGCATACAAAATATTGAGCACATTTTTGTAATAGAAGTGAATAGACTGACAGCATATGGAATATAATCAACTCACTGGTTACACCTGACAGAAGGTTGTGTGTATTAGGCATTTTGAATTTGGACAGACACTGCTGCATTGTAGCTGTTCTCACCTGATATTTTAAAGTGTAAGTACAGTATTCAATTTATTTTTTATAAGATACTTTCTTTTTGTGATATTAAACATGTGCACAGACAAAAATGTAGTTTAAACAAATCGTTTGTCCAAGATTAGTTCATGTGGTTCTTTGGTTCCGCTGAATTTTAACAACATTAATTATTAGTTTGGTGACAGAAGTTATTTATTTATTTATTTCCTATGGGGAATGTCTTCAGGGCAGCAGAACAACAGCTGGATGTCAGATTAAAGGGGCAGTAAAGTCAAAATTAAACTTTCATGATTCAGATAGAGCAAGCAATTTTAAACAATTTTGCAATTTTCTTCTATTATCTAGTTGCTTCATTGGTATTCTTTGTTGAAAAACATATCTAGCTAGGTTTAGGAGCAATGCACTACTGGGCACTAACTCCTGATTGGTGGCTATACATATATGCCATTTGTCATAGGCTTGCCTTATTTGATTTTCATGTCTCTTTAAATGTAAATAAAAGTTTTAAGTAGTAGCTAGGGCCACTACAATAAGCCAGCAGCTGCAAAAAAAAAGATAGAATTTTTAATTTTTTTTTAATGGGTCAGTATTGTCAAGAACAAAAGTGAAGCGTACATACTTATTGGCTGACACAGGAATCAATTGGCTGACAAGGACATTGTTGGATAACAATTGATTAGTGAAAATCTGTAAATGTTTTGCATGTGCTTGTATCTAAATTCACATCTAGATCATATGTTTGTTTAAAGGTACTTGATATAAAATCAAGTGTTCATAAATTAGTATATAAGTAAGAAAGGATTGAACCATTTCTGTAATATAGGGGCAGTGGACATACAATGCATATTCCTTTATATACTTCTCTAAGTACTGGCATAGTACCTTTCAGTGGAGACACAAGTACTTCACAAAACGTAATCAATAGAGTGTATATCACGTAATGAATAGGGTCTATATCATAGCAGGGCATTTAGGATCCGATGAACAAAAGCTCTCCACTCATATGAGGTGATCTAAAATGTTCCTTCAGCCCTGCAAGATCTCTCACAAGATTCTAGAAAGGCAAATTGTGCTATACTTCTCCAAGGTGTGTTCCCTGCATTTCTGTATATGAAGGAGAGACAAGTCCAGTGAAACACAGCTTTACATGATATGAGAGTCTTGTTACATTTAAACTTTGTGCATTGTATTTTATACAGACATCCCAACTCTCCCTGAAGTTCAGGGAGTCTCCCTGATTGTGATAGTGGCTCCCTGATGCCAGCAAATGGAATGCAATCTCCCTGAAATTCCAAGTACCATGATCCAATGTGGCCCAAATCTGGGAAAAGTGTTTCTTTAAGTAATGCCTTTAGTTGCTGGGACGTTATAGAACCCTCAAAGCATGCATCAGTAACCAGAATGACCCCACTGATTTTAATAAAATAAAACACAAATACTACCTTATTTACTGCACATAATTAAACTTTGTATTCTAAAATATTTAAGCATTCAACAAGCGTACGATCACTAGAAAATAGGTTTCTTGTATGTGGTTGTGCAATAAAGCAACTTTTTTTAATGTGACTTTAGTGGGAAGCTACTTTAATGATAAGTCTCTATCTTATTTATTTAGGGTTTCAAGGTGTCCAATATATAACTGGGAGGGGGGGGGGGGTTTAGCGGCGCAGTAGCAGGTAAAGCCACCTCTCTGAAATGAGTTTTTGCAGGTTGGGATGTCTGTTTATATTACTTTCATTACTTTCTATGGAAGGCAGCTCTAATCTCTCTGGGACTTCCAGGTTCTGCACTTTTTCTTAACAAATTCAGTTTGGCCCCTGTGACCTTTGCACTATAATTTTTCTCTATGGTGAAGAATTTTTGATCATTGGGCCCTTAGAGAGATTTTTCTAATTGACTTTGAATACTTAATGATTGCAAGTGAATGTCTTTAGTATCTACATATTTTACAAGATCTTTTATCGAGAAACAATGGGAATCTGTTGACTGTAATTATCTTTTTTCTAAGCAAGTGTGGCGTAGAGATAACAGCATTTAAGTCAATAAAATTACTGATCAAACTCCTAACTTAAAGCCAGTGCTGCACTACCACTAGCAAAAAAACATCCTGCTGTTAAGTCAGCAATGCTCTATTCAAGAAACTGACACATTGCTATGGAGACTAGGTAACAGCTGAGATTCTGGAAACTGCAAAAGTTTTAGCTGGAAATGGGCAAAAGATAATAAAAGATACTACTTTTTAATATAACTGTACACATATTCCCCATTACCCATCAGCTACAGAGCACACAATTCATTTTGATAATAATGTATTAAGTTCCTATGTAATTCTCTTTTCACATGGACAGATTGCCTCAAGGGATTTCTGTGTAATTCCATTCACATTATTGGCTTTGGAAATCTTCCTGTAACAGCCAAGAACACTTTTAAATCTGTGTTATTTTTCTTTGGCAGATCTTTATTATTTTTATTATTATTATTATTATTATTATTATTATTATTATTAATAAGAGAAGGATTTTTAATTAAAGGGCCATAATATTTGAAAAAAATGAATTCCTTGGAGCATGATAATTTAAGATTAGATGCCCTGCACCTCTATGTGTTTTACCCCTGCAAAGGGGTTAAACACATAGGGCTAGATTACAAGTGAAGCGCTAAATTATAGAGCACCCGCAAACGGGCGATAATTAATCAGCCAAGTTGCTGGTTATTAGTAACGTGAGCTCATGGCAGCAATTAGCGCTTAGAAAATTAACCAGAAATCAGTTCTCTGGTTAATTTTATAAATCTGCCTCAAATGGCACCAAGATACTGTAGTAGTATAGTTTATTAAAAAATAAAGATGGCAGCATCTTTATTTTTTAATACATTTACTGAACTAGGCAGTATTTTGGGGTTAAAGATGGTGGGTGTTGGGTGTTAGAAAAAAAACAGTGCTGAAAAGTGCCTTTACATTGCGGTCTGTGTGCCATGTAAATATATATGTGTATGCTGATATACATATATATCTATGTGTTAATATGTGTATATACACATATTAACACATAAATATATATGTATATCAGCATACACATATATATTTATATTTGCTGCCATTGCTATGTGACTTACCACCTTCGCTGGCTCTAAAGTTCAAGGCTCCCATAGGAGCCTTTGGAGCGTGCTCTCGTATTTTACAGAAAATAAAAAACCTACCATAAGAGAAAAACAAACAAATTACCAAGAATAAACCCCCCCCCCCCCCCAGTTATTCTTAAAGGGACATTAAACCCAAAAGTTTTCTTTCATAATTCAGACAGATAATACAATTTTAAACAACATTCTAATTTACTTCTATTATCTAATTTGCTTCATTCTTTAGATATCCTTTGTTAAAGAAATAGCAATGCACATGGGCGAGCCAATCACAAGAGGCATCTATGTGCAGCCACCAATCAGAAGCTACTGAGCCTATCTAGATATGCTTTTCAGGAAAGAATATCAAGAGAATGAAGCAAATTAGATAATAGAAGTAAATTAGAAAGTTGTTTAAAATGGAATTCTCTATCTGAATCATGAAAAAAAAAATTGGGCTTAATGTCCCTTTAAGCCCCACTTAAAAAAACAAAACAAAATGAAAAACCCTATAATAACACTAAACTATAGTAATAGCCTTTAAAATGGCTTTTGTAGGGCATTGCTCTTCAGAGATGTAGCTCTTTTTCTTTAAAAAAAAATACAACCCCATTCTAATTTAAAAGTAACTGCCCCAAAATAAAGGCTATCTATAAAAAAACTACTTGGAATGGCATTTAGTCCATTTGCTGCCCAAAAAGAAAAAAAGCAACCCTATTCTAAAAAAACACACCAAAAAAGCCTATCACTTAACCCCAAAGATTGTACTCACTAAAGTTGAATCAGGCCCCTACGTGGCGGCGGCAGTCCATCTTCATCCTGGCGGCGGTCTTCGATTTTCAACCATCGTTTTTTCTGATCTTCCGTCTTCATGAGGTCACTCGATGCACACTGAATTTTGAATGTGAGATACCTCCTTTATATGGGGAACCCTTGCTTTCCTACTGGCTGATTTTTATCTTAAAATTCAATTTTTTTTCTTTTTGGGCAGCAAAAGAGCTAAATGCCCTTCTATAGGTAATTATTTTTGAAATAGCTTTTTTGGGGGGGGAGGTTACTTATAAATAAGAATGGGGTTGTATTTTTTTTAAGAAAAAAAGCTAAATTACTTTAGCAATGCCCTATAAAAAGCCCTTCTAAGGGCTATTGCTATAGTATAGTTTTTTTTTATTTTGGGGTGTTTTTTTAAAGCGGGGATTTAGTTTTAGAATAGACATAACTGTTTTTTTTATTTTTGGTAATTTGTTTTTTTCTCTAATGGTAGTTTTTTTATTTTCTGTAATGGTAGATTTGTTTTCATATAATGTTATCTTTTTTCAGGTAATGTTTAGAATAGGCATAACTTTTTTTATTTTTGGTAATTTACTTTTTTCTATTATGATGGTTTTTTTTCAGGTAATGTTACTTTCTTTTTTGCTAACTTAGGGGGTGTTAGGTTAGGAGTGTTAGGGGGTTAGCTGGTTAGGGGGATTAGATGTTAGTGGGTATTTTGTGATGGGGTTATGGCGGTCTAGGAGTTAAAAGTGTAGTGAGGTATTTTGCAATGGGGTTGTGGTAGTTTAGGGGTTAATAGTGTAGTGCGGTATTTTACAATGGGGATTGTAGCAGTTTAGGGATTAATAGTGTAGAGGGGTATTTTGCGATAGGGCTGTGGTGGTTTAGGGGCTAATTGTGTAGTGGGGTATTTTTTGATGGGGGCTGTAGCAAATTAGGGGTTAATAGTATAGCGGGGTATTTTGCGCTTGGAGTTGTGGCGGTGTAGAGGTTAATAGTGTAGAGGGATTCCAGCCTTGCTGAAGCCACATCAATGTTCAGCTTTTCCCAACACCATCTAATGCTTAGGCATAAACCTGAAGAGACTTAAAAGCCACTGAGTCTCACACCCACTGTCATAGCCATCCCAATCTCCAGACCTGGACCCCATTGGAAACCTGGAATGTGATCAAGAGGAAGATGGATGGTCACAGCCATAAAACAAATGCAGAACTGCTTGAAACTTTGTTCCAGGAGTGGCATAAAGTAACCCAACAGTAATGTGAACGGCTGGTGAACATCAAGCCAAGACGCAGGAAATCTATGATTTAAAATCAGGGCTTTTCCACCAAATATTGATTTCTGAACTCTTGCCAAGTTAAAACATTATTATTTTGTTTAAAAATGAATATGAATTTGTTTTCTTTGCATTATTCGAGGTCTGAAAACACATTAAATTGTAGAACCAGAGAATCTGATAATTTTGCAGTGGTCTCATTTTGTTTTCCAGAGCTGTTTATGTATAAAGGAGCTGTAAAGGAGCTAAAGGGCCCTGACTTCATATTTAGTACACAGCAGGGGCGGACTGACAAGTCGGGCAATTCGTCCCTGGTCCGAGGGCCCGGCATCTTAGAGGGGCCCTCGCCATAGATGCAGGTGCAGCACTATTAAGGAAAATATTTTTTTTTTAATTTATATAAAAAAATATATTTTTATGTTTGGAACTTTCTGGGGTGGGGTGGGGTGGGGGCCGGCGCTGCCAGCTCAAGTTTATGCTGTGTAGGG
Organism: Bombina bombina; assembly: GCF_027579735.1. NCBI lineage: Eukaryota > Metazoa > Chordata > Amphibia > Anura > Bombinatoridae > Bombina > Bombina bombina. The sequence continues at coordinate 980,372,955 of NC_069499.1, read as the reverse complement.
CTAAGTGTGTGAGCGCTCTGTCAGCTCATCATGGCTCATCGGTTAGTTAGTAATAGTCACAGACACTCAGACAGTCAGTGAACTGAGTAGTGTGGACAAGGTAAGTCCTGGCCTGGCTCACTGGTTGGCATTAGCAAAAAGCAGCTGACAGCGCACAGGCAGGCGGCAGCCCACCATGCAATATGTGGACCGGGTGTGGATGGCTCCGGTCCACATATTCATCATCTCCAGGCTCCAGCAGCTCCACCCACCCAGACGTCATGCACAGGGAGGCAGCGTTCAAATTTGACAGCCGACAGGATAGCGGCATGTGGTGGAACGTGGCATCAGAGGAGCGGATAATTTTAGGGCAAAGTCATGGTATGTAATGTTAGAAAGAGATCAGAGGTTGGAGTCGGACTGTGTGAGATTCAGTTGAGTTATGTAATAATAAATGGGTCCATTAAACAATACTATAAATAATAGTGCAATGGAAAAAAGTTACACCCATGACCTTTATTTAGCCTGCAGGATTAAGGATGGGGGGGAGATTATTAACATTTTATCACCCAACACCCAGCCAGCACTGATGACAACCCAAGGTGTTTATTGATACATGATGCCAACCAATGTATATGTGAATTAGGAAATCAGAGCAGCAGATCTTTTATCTGGGGATTTTCCTGCCATGATGAAGAAGAACAAAACTGTTCATTGGTGACTCGAGAGGCGACTCAGGCGAGGCAAGTGCGGCAAAGTAAAGGCAGTTACCCACGCCACGGCTGTGCTTGCCAAAACCTCTTCAGAAACTAGTAGAAAGGTCCTCTCTGGCTCTCTCAGTGCAGCTGCTGCTACGCCCGGATGAGAGGTTAGTGGAGGCTCTGATATTTAATTTGCATATCATTTGCAGCGCTGGCTAGCTAAACCCTAAAATACAGTGGGGCTTCCTATGACACTATTAAAGTTTTAGCTGCTACCTAAAATGTGTCAGACGACTGTCAGTTTAGCATCATCTTGGTTCTTCATGCTGATGTATTGCTACCCAGGCTGTAAAGATGGCATGCTTACTGATCTCTTTATATAGCAGCATATTTACTGGGTGCCAGTTTTTCATTCCTTTACCGTGGATATTTATTTGTTGTGGTACATAGACAGGATAGTGAGTGTGTAATCTTGTTCTATAATGAAGCCTGCTACTGTGTAATTATTTGCACATGTGGAAGTTAGCCCTGGTTATGTGATGAGACTGTAGGTGGAGGTACCACTACTATTCCTCATGGGTTACTTGTACTGTCCTTTCCAGACAGCATTTATAAGCACCCTGCCTCTTGGAGACCTCAGTTCTGTAAATATTGTCTTTATGATATCTTTAATATGAAGTGTATATGGAGGCCTGGCTTTTATTGTAAGTTGTCACACACATACCGACTCATACATAGACATACATACACATACATACACACACACAGACATACACATACATACACACACACACACGCATACAAACATACATACACATACTCACATACATACACACATACACATACATACACACACAGACATACACAGACACATACATACACACACACACATACATACACATACATACACAGACATACACAGACACATACAGACACACACAGACACACACATACACACATACATTAACACATACATACATACACATGCATACACACATACACAGACACATACATACACGCACACACAGACACATACATACACACAGACATACATACATACATACATACATACATACATACATACATACATACATACATACACATACACATACATACACACACACAGACATATATACATACACAGACACATACATACACACACACATACATACATACATACACGCACACACAGACACATACATACACAGACACACACAGCCTGCTGACCTAACACCGACCTCACCAGTTTCACTAAGTGTAGTAGTTTCACTCAGACTCAGTCAGATAATGGATGCTGCCATGAAAACATTTTTTTTCCTTTCATGAAATTCAGATACAACATACAATTTTAAATATATTTTCAAATTACGTATATGATCAAATGTTTCATTTTCTTTGTGTCCTTTGTTGAAGCAGCAGCAATGTTCTACTGGGAGCTAGCTAAACATATTGGTGAGCCAATAACAAGAGGCATTTATGTGTATCTGACAATTTTCAGCTAAATCCCAGTAGTCCATTGTTGCTCTTACCTACCTAGGTATGCTTTTCAACAAATTACAGCAAGTGAATTAAGCAAATTAGATAATAGAAGTAAATTGTGATGGTGTACTGTTTACAACTGTATGTTCTATCTGAATAATTAAATATCATTTTGACTTTATTCTCCCTTTAAAATGGATTTCTTTAAACCTACCCTGGTGTCAGGTAAAATGGTGACCGTTTTTATGCTAGATGTATACCTATAGGAAAGATCATGTATGTCTTATTTAAATGAACAGTCTAGTCAAAAATAAACTTTAATGGTTCAGATAGGGCATGTTATTTTAAACAACTTTCCAATTTACTTTTATCATCAATTTTGCTTTGTTCTCTTGGTATTCTTAGTTAAAAGCTAAACCTAGGTAGGCTCATATGCTAATTTCTTAGCCCTTGAAGGCGGCCTCTTATCGGAATGCATTTGACAGTTTTTCACAACTAGTTAGTTCATGTGTACCATATAGATAACATTGTGTTCATGCACGTGGAGCTACCTAAGAGTCAGCACTGATTGGCTGAAGTGCAAGTCTGTCAAAAGAACTGAGATAAGGGGGCAGCCTGCAGATGCTTAGATACAAGGTATCCACAGAGGTAAAAAGTATATTAATATAACAGTGTTAGTTATGCAAAACTGGGGAATAAGAAATAAAGAGATGATCTATCTTTTTAAACAATAAACATTCTAGTGTAGACTGTCCCTTTAAAGGAAATATATTATCTTCAAAATTATACTACCCAGTTAGATAAGAAATTGTCAAATTTATTTTGGTCACGTGATACATAAAGGGGCCATCAAATCAAAATTAAACTTTTAATGATTCAGACAGCACAAAATTTTATACAAATTCCCAATTAACTTCTAATATTAAATTTGCTTTTCCCCATTGATATCTTTAAAGTCATGCCTAGGTAGGCTCAGGAGCATCAATACACTACTGAGAGCTAGCTGGCAATTGGGGGCTACATATACTGTATATGTTTCTTCTCATTGGCTCACCAAATATATTCAGCTAGCTTACAGTAGTGCATTGCTGCCCCTGAGCCTACAAAGAGTTAGTATTCAACAAAATGATACCAACAAAATTAAACAAATTTGATAACAGAAGTAAATTCGCATATTGTATAAAAAGGCAAGCAATATCTGTAATATGATAGTTTCATTTTCTCTTTCTGTCCGTTTAAAAGATCATATAACTCCCTTATCTAAAAGTTTCTTTTCACCAAAGCATCACATGCCCCAGGCTAAAATAAAGGCTCTTTTTATTTTTATCCTAAAATCCACACTCCAGCTGTCCTCCACCAATATACTGGACAATCTGTGATGACTAGGCACAATGATAGTTAGGTCACATAATGTCCCACCTAACAGCACTACCTTAGCCCCACTGTTGATCCCAACCCATTATGTATATTTTTGATACATACAAATTAATGATTTTACCCCTTTAGCTGCCAGTAAGATTTTACGGTTACCCCCTTGTCTGCCCCTCACTACTTTCTGCTCCATATTGTAGTCATGGTGGGGGAGGGGCATATGAGGTGGGAAGGGCAGTTTAGTTAGGTATGTGGAGCAAAGAGGGGGTGGGGGGCCCTGCTACACTTTTGCCCGGGGGCCCTGGTTGGTCTCAGTCCGTCCATGGTACACAGTGATTTGTTGTGGAAGTGAGGTAAGCTGCTCTAAGTAATAAAGGCCTTTATTAAGACTTTGCTATTATAGGCAAGAGTGTGACCCAAAAATGTTACTAAGAATGGGAGGAATCCCAGGAAGAATCTGGAGAAATTAGTCAATGACATCCAAGGCAAGCTTTTAAATGAAGTAGTCCCTCTGGCAGGTATATTTTTCGCTGAAGCTTGACCTACAGCACAAGAGGCTGTAGACTGGAAACTGCTTTCTATTTAACAGCAATTATTGTGGTCCTGTTTTCAAGCAGTATCAATATCTATCCATGTTACATTTGCTCAAGGCACTGGTGTCCAGATGTGGAACTTTGCAACTCCCTGCTGTAAGTTTGTGTTTTAAAACACAATCTTTTTGCATTACTATATCTACAACCAAAATAAATCTCATTTGCTGCTTTCTTCAGGAAATTGATTATTCACAGACATTATTATTCTACATGGAAATAGACTTGATTGACATTACTCACAGCATGTTATTGTTTAAGAACTGTTAAATTAAAGGGATAGAAAACCCCAAGATTTTCTTTCATGATTTGGATAGAACAAAAAATTTTGAACAACTTTCCAATTTACTTTCATTATCAAATTTGCTTCATTCTCTTGTTATCCTACACTAAAGGAACAGCATTGCACTACTGGCAGCTAGATGAGCACATCAAGTTAGCCAACCACAAGAGACAAATGTGTGCAGACACCAATCAGCAGCTAGCTCCCACTAGTGTTAGATATGTGCGTATTCTTTTTCAGCAAGGGATACCAAGAGACTGAAGCACATTTGAAAATAGAAGTGAATTTAAAAGAGTCTTAAAATGACATGCTCTATCTGAATCATGCAAGTTTAATTGTGACTTTCCTATCCCTTTAATGTTTTAATAAAACATGTTTATTTCTGGAGATTCAGTGTTTGCTGGTACCTGAAGTCTATTAGAAAACCAAGCACAGCTTGTAAACTTAGAATTTATGAAATCTCTAAAAAATGTAAATATATTTATGCTCTGAATAATTTTGACTGCAACTTGTGTACGTGTATTTCACCACATCTGATTAATCTCTAGTTTTGAGGAATACAACCCTGTATAATGGTAGAAGTCTGGAGCCTGACAGTAAGCAGGTACTGCTCACAGTTATAGCATACATTTGTTAAAGGCAATCGGCTATATCACGAGTTTGGCGTTAGCCTTAAAAAGCAGCGTTGAGAGGTCCCAACGCTACTTTTTAATGCCCGCTGGTATTACGAGTCTGGCAGGTACAGGTGTACCGCTCACTTTTCTTCCGCGACTCGAGGCTACCGCAAATCCCCTTACGTTAATTGCGTATTCTATCTTTTCTATGGGATTTGCCTAATGCTGGTATTACGAGTCTTGGAAGAAGTGAGCGGTAGACCCTCTCCTGTCCAGACTCCTACCGCATATAAAAGTCAGTAGTTAAGAGTTTTATGGGCTAACGTCAGAACATAAAGCTCTTAATGAAAGTGCTAACAAGTACACTAACACCCATAAACTATCTATTAACCCCTAAACCGAGGCCCCCCCCCACATTGCAAATACTAAAATAAATTTTTTTAACCCCTAATCTGCCAACCGGACATCGCTGCCACCTACATTATACCTATGAACCCCTAATCTGCTGCCCCTAACATCGCTGACACCTACATTATATTTATTAACCCCTAATCTGCCGCCCCCAACGTCGCCGCCACCTACCTACAATTATTAACCCCTAATCTGCCGACCGGACATCGCCGCCACTTTAATAAATGTATTAACCCCTAAACCGCCGCACTCCCACCTCGCAAACACTAGTTAAATTGTATTAACCCCTAATCTGCCCCCCCAACGTCGCCGCCACCTACCTACATTTATTAACCCCTAATCTTCCGACCCCAATGTCGCTGCTACTATAATAAATTTATTAACCCCTAAACCTAAGTCTAACCCTAACCCTACCCCCCCAACTTAAATATAATTTAAATTAAACAAAATTAATTTAAGATAATTAAATAAATTATTCCTATTTAAAACTAAATACTAAAATAAAACCTAAGATAGCTACAATATAACTAATAGTTACATTTGTAGCTAGCTTAGGATTTATATTCATTTTACAGACAACTTTGTATTTATTTTAACTAGGTACAATAGTTAGTTATTAAATGGTTATTAACTATTTAATAACTGCCTAGCTAAAATAAGTACAAAATGACCTGTAAATTAAATCCTAACCTAAATTACAATTACACCTAACATTACACTATAATTAAACTAATTACCTAAACTACCTACAATTAATTACAATTAAATTCAATAAACTAAATTATGAAAAACCCCCACTAAATTACAGAAAAAAATGACAAGAAGTTTAAACTAATTACACCTAATCTAATCCCCCTAATAAAATAAATAAGCCCCCAAACATAATAAAATTTCCCTACCCTATACTAAATTACAAATAGCCCTTAAAAGGGCCTTTTGCGGGGCATTGCCCCAAAGTAATCAGCTCTTTTACCTGTAAAAGAAAAATACAATACCCCCCCAACATTAAAACCCACCACCCACACACCCCTACTCTAAAACCCACCCAATCCCCCCTTAATAAAACCTAACACTACCCCTTTGAAGATCCCCCTACCTTGAGCCGTCCTCACCCAGCGGGTACAAGTGGTCATCCGATCCGGCCAGAAATCTTCATCCGATGGGGCAGAAGAGGACATCCAGACCGGCAGAAGTCTTCATCCTATCTGGGCAGAAGAGGACATCCGGACCGGCAGAAGGCTTCATCCAAGCGGCATCTTCTATCTTCTTCCATCTGACGAGGAGCGACTCCATCTTGAAGACATCCGGCGTGGCGCATCCTTCCAGCAAGACGGACTAACGATGAATGACGGTTCCTTTAAATGACGTCATCCAAGATGGATTCTATCAGCTAATCGGAACTAAGGTAGGAAAAATCTGATTGGTTGATTTAATCAGCCAATCAGATTGAAGTTCAATCCAATTGGCTGATTGGATCAGCCAATAGAATGCGAGGTCAATTCTATAGGCTGATCCAATCAGCCAATCGAATTGAACTTCAATCCGATTGGCTGATTAAATCAACCAATCTGATTTTTCCTACCTTAATTCCGATTGGCTGATAGAATCCTATCAGCCAATCGGAATTCGAGGGACGCCATCTTGGATGACATCATTTAAAGGAACCGTCATTCGTCGTTAGTCCGTCGTGCTGGAAGGATGCTACGCGCTGGATGTCTTCAAGATGGAGTCGCTCCTCAACGGATGGAAGAAGATAGAAGATGCCGCTTGGATGAAGCCTTCTGCCGGTCCGGATATCCTCTTCTGCCCGGATAGGATGAAGACTTCTGCCGGTCTGGATGTCCTCTTCTGCCCCATCGGATGAAGACTTCTGGCTGGATCGGATGACCACTTGTGCCCGGCTGGGTGAAGATGGCTCAAGGTAGTGTTAGGTTTCATTAAGGGGGGATTGGGTGGGTTTTAGAGTAGGGGTGTGTGGGTGGTGGGTTTTAATGTTGGGGGGTATTGTATTTTTTTTTTACAGGTAAAAGAGCTGATTACTTTGGGGCAATGCCCAGCAAAAGGCCCTTTTAAGGGCTATTTGTAATTTAGTATAAGGTAGGAAAAATTTATTATTTTGGGGGGCTTTTTATTTTATTAGGGGGATTAGATTAAGTGTAATTAGTTTAAAATTCTTGTAATTCTTTTTTTATTTTCTGTAATTTAGTGGGGGGTTTTTCTCGTAATTTAGTTTATTGAATTTAATTGTAGGTAGTTTAGGTAATTAGTTTAATGATAGTGTAGTGTTAGGTGTAATTTTAACTTAGGTTAGGATTTATTTAGGATTTATTTACAGGTAATTTTGTACTTATTTTAACTAGGTAGCTATTAAATAGTTATTAACTATTTAATAGCTATTGTACCTAGTTAAAATAAATACAACGTTGCCTGTAAAATAAAAATAAATCATAAGCTAGCTACAATATAACTATTAGTTATATTGTAGCTATCTTATGGTTTATTTTATAGGTAAGTATTTAGTTTTAAATAGGAATCATTTATTTAATTGTAGTTATTTTATTTAGATTTATTTAAATTATATTTAAACTAGGGGGGTGTTAGGGTTAGGGTTAGACTTAGGTTTAGGGGTTAATAAATTTATTATAGTGGCAGCGACATTTGCGGCGGCAGATTAGGGGTTAATAAATTTAATATAGTTGTGGCGGCGACGTTGGGGGGGCAAATTAGGGGTTAATAACTATAATGTAGGTGTCGGCGATGTTGGGGGCAGCAGATTAGGGGTTTATAAGTATAATGTAGGTTGCGGCGGTGTCCGGAGCGGCAGATTAGGGGTTAATAGTATAATGCAGGTGGCGACGATGTCAGGGGCCGCAGATTAGGGGTTAATAAGTGTAAGATTAGGGGTGTTTAGAAACGGGGTTTATGTTAGGGTGTTAGGTGCAGACATATTTTTTATTTTCCCATAGGAAACAATGGGGCTGCGTTAGGAGCTGAACGCTGCTTTTTTGCAGGTGTTAGGTTTTTTTTCAGCCAGCTCAGCCCTATTGTTTCCTATGGGGAAATCGTGCACAAGCACGTTTTGCCAGCTTACCGCTACCGTAAGCAATGCTGGTATCGAGGTGAGATGTGGAGCTAAATTCTGCTCTACGCTCACCTTTTTGCAGCTAACGCCAGGTTTAAAAAAACCTGTAATACCAGCGTTGGCTTAAGAGAGCTGTGAAAAAAAAGGAGCGTTAGCACCGCACAGCCTTACCGACAAAACTCGTGATCTAGCCGAATGTAATTTGCTCATAGGACGGTGAAAGATTATATACCAGCAATTTGAGTGGAATATAATTTATCCATACAAGTTTATCCTTTTCATATTTAAGTAGGAAAATAATATAAGCAAAACATTGTGGGTCAGACTACGAGTGGAGCGATAAGTTAGGTGCAAGCGATAAGGGGTTTATCGCAGGTGTTTGCTCTCGTCGGGTTTAACGATGGTATTACAAGTTTAAAGAAAATGCAATTGCGATTTACGCTAGAATAACTACCACCTCCTCAGAGCTCTTATCATTGAGATGCATACATCTGTATATATCTATTTTTATAAGTGTGTACAAATGTATTTATATATGTGTATCTCTTTAAATCCTTCGGCACAACTATGTAATTGCTGCCTAACTTGGACCCCATCCGATATGCAGCGTCGCCCGCAAAAGCCGTCAACCCCGGTTTTTGTGCTGGTTTGGTATCATATATACGGCGTAGCATACAACTTACTCCCGTATATTTCACCCGTCGCCCGCAATTCTTACTCCCATAGACTAACATGGGACCGCGTCGTAAAACGGTATCCAATATCCAGCGCAAGGCCTTACGTGGCGAAAATGGAGAAATATTACTCCATTTTCACCTCGCCATAAAATGCAGCCATAGCAGGCCTTGCTCTGAGTATGGGAGCACTGTAACTCCCTAAAATGCCTTCAAAAAAAAAAAAAACCTAACGCATGTAAATAAAGTGTTTAACCCCTAAACCGCCGCTCCCAGACCCCGCCGCCACCTACATTAAATGTATTAACCCCTAATCTGACCCCCCTACACCGCCGCCACCTACATTACATTTATTAACCCTCAATCTCCCGCCCCCAACGTCGCCGCCACTATATTAAATTTATTAACCCCTAAACCTAAGTCTAACCCTAACACCCCCCTAAATTAATTATTATTTAAATAAATCTAAATAATATAACTATTATTAACTAAATTATTCCTATTTAAAACTAAATAAAGGTAGCCCTCAGTTTACGCCGGGGTTAGGTTCCAGAAGGAATGGTTGTAAATCGAAACCGTTGTAAATTGAAACCCAGTTAATAATCTAAGTCAATGGGAAGTGAGGGAGTTAGGTTCCAGGCCGCTTGGATGAAGACGTCTGCCGGTCCGGATGTCCTCTTCTGCCCCATCGGATGAAGACTTCGGCCCGGCTGGGTGAAGACGGCTCAAGGTAGGGTGATCTTCAATGGGGTAGTGTTAGGTTTTTTTAAGGGGGGATCGGGTGGGTTTTAGAGTAGGGGTGTGTGGGTCGTGGGTTGTAAAGTTGGGGGGGGGGGATTGTTCTTTTTTTTACAGGTAAAAGAGCTGATGACTTTGGGGCAATGCCCCGCAAAAGGCCCTTTTAAGGGCTATTTGTAATTTAGTATAGGGTAGGGCATTTTATTATTTTGGGGGGCTTTTTTTATTTTATTAGGGGGCTTAGATTAGGTGTAATTAGTTTAAACTTCTTGTAATTTTTTTTATTTTTTGTAATTTAGTGTTTGTTTGTTTCTGTACTATAGTTTAGTTTATTAAATTGTATTTAATTTTAGATTATTGTAGTTAATTTATTTAATTAATTTAATGATAGTGTAGTGTTTTTGTAACTTAGGTTAGGATTTGTTTTACAGGTAATTTTGTAATTATTTTAACTAGGTAGCTATTAAATAGTTATTAACTATTTAATAGCTACCTTAAAGTTGCCTGTAAAATAAAAATAAATCATAAAATAGCTACAATGTAATTATTAATTATATTGTAGCTATCTTAGGGTTTATTTTATAGGTAAGTATTTAGTTTTAAATAGAAATACTTTAGTTATTAATAGTAATATTATTTAGATTTATTTAAATAATAATTAAGTTAGGGGTGTTAGGGTTAGGTATAGGGGTTAATAACTTTATTATAGTGGTGGCGACATTGGCTGTGGCAGATTAGGGGTTAATAGATTTAATAGGCTATGTGGGCTATGGCGGTTTAGGGGTTAATACTTTAATAGGTGTATTGCGTTGTGGGCTATGGCAGTTTAGGGGTTAATACTTTAATAGGTGTATTACGGTGTGGGCTATGGCGGTTTAGAGGTTAATACTAGAATAGGTTTATTGCGGTGTGGGCTATGGCGGTTTAGGGGTTAATACATTTATTATTAGGAGTGAGAGGGGGGATTGCGGATATAGGGGTATACGTGTCGGGCTTATTTTTGGGAGGCGTGTTAGAAAGTTACGGGATATTTCAATTTTTAGTTCGTTTTCTTAGGCGCTGGCAGTTTCTAAAGTGCCGTAAGTCACTAGCAACTTCAGAAATTTGTAGTTACGCTCATTTCTGGACATCGCTAGTTTATCCGACTTATGGCACTTTAGGAACTGCCGGCGGGGTATATGTAATACCCTGATGTGCGAGGGGAAATTACGCGCGGCGCGGGTTCCCTTGCTTGCGCCAAAAACTATGCCGTACATCGGATCGTGCCCCTTATGTCCTGATGTCCTATTCAGGAGGCCCAAACGGACAGACTGCGGAGGAGCTCCCATATACCCTGTCTTTAGCAGGTCCTACTCTGGCTTCTCAAGGCAGACATCCCTGTCCAACAGCCTATGAATGTGGCCTCAGTTGCCCCAGAGCGCTGTGCAGAAAGAAGCACGGCCTAGGCTGAGGTAGGCCTTTTACCCAGTGACCCCTTTGCTAGCCAGGTATCAGGGAAGAGGAAGAGAAAAGTTAAGCATTGTTCTCCAGTACGTAGCCTACAGGGACCATGACCGACAGATATGGGCAAGCTTCTGAGGATGAGCCCTTAGTTAGCTTTGAAGGTGAACTTCCTTCCTCTGACCACTCAGAAGGAGAGTCAGAAGAGGATTTTGAGGAGGGTATGATTAGGTTCAATGTTGAGAAGCTCAGACTCCTGCTGAAGAGTGTTCTATCTACCCTGGGGTTCCTATGGCAAAGCCACCTGAGGAGGAACAGGACATTTTTCCTGTACCCCCATTATCTCCAAAATCATCTCCAAGGAAAGGGAGAAGCCAGATACTCTGTTTTACCCTTCATTTACATTTTTTCCCTGTTCCATCTACCTACACAGAGGTTTGGAACAGCGTCCCTAAAGTAGATGGTGCTATATCCATATTGACCAAGCGCACAAGTATCCTGCTCGAGGACAGTACTTCCTTTTGACAGCAACCTGTTGACAGCAAATTTGATGGAAACCTTTAGGAGAGTGTTTCTCTAGTCTGGCGCCCTGTTTCACACTGCAGTGGGAATAGTTGCAGTCACGGGGGCTGCCAAGTTCTGGTGTGAATCTTTAGCGGATCTGATTACTGTGGAAACTCCTTTAGAGGAGATCCAGGATCACTTAGAATCCCCAAGGTTGGAAAATACCTCTATCAGGGACACCATTCTGCAAATTATTTGCATTAACACAAAAATCTCTAGTTTTGCGGTTCTGGCTTGGAGGGCCTTGTGGCTCTAATCATGGTCAGGGGATAATGTGTCTAAATCTAGACTACTATCTTTGTCGTTCAAGGGAAAGTCCCTTTTTGGTCCAGGTCTGGACTCTATCATAGCCACAGTCACAGGTGGAAAGGGAGCTTTCCCACTGCATTAAAAGAAATCTAAACATAAAGATCATTCAGTGGGACGTTTTCATTCCTTTCACCCAAGCAAGAATCTGTGGAATGCCGAAGTGTCTAAGACAGAGTCACTCAGGGCTCCTTACCTGGATGACCATCTGTTGAAGGCTCCATCCTTGCCAGTGGCTTACGACCACACGCAGAGTTTACTCTCGTGTCTTCAGGTAAACTGTCTAGGAATGATCATAGACTCTGTCAGCATGCGCATTTACCTCACAGACCAGTGCAGAAAGAAGCTTCAGATGTTGTGTCAGCTACTTCAGTCCAATGCTCATCCTTTGGTATCACAATGCATGGAGGTGGTAGGTTTCATGTTTGTGGAATTGGATGCTATACCGTTTTCTCACTTTCATCACTATAGTTGTTTATGCTCAGACAATGTAAAGGAGATCATTCAGATATGTCGCAGATCATCTATCCGGACGCCCAGACGAGAGGGAGTTTTGTTTGGTGGCAATTCCCAAACCCTGTTCTCCTAAGATCAAGTTTCCGTTGTCCCTCCTGGGTTATAATCACAACCAACATGATTCTGGCTGGCTGGGGTGCAGTGTGGGGTTCTCTGAGAGCCCACAAAACCTTGTGTCAGGAGGAAGTATCTCTCCTGATCAACATTCTCAAATTGAGGGCAATATACAATGCGCTTCTGGCATGGTCTCAACTTGGTTCCACCCAGTATATCCGATTCCAATCTGACAACATCACAACAGTGGCCTACAGCAACCATCAGGGAGGCACTCAGAGCTCTTTGGTGATGCAGGAGGTGTCTGGAAACCTGCAGTGGGTGGAGAGACATCAATGTCAGATCTCAGCTATCCACGCCCCAGGTGCGGAGAATTGGGAAGTGGATTTCCAGAGAAGGCAGACTCTTCACTTAGGGGAGTGGTCCCTGAATCAGGAGGTATTTCTGGAACTAACTCACAGATTGGGTGTTCCAGATATAGATGTGATGGCTTCCTGCTTCAATTCCAAGCTCCCGAGGTACGGATTGAGATACAGGGATCCTCAAGCAGAGCTAGTGAATGCTCTAGCAGTTCTGTGGAACTTCAACTTAATTTATCTGTTTCCACCGATTGTACTTCTGCCCAGAGTGGTAGTTCGGATCAAGAAGGAGTGCATACCTACTATTTGGATATCCCCTGCTTGACCACCGAGGACTTGGTACACAGACCTAGTGAATATGTCGTCTGCTCAACCTTGGCGGTTGCCTCTTCATTAGGACCTATTGACTTAGGGTCCGTTCTTTTATCAAAACCTAGATACTCTAAGGCTGACTGCCTGATTGATACTCTTATACAGGCTCACAAGCCTGTCACCAGATGCATCTACCACATGGTCTGGAGGACTTACTTCACTGGTGTGACCACAGAGGTTTCTCTGGACGTAGAGTGAAGCCTCCGTGTATACTTTAGTTTTTTTAGTTGGCCAGTTTTATCGCGGGTCAGATCTCTGCCCATTCTGTTCTGTTGGCTAGTTTGCCAGATGTTCAAGTGTTTGTTCAGGCTATGGTTAGAATTAAACTTGTTTTCAAACCTGTTGCTCCTCCTTTGAGCCTATATTTAGTCCTTAAGGTTTTTAAGTTACTCACTTGGAAGGTGGTTTTTAGACATGTGCAATTTGTTTCGGCCAAATTTAGTTTTCGGACTAATTTTAGCTGATTTTGAGATTCAAATCCGAATTTCCGAATTGGCACCATAAAAAAAATCCCCAAAAATTCAGAAAATAAATCAGTTTCCTAATTTTCAGATCCATTCTTTATTCATCTTCGGAATTTTTCATTGTTCTAATGTAAACCGCAGTTCCCCAACATCACTGACACTAACTAAATCACTAAATAAAGCTATAAACCCCTAAACCGCTGTTCCCTGACATTGCAGACACTAACTAAACCTATTAACCCCTAAACCACAGTTCCCCGACATTGACGACACTAAACCTATTAACCCCTAAACTGCAGTTTCCCGACATCGCCGACACTAACTAAACCTATTAACCACTAAACCGCAGTTCCCCGACATCGCCAACACTAACTAATCCTATTAACCCCTAAACCGCCATACACCCATATCGCCGAGATTAACTAAAACACTAAATAAACCTATTAACCCCTAAACTGCCTGCCCCCACATCGCAACAACCTAAATTAAACTATATTAACCCCTAAACCTAACACCCCTAACTTTAGCATAATTAAAATAGACCTAAATAAAAGTTACAATTATTAACTAGCGACATATTTAAAAATAAATACAAACTTACCTGTGAAATAAAAATAAAACCTAAGCTAGCTACAATATAACTATTTACTAACTACCTAGTTAAAATAAATACAAACTTACCTGTGAAATAAGAATAAAACCTAAGCTTTCAATAATAAAACCTAACATTACTAAAAATAAAAAAAAATAACGGCTAGATTACGAGTTGTGTGTTAGGGTAAAAAAGCAGCGTTAAGAGGTCCTAACGCTGCTTTTTTTTACGCCCGCTGGTATTACGAGTCTTGAAAGTTTAGGTGTAACGCACACTTCTTTGGCCTTACCGCAAAACGACTTACGGAAACTTCGTAAAGTCGTTTTTCTATGGGACTTCCATAGCGTCGGTATTACGAGTCTGTCCTGGGAGGCCAAAAAGTGAGCGGTACACCCTACCCCGTCAAGATCCCTAACGCATTTAAGAGTCAGTAGTTATGAGTTTTATGGTACAACGCCGTAACATAAAACTCATAAGTAAAGTGCTAAAAAGTACACTAACACCCATAAACTACCTGTTAACCCCTAAACCGAGGCCCCCCACATCGCAAACACTATAATACAATTATTAACCACTAATCTGCCGCTCCGGACACCGCTGCCACCTACATTATATTTATGAACCCCTAGTCTGCTGCCCCCAACATCGCCGACACCTACATTATTATTATATTGCCGCCCCAAATGTCGCCGCAACCTATCTACACTTATTAACCCCTAATCTGCCACCCCGAACATTGTTGCCACTATAATAAACAACCGCCGCACTCCCGCCTTGCAAACATTAGTTAAATTTTATTAACCCCTAATCTGCCGTCCCTAACATCGCCGCCACCTACCTACATTTATTTATCCCTAATATGCCGCCCCCAACGTCGCTGCCACTATATTAAAGTTATTAACCCTTAAACCTAAGTCTAACCCTAAACCTAACACCCACTAACTTAAATATAATTTAAATAAATCTAAATAAATATTCCTATCATTAACTAAATAATTCCTATTTAAAACTTGGATCAGCCAATAGGATTGAAGTTCAATCCTATTGGCTGATTGCATCAGCCAATATGATTTTTTCTACCTTAATTCCAATTGGCTGATAGAATTCTATCAGCCAATCGGAATCTAAGGGACACCATCTTGGATGATGTCACTTAAAGGTACCTTTATTCAGCTTTAGTCGTCTGATGAAAAGGATGCTCCGTGTCGGATATCTTGAAGATGGACCCGCTCCGCGCCGGATGGATGAAGATAGAAGATGCCGTCTGGATGAAGACTTCTGCCCGTCTGGAGGACCACTTCGCCCGGCTTCATTGAGGACTTCGGCCCGGCTTGGATGAAGACGTCTCCCGGTAAGTCAATCTTCAGGTGGTTAGTGTTAGGTTTTGTAAGGGTGCATTGGGTGGGTTTTATTTTTTAGGTTAGGGACTTTGGGCCTGCAAAAAAGCTAACTGCCCTTTTAAGGGCAATTCCCATCCAAATGCCCTTTTCAGGGCAATGAGGAGCTTAGGTTTAGATCTTTAAGCTTTGATGTGTGATTCTCCGTATTTGGTGATCAATCAGTATAAGACTGTGTTAAGGACTCAACCAGACTTTCTTCCTAAGGTAGTAATTACTCGCAACATCAACCAGAAGATTGTGGTTCCTTCACTTTGTCCTAATCTGTCATCCACCAAGGAGAGATTGTTACATAATTTGGATGTGGCCAGAGCGTTGACCTTCTACCTTCACTCTACTAAGGAGTTTTATCAATGTTCTTCCTTATTCATCCTGTATACTGGTAAGCGCAGGGGGCAGAAGGCCTCAGCTGTAACTATTTCCTTTTGGTTGAGAAGTCTGATTCGCATGGCATACCAGGAAGTGGGTCAAGAGTCCCCTTCAAGAATCACAGTACATTTCACTTGTGCAGTGTCTACCACCTGGGCCTTCAAGAATGAGGGAAAATGCGAGAAAACAAAGTAAAGAATGCCTAAATTAAAGGCTAAGGTGGCTATAAAATTGGTTTTATTAGGATAATGTAATATTCATTAAACATATAAAAACATATAGTTAAACACATAAGATAAAATCATGGATCCATGAAATGAATATAATAGTGCCTATTAAAAATACACAATAAAAACAATATGGGTATAAGATATCCTGTTTAAGTCCAAGGGGTAATGTAGAAATGTGAGATATGGCTCAATGTCCAAGGGGTAATTGGTAAGACCAATTATCTCTGATATAGGTTCCTATCGAGAAATTTGTCAGAGTATGTCGATAGAAACCTCCAGAAATACGTTACCAAACTTCCTTCGTATCTGAGAGACTCCACCCAAATTTTAGACAAAATAACCTGGGATGAAAATTATATAATGGCCACGTGTGATGTCACATCGCTCTAAAGGAGCATCACACACAGAGAAGGCATAGATGCTGTGAAATTATTTTTACGAAAAGACCCTTATGTCCCAGAAGAATAATGCAACTTTATTTTAGACAGTATTAATTATATTTTAACACAAAACTATTTTAACAATAATGGCAAGTTCTATCAACAAATATGCGGTACAGCAATGGGGACCAGGTTTGTGTTAAGCTATGCAAATTTATATATGGGCAAATGGGAACATATATTTTGGGAGTCATGTCAAGCTAGCACGGACCTGGTCCTCTATCAAAGATACATTGATGACATTATCATTATATGAAAAGACTCGCTTGCAGACTTGGAATATACAAAAGAGCTTATTAATAAGAACACAGCAAATCTAAGATTTACACATAAACACAGCTACACTAAGATCAATTTATTAGATCTGAAGATAGAAATCAATGACAGAGAATAGAAACATTGACTTTCTTTAAAGAAGTTGATTGCAACAATTATATACACGGTTTAAGTTGCCAACATCAAAACTGGAAAGCTAACATCTCGAAAAGACAGCTACTCAGGATTAAAAAGAATTGTTCCAATCTAGACAAATGGGAAGAGCAAGCCACAATTTTAAAGAAATGTTTTATTGAAAGAAGATATGAAGAGAAAATACTTAATAGAAAGATTGACGAAGTCAGACAAATTGATAGGAAAGACCTCATAAAATACAAGCATAAAGCTACAAGGATGTCTGATGGAGAGGCAATTAGTGTCCCAATCATCACAGAATATTGTGCTAATAAACATATTATTGAAAAGCTATTTAGAAAGTACTGGTCTCTTCTTAAAGAAGATGACATAATTGGGGAGAAACTTACATCCCAACCGAAGTTTATTTATAGGAAAGCAAACAATTTGAGGAACATGATAGCTCCAAGCATTCCCAAAGAACGGAAACAAGGCATCATTTATTTCCAAGGAAAATAAATCAAGAGTTTTTTTCCCTTGTCTGAGCTGCAAAGCATGTAAATGTGGCTTGAAAACCAATAATTTCTTCTCACACCACACCAAAGAGAAACACACAATACGCGACCTTATAAGGTGTCAAGATAAAGGGATAATATACCTAATCCAATACTCATGCAGATTACAATACATAGGACAGACCTCAAGAGTATTAAAAGACAGGATTAGGGAACATCTACTACTCATCGAAAAGAAAAACATAGAGACACCATTGTACAGGCATTTTACACTGAAACATGAGGTAACATCAATGACCTTGCATTTCTTGGTATTCAAAAAGTGAAGAAGAACTGGAGAGGATGAGACTATGAACAAAAACTACTCTTTACCAAATCAAAATGGATAGTTACCTTGGATTGTTTATATCCGAAAGGACTAAACAACAAAGAAGATTTATCACATCTCATGAATATAAGAAAATAAAAGTCTGGATAAAGTAAGATTTAGACGAAATACTCCAACATGATCACATGTATGTTCATACTAGTCCTCATGACAGTTTTTACAATAATACCTATGAGTGTTCATAGTAATACATCCATTTAATCATGAGGTTTAATAAACAGCAAGTTGTACTATAATTTTCATAACATTATTCACTATGTTAGACTGGGTATTACTAGTGGTCTTCTAAATCAAATAATATAATATATACTATACAGATGTGCAAATAGTCTTGGCATATACATGGAAAGTGGCATACTATATCAAATTATAGATATTCCCCACGCAGATAGAGATGTACGAGGGATCATTACCCTGATTTTTGCAACTACATTAACACACACCCTCTAGTATCCAGTGAACAGATTGGTGATACCCTTTTGTTTTTTAGAGCTATTTACCATTTACTTTTGGCACTATCCATATTATGGAATCACTTTCCACTTAAGTAGATATATCACCTAACCAACAACTTTCTATGTGGGTGAGTGTGAGTATTATGGCGCTGGATTTAATAACGCCTATGCCTCACTTCAGACTATCTTCTTCCTAGATAGATGTGTATAAAAGTGTAAAAAAGTTTTTTTTTTTAAGTGAAGCGCTAACAAACAGCACTAGGGGTTAAAATCAAATGGAGTCACACAACGTATGATAATAAGGAAACGAAAAAGATCTAAATCTCAGATCTATTATTACGTAGAGGTGATGAGGATAAATATTTGAATATACAAAAAGGTAGAATAATATGATATGCAATCTATTAAACGGTATGATTGGAACTTTATATTTCTTATCTTAGCACAGAAGAAGCTCTCAAATAGATTTTACAACTTTTATATCTCAGATCTGTAAATATACAGAGGTGATGAAGGTAAATATTTGAATACACAGAGGTAGAATAATATAATATATAATGTATTAAACCATATGCTTTGAACTTTATATTTCTTATCTTAGCACAGAAGAAGCTCTCAAATAAATCATAAAACTTTGATAAAAAAGTGTTGCAACACTATAAAAAAAGCTGTTTGCAAAAAATTGGGTTGAAAGAACAAAGCAGCATAAAAAATTACAAAATGCATGAAAAAAAAATCATAAAAGATGCAGAAAACTGAGAAAAAATGTCCATCTCTAATGGAAGCTTGATGTCATAGATAGACTTGTGCACAATTGAAAAATTCAGTTTGCTTCATTTCGTTTCGATTCGGGTCGTAAAAAACATTGGTTCGAGACATTCGTAATAATTCGGTATGTGTCGGTAATTCAGTTTCCAAATTTATTCGTGTCGTTCCGAATTTTTAAATTCGGATGCATTCGAAACAGTTACAGAATTATTATTTATGTCAGATCGAATCTTTATTACGGACGAATCGTTATTTCTAACTAATGTTCCGGCGATTGCCAAAACAAAATTATGTTAAACCATCACCACCACTAAATAAAGCTATTACCCCTAAATCGCCATCCCCCCACATGACTAACACTACCCAAACCTATTGACCCCTAAACTGCTGCCCCCACATCGCCGACACTAAAAAACTATATAAAGTTATTAACCCCAAAACCACAGTTCCCCGACATCGCTGACACATACTAAACCAATTAACCCCTAAACCGCACCCCCCCAGATCGCCAATACTACCTAAACCTATTAACCCCTAAACCGCCGTTCCCCGACATCACCGACGCTAACTAAAACTATAAATCCCTAAACCACAACCCTACATAGTCAACTCTACCTAAACCTATTAACCCCTAAAGCGCCATTCCAAAACATTGCCAACACTAACTAAACCTATTAACCCCTAAACCGCACCCCCCATATCGCAAACACTTACTAAACCTATTAATTAACCCCTAAACCGCCGGCCCCCACTTCGCAACAACCTAAATTAAACTATATTAACCCCTAACCCTAAACCTAAACCTAAACCTAACACCTCCTAACTTTAACATAATTTAAATAGACTTAAATGAAAGTTTAAATTATTAAATAAATAATACCTATTTAAATCTAAATACAAAGTAACTTACCTGTGAAATAAAACCTAAGCTAGCTACAATGTATATTACCAAGGAAAGAAAAAGCACAAAGTGACATAAGGTACTGTCAGTTTAAAGAAAGGGGCAATTGCACACAATACATGTATTAATAAAATTAATTTCAAAAGTCCTCGAGAGGAGCGACCGCAGCCAAATGGCTGCACTCAAGGTCTTATTACTCACACAGTCCCCAGAGGATAGCTGTAGCTTGCAAGCTTTGGATCCAGAGGTATACCTCTTAACTTGAAGGAGCGAGTTGTAACGCATCCGCCATTCACCTTCCTTTTAGAAGAAAGGAGTTTCCAGGTGGACCAATGAAATCAGAGTTACAGCTACATAAGGAAGGACGCAACGTACACACAACATCTTGATATAGCCCGAATGTGAGGTGAAACGCATTGATGTTTTAGCAGTTTGTAGTAAAAATACCTTGAGGACAAAGACGAACGTTTCAGAAAGAAAGGAAATAATACAACCCTATCTGAACCCATAATGGACTTTGCCCAACAAGAAAATAGATTTCTAAAGTGAAGAATCCTCTTCTGCGTACAGAAATACTAAGTGCAGGACCCAGATGATTTCAGGATTCACTAGCTAACCTGCACAAGTTATGAAGACACGAACCCAGTAAATTGTGACGTCATCAGCAGACGCCCTTACCACCAGCGTGTGAGTAATTCTAGAGCCAGGGAGATGCTGCAGTGGGTAAGGTAACCTGCATGGCAGGTCTTCTTTTTTTCCCAGTAACCTACATAAACCACCAAGGAAGTACTGTAGAATCAATCCCAGAATGAGGGGAAACACTCAAAAGCTACTGAAGCTGTCCTTAAAAAGCGTCATTTGGTGGACGGTAAGAATACCTGTAAACCGGCGTTATGCAGCTTGTTTCAATACATTTTAACATCTAAAACAATCAAAAGGTGAATTACATTCTATAAGATTTGGGGTAATACATACTTACTTGCACAAACTGCATATTACAATACCGAAGTCTAAAAGGTACCGATCACGACATAATCTGGATACATTTCATCAATTGAACAGAGACATTGAAACAATACAATTACACTTCTAATCGCCAACAAAAAAGTTACAATTTAACCAACTGAACACTGACTTTTACTTACCAAAATATCCGGACATTTATTATACGTTAAAATACGCTTACATTAGT
This sequence comes from Bombina bombina, assembly GCF_027579735.1. Classification (NCBI taxonomy): domain Eukaryota; kingdom Metazoa; phylum Chordata; class Amphibia; order Anura; family Bombinatoridae; genus Bombina; species Bombina bombina. The sequence goes on along the minus strand of NC_069499.1, from coordinate 980,351,321 downwards.
CTTTTGAGATGGTTTCCCATTTATAGTCTGTGACATCAAGATTCCATTAGAGATGGACATTTTATGTCACAGTTTTCTGCATCATTTGATTTTTTTTTCCATACATTTTTTTTATGCTGTTTTGTTCTTTCAACCATTTTTTGCAAACAGCTTTTTTATAGTGTTGCAACAATTATTTATCAAAGTTTTATGATTTATTTGAGAGCTTCTTCTGTGCTAATATAAGAAATATAAAGTTCAAAGCATATGGTTTAATACATTATATTATTCTACCTCTGTGTATTCAAATATTTACCTACCTCTGCATATTTACAGATCTGAGATATAAAAGTTGTAAAATCTATTTGACAGCTTCTTCTGTGCTAAGATAAGAAATATAAAGTTCCAATCACACAGTTTAATAGATTGCATATCATATTATTCTACCTTTGTATTTTAAAATATTTATCTTTATCACCTCTACGTAATAATAGATCTAAGATTTAGATGTTTTTCGTTTCCTTATTATCATATGTTGTGTAACTCCATTTGATTTTAACCCCTAGTGCTTTTTGATAGCGCTTCACTTAAAAAAAAAAAACCTTTTTAAACCATGACTTTCTTTAGATAAATGAGACTGCCCCTTTTTGAGATATATTTGACTATCACTAATCCCAACATTCTGTTTGTACCTATTAGTGATGCTTTATTAGACCTTTTACCTCTAAATATTTCCTAGACCAGGACTAAGGCTAGTTCTGTGAGATACATTCCTATCAGTGGCGTCACTAGGGTTGGTGTCACCTGGTGCGGTAAGTCATGGTGTCACCCCCCCCCCCCCCCAGAAAGCAGACACACACAAAAACACAGGCAAACACACATACAAACACTCAGACACACTTAAAAACATACTGAGATGCACACACAAACACTCGGAAACACACTCAGACACACACACAAAAACACACACACAAAAACACTGACACACAAAAACTCAGACACACACATACAAAATATGTAAACTGCACTGCATTAATTATGAAGCTCATGCTCCCTGGCTCAGCAGAACATCAAATGAAAGATAAACAGAGCACTCTAAAATAAATCACTGAAGAAAAGGTTTAGGCGCACAAACTATGAAAATTCTGCTCTCTGACTCTGTTCCAAGTCTGTCAGTGCACAGCCCTGGGCCGCATGTCACTGAGCAGTGAGCACAGATAGGCAGGCAGGTTTAGGCTAGCAGCGCAACTTTGCAAGCCCCACGGCACACCCACAACATTCATAGTGAAATTGGGCAGGGGAGGAGCAAAGTACAAACAAGCAAAAGCAGCCAGGAAAACTATTTGTTGAAATTGCAGTACTGGCTCAAGGGGCAAAAAAATTGTGTGGCTACAACTTCCCCAGTCCCACTAATGTTCACAAATGCCAGCCTCTAATAAAATAATCTATGCATCTCAACATTGTATTTCTTTGAATTTCAATAAAATGTAAAAAAAAATAAAAATAAAAAATATTTTTTTTTTTTTGGTGTCACCCCCTGGAGGGTGTCACCCGGGTGCGGCCCGCCCCCCCGCCCCCCCCCCCCTAGTGACGCCACTGATTCCTATACTATCAAATGTATTATACTAGGCATGTAGGAAGCTCAGTCTTTGATAAAGCCATGATTGCATTATTAGTGAACATAACATTGGATCCAATTAGTTTAACCAACTCTCTGGGATAGTAAATGCCCAGCTACATTTCACATGATTTATGCACTTCTCCTCCCTCTATGCTGATCTCTTTAGAGACACTTTCCTATCTTCATATATACTTAGTGTTCCACATATACTTATCATTTCATATCCATTCCATCATTCACATCTCTCTATGATGGCAGTTCCACCTTTCCCTTCTTTTACACCCTTCATATGTTTCCTATATGGTTAATTTGGGAGACATACACTTATATCTCCGTCTATCCATATATATCCCTTCATATCCCTTGAATATACATATTAGTGAAATTTCTATTTATATTTCAAGATATAGATCTATAATTACATCCATATTTGTGCTTTTAGATCTGCTCATTACATTGCCCAACCATTATAGATTTACATTTTAATATACCTTTTCTAACATACTTTTATTTATTTTTTTAATGATTTAAATGTTCAATAAACAGAATGCATTTAAGACATAAATTATAACATTTAATGTTTCCACTTATGTATTTATTTACATATGGTTGGATTGCAACATTTTTCTCTTGCATCTATCTCACAATTGTTATAATTAAGACAGTTGTTTATGTAATGTTCCATCTATTGTTTAGCCCATATTGAAATTACCTAGTCATGCTTTCATCTATAATACACCGCCAACATTTCTGTTAGGTTAATATTCTTATTTATCTACATCTCTACTAGACAAAATTGGTGATTTTAGGCTATATGTACACTATCGACTTAACATAGAGGCAAAATATCCGTGATTGACGTTCATGCATTCACACGCATACGCAATACCAGATAAGATGTCTGACCAGCTAAGCCGAAACCAGAAATGACGTTTAAGTGTCAAAAACGAAACTAAGATTGACACAGATGACGGATTCGACATAGAAACGATCGCATAGGATTACAACCTTTAGTTTCAACTATTCACGTAATAAGATATGATAATAACGCTACACAAATGAGGAGATGCCTACAGCTAATAGCGAATTCCATTATTGATATGAATGTTTACGGAGGTTAAGTTAATCATTGTCACTTCCGGTACATATCCCACCATAGGGTAAAGATTACTAACAGGAAGTGGGCGGATCCAAATGTAGTTTGGCGCTCAAATGAACCCATTGACGGACAATTACCACTCATATTCTGTTATATAAGGACAACCGTTTCTTACAGTTTTTAGTCTTGATAAAGGCCTAATACTATAGGCTGAAACGCATTGACATATAACTGGTAAGACTTTTTTCAATACCCTACTAAGGTGTTAAAGCTGTTTTGCACTATTGTACTATATTTTTTACAGGATACATTCAGGATCGTCACAAATCACCTACTACCGGGATATACAGGTTAATCACCAATACACTGCAAGGGATTATGACTTGGTCTTTTTTCACAGCATGTTTATTTTGATTTTGATTTTCCACTACAATGTTTTTTTTTATATAATTTTAATATGTTTTTTGATATATCTTTTTATATATTTTTGCACATTCCACTCCTTTTTATTACCTCTTTTTTAGTGCCCTATGGCCTTTTTTCAACATTTAGCACATTTTCTTTTGGTTTTGCATCATTTTGGATTCTGAGCACTATCACACACCTTTAACTAATTTGGATATTTGGACATTAAGTCATACTACTCATTTATATCACCTATTTGGGCATTTGGACATTGAGCCATATCTCACATTTGTACATTACCCCTTGGACTTAGACAGAGTATCTTATATCCATATTGTTCATTTCATAGATCCATGATTTTATCTTATGTGTTTAACTATATGTTTTTATATGTTTAATGGATATTACATTATCCTAATAAAGCCAATTTTGTAGCCACTTTAGCCTTTAATTTAGGCGCTCTTAACTTTCTTTTCTCACATTTTCCATTTCTAGGTCTACTAGGAGACCTATTGTAGAGAGCTATAGGTGACGTCACTAGAGCTTTGTCATTTCTTATATTTACCTTCAAGAATGAGGCCTCAGTTAAACAGATTTGAAAGGCTGCAACTTGGTCTTCATTGCACACATTTCGGAATTTCTTTACATTTTATGTTTTTGCCTCAGCAGAGGCATATTTTGGGAGAAATATGTTTTCTACAAGAGGTGGTGCCTAGTAATTAGGACTGCCTTTTCCTATTTTTTCTTATTTTTCCCTCCCGAACATTCGTAAATTCAACAGTTTGGGTATTGGTTTCCCATAGGATAAGAATGTTCTCCTGGACTCTCACTGCCAATAGATGGAAAATATAATTTATGCTTACCTGATAAATTAATTTCCTTCTTGGCAGTGAGAGTCCACGACCCCGCCGAAAGCTAAATGTGTAGTGGTTGCAGTTTTTTTTTTTTTGCACCTCTGTATCCCTTACATCTCTCTTCACTTTTCCTTATCCTTGGCTGAACTACTAAGAGAGTAGGGGAAGTGGGAGAAATATTTATAACTTTGATTGGGGTGTCTTTGCCTCCTCCTGATGGCGAGGTAGAGTTATTCGCAAAGGGTTAAGAATGTTCTCATGGACTTTCACTGCCAAGAAGGACATGAATTTATCAGGTAACCATAAATTATATTATTTCACATTCTAATGTTCTACACAAACAAGAAAATCTGATGGTAGTTTGGTACAATATATATCTATACCTATACATATATAGATGATTTTATATATATATATATATATGTGTGTAAAAAAAGGATTTTCTTTGATGTGAACTAAACCTAGGTTTAGGTCACACTGGAGGCGCTAAAGCAAACACTTATTGATGAAAAGCTGCTGGAGTGGGCCTATAGGTGTGTTCACACTACCCTTACGTGTAATCACACTGTATTAATTAAAGAGAAAACAAGGAGTGGCTCGCTGCACAGCGCTGATCAGATGTTCCAAAAAAAGTAAAAGACCTAAGATGTGATAGTACCGTGATATAACCTTTTACAAATACACACAGTAAATAATCTGACCGTTCTAAACTAGTAAGCGGTCACTACTGTAATAGAGTATTGGCAGTATCAATTGAGTTAAAGAACTGCTATAAATAGACACAAAGTAAAGTAAGTAACAACATAAAACAGAAATGAAATCAAAGGTATACGAAAAAAATGTAGCAATGTGGCTAAAGGTCTTCTTAGCACTGAGTTCAAAGGCTACTATAATACAATAATACAGTCTTATACAGGATCTGCAGTACAGATATTTAGTCCAGACTTGTAATACTTCTAGACAGTGAACGACAATCCTTGTAGGGGCTCACAGCCTACTTACTTTCGTGGACCTCAATCACATGAGGTAAGATACAGGTATAGTCGACGGTAGTCTGCTCCACCGTTCCCCAGATGGTTTGCCTCAATTCCCGTGTGAAATCCCAAAAGGTTGTGGCCTTCTATGGGTTTGCGAGGCTCCGTGGGATGTTCGTGACCTGTTCCCCTCCCCAGACTTATCTCCCTTCACCGGGAGAGATGGTGACCTTCCTCTTACGGTTCCGGTGTCAATATGCAGGGGAAACAAATACAGGACATAGCATAATACTGTTTATGATTTAAAAAACAGTTTTATTTTTGGCACAATTGAAATCGTACTCACAAACAAAACCTCAATTTGTATGAGGTATCAATATAACGTAAAATGAATCTCTTTCTCTGTGCTGTTAGCCCAATGTGGATGGATAATTTCACTAGGCACAGGAAATACAGCTGAGACGGATATTCCAACACGTACAGTACAATGTTAAAAATAGAAATAAGGTGGACAAAGGTCTCAAAGACCGCTATGTCAAAATAATATATGGTTAAAAATGAAGCAAGTAGCCAGATTCAACACCCAGCCTGACGCGTTTCAAAGTGTAAAACTTCTTCCTCAGAGGCTCTGTTGAATCTGGACTGTTTGGGTTAATTTAAAACTCCCGCTTAGCGTGGAGGGTGGGTGTGTGAGCTGGCTGCTTGCTAATAGGTTAGTTTCTTTAGTGCACGGATGTTTGTAAAATTAGCAATTCGATTTAATTTAAAAACCAAAGTTGATGTAAATGTAATTGCATATTAAAAATACTACGTTGTCTCATAAAACATGTTTGAAAATATCTTTTTCTCTAAAAACTAGAATAATGTGCTGATTATTTATATTGAGTGCATAATATTTTGTTTCCGGTTAGATATTCAACCATTGCATTTTTATCTAACATATACGATCCCATTATGCTCGTTCCTTAATCTTTGATATCGATATCAGAATGGATCAGTATGAAATTTTTATATGGTATCTATTATTACTTACAAACTAAATTAATGGAGCTAGCTTAAATCAACTAATGTTTGTTTTTTTGTATGTTTAGTATAGGGTACATTAAAGATGGGGAATCTGTTTTCTATGATATACACAATATACCCTCTATAGGTATGTGTTTTATAGAAAAGGGTCCCTCATCTAGAGTAATTAAATAAATATATGAGCATACTGTTTGTGCTAATTATTTGATACAGTATATTTGGACATCTTATAAAAAAGCTACAATGTCTATATCTTTATTCAACCCTCCTGGATACAATGTGTTAAAAGCATGTATCCAGTAGGTCTCTCTTCGTCTAAGTTTTTTTAATCTGTCACCTCCATTCGGATCTTGTGGGATATGTTCAAGGATCGTTCCTTTTAGGCATTTTGGATCTTTTTGGTGATATTTACAGTAATGATCTGAAAGATTGTGCCCCTTGAAGCCTGCCTCAATATTTTTTATATGTTCAAGGAGTCTAGTTTCTCTCTTGGACCTACCAATATATTGAAGCCCACAGCCGCACTCCATTAAGTAAACGCAAAATTCACTCTTACAGTTGGTCAGTGCGTTTATTTTGCAGCTTTTGTTGTTGGAATGGGATTTAACCATGTGTGTTGGTTTGTTCCCACTGTACGCATGTGCGCACCCTTCGCAATTTTTGCGATTACATTTATAAAATCCTTGGCTATTAGTTTCAAGCCAGGATTTTTGTGGTTTCTTTCCCTTTAGTTTGCTTGGGGCCAATAGGTTTTTTAACGATCTATTTTTCCTAAAGGTTACAGTTGGGCCTTCTCCTATGTTGTTCATGAGAAATTTGTCCTGTTTCAGGACTGGCCAGTATTTTTTTAAAATTTGTTTAATTTCTGGGGCTGCTTCGTTATACATAGTAATAAACCCAGGATCTCTTGTATTTTTATTGTTTTTGTTTTTAATGTTTTTGGTTTCCATTTCTGATGCTTCTCCTTGATTTTTCCTTAAAAGTTTATTTCTATCAAAATTTCTGGCTTTTATATATGCGTTCTCTACAATCTTTTTGTTGTAGTTTTTGTTAGCAAACTGTTGTTTTAATAGATTGGATTCTTTGTCATAATCTTCCAGCTTCGAGCAATTTCTTCTTAATCTTTGAAATTGCCCGAAGGGGATATTTTTAACCCATGCTTTATGATGTCCACTATTTGCTGGGAGGTAACCGTTACTATCGGTTTCCTTTCTGTATAGTTTCGTGAGTATTTGATCTTCCTCATGAAAGAGTACAAGATCAAGAAATTCAATTTCGTGAGGATTTGTTTTGTGTGTGAAGGACAGGTTCATTGGATTTGAATTGGCATAGTCCACAAATTTTGGAATAGTCTCTTCACTGCCATTCCATATTAATATAATATCATCAATGAACCTGCCCCACCACACAATGTTATCTTTGAAGGGATTATTATTATAAATAAATTTTTCTTCCCAGAACCCCATATATAAATTGGCATAGCTAGGGGCCATAATTGTCCCCATCGCCGTGCCACTTAATTGGAGGTAGTATTCTCCTTCAAATAGAAAATAGTTCCTTTCAAGTACAAATTTGGCACTGTTTTCAATGAAGGATCGAAGTTTGTCTGAAAAGTTAGTTTTTTCTATCAGTGTATGTCTGAGTGTTTCGATCCCTTTTTGATGAGGTATATTTGTATACAATGCCGCTACGTCCATTGTGACCCATCTGTACTTTGAATTCCATTTAATTTGTTCGATTTTTCGAATTGTGTCTGGGGTGTCCTTAAGATAGGATGTCAATTGGGACACTAATGGGTTGATATAAAAATCTACATATTCAGATAATCTAGCCGTGAGCGAATTAATACCGGAGACTATGGGTCTCCCCGGAGGATTTACAATGTTTTTATGCACCTTTGGGAGATGATAGAATGTTGCAGTTTTTGGGTATAGGTTATTTAGATATTTAAATTCTTGTTCGTTAAGAATACCGTTGTATTTAGCATCATCCAGAAGATGTATATATTCTTTTAAAAAGGATTTTCTAGGATCACCTTTTAGTTTTAGATATACCTTATTCTCCCCTAAGATTTTAAAGGCTTCTTTTAGATAGTCTGAACGATTTTGTAGAACAAGACCTCCCCCTTTATCGGCTTCGCGTATTATCAAATCGTCATTGTCTTTAATTGCATTCAAAATAGTTTTTTCTTTTTTGCTTAGGTTATCCCTTTTTATTTTATAATTGTTACAGAGGTCTGTCAGATCCTTTGAAACCAAATCATAAAACGTTGGGATACAATTCCCTTTTGATTGTACAGGGAAAAAAATAGATTGCGGTTTTAAATTCGAATGTATATCATTCTGTAACTGTATTGTATTATTCATGTTATTTGACTCGTTTTCTAATTCTTCTAGTGCAATGAGTGCTTGTAGATCCCCATCTGTCAAGATTGTAGGATCTTCTATAGATGTCTGCACTCTTTCTTTTTTACTCTTTTCAAAATGTCTCTGTAAGGTTAGTTTCCTTATAAATTTATGTAGATCAATGAAAAGAGTGAAAGAGTTTGGTCCCTTTACGGGTGCAAACTTTAGGCCCTTTCTTAAAACATTCAATTCGGTTTCTGAAAATTGATATTTGGAGAGATTAAAGATTTTCACTAATTCTCTACATTGAATCTTGTTTTGGATTTTTTTCTTTTGTTTTCTATGTCTAACCAGTTGTCCCCCTCTCTTTCCTCGTTTAGTTCTTTTCTTTTTCTTTGATTTATCGGAGTCCAATTTTGATTGGATCTTCCTTCTGTGTTTTGTATATGTTGTCTGATCTCTATAGAATTTTGAAAATTTCCTACTTGGGGGGGTTTTTGTTTTTGCTTTTGTGGATGGAACATCTGATCAGCGCTGTGCAGCGAGCCACTCCTTGTTTTCTCTTTAATTAATACAGTGTGATTACACGTAAGGGTAGTGTGAACACACCTATAGGCCCACTCCAGCAGCTTTTCATCAATAAGTGTTTGCTTTAGCGCCTCCAGTGTGACCTAAACCTAGGTTTAGTTCACATCAAAGAAAATACTTTTTTTACACAAACATCTCGCATAACATATACCCTTTGGAAATAGGCAGCTTTTGATTACACGATATTACACCTCCAGAATTATCAAATAAACAATTTCTTTTATTAACGGGATTTACTAACACATATAAAATATGGAAACTATAATCCCTGTATTTGGAAATTATTTTAATTTAAATACTAAACAAAAAAATCTTTCTATCTCTACAGAGGAGGAGTATATTCCCCTCATGGGAGAAATAGACCCTAAAGAATTATTTAATAAATTGGAAAGACTCAGTAAGAAACAACTAAATCACTGGCATGACAGTGTCAATCTTGAGAGATATGTTAAATATAATCTCATTCCAAAAGGCCTTCGTCTAACAAAACCTACTATATTTGAACCTGAAGAGGTTGAGTTTCTCACAGAGTGGGAAACAGCTCTGGAAGAGGGTTCACTAAAATTGGTCAATATTCTAATTAAATATAGACAGTTTAAAATTAAAGAAATTAATAAAGATCTAGTTGAACTGCAAAAGACCCTTGATATCCATAAAGAAGATGTGCTTTATAGAGAATTGGATGAAAATAATAAAAAGAAGTTAGAAAGACTAGATAAAATTATTGAAACCAAGAAAAAGAACAAATTCTTAAGAGACTTCCAAGAATCCAAATTGGAAAATCAGGAAGTAATCAGTGACAATGAAAGGGAGATTGAAGTCTGGGAAGATACCCCAGTAGCCACTCCTTGTACCCCAAGAGAAACAACACTGAATAGAGAAGGAACAACATTTACACATAACAGAGTAAATAGATCGAAAACCAAAACCGAACCAAACACTCTACCATGGAGAAAAAATAGTGTTCAGTGTATGGAAAAAAGGCCAAACTTACAGAACTCTCAGCCATATAGAAATAGGACTAATCTTCAAAGGAGAGAGTACGACTCCCCACGACACTACTATAATAGAGAGTATAGGGATAATAGAGACTATAGGGAAAATAGACATTACTATAATTATAACGATAATAGAAGGAATATTGATTCCAATTATTATGATCGTGATTACAGATATTCAGGACAAAATCAGTCAAAAAACTCCCAACCTCACTTCCATCCACAAAAGCAAAAACAAAAACCCCCCCAAGTAGGAAATTTTCAAAATTCTATAGAGATCAGACAACATATACAAAACACAGAAGGAAGATCCAATCAAAATTGGACTCCGATAAATCAAAGAAAAAGAAAAGAACTAAACGAGGAAAGAGAGGGGGACAACTGGTTAGACATAGAAAACAAAAGAAAAAAATCCAAAACAAGATTCAATGTAGAGAATTAGTGAAAATCTTTAATCTCTCCAAATATCAATTTTCAGAAACCGAATTGAATGTTTTAAGAAAGGGCCTAAAGTTTGCACCCGTAAAGGGACCAAACTCTTTCACTCTTTTCATTGATCTACATAAATTTATAAGGAAACTAACCTTACAGAGACATTTTGAAAAGAGTAAAAAAGAAAGAGTGCAGACATCTATAGAAGATCCTACAATCTTGACAGATGGGGATCTACAAGCACTCATTGCACTAGAAGAATTAGAAAACGAGTCAAATAACATGAATAATACAATACAGTTACAGAATGATATACATTCGAATTTAAAACCGCAATCTATTTTTTTCCCTGTACAATCAAAAGGGAATTGTATCCCAACGTTTTATGATTTGGTTTCAAAGGATCTGACAGACCTCTGTAACAATTATAAAATAAAAAGGGATAACCTAAGCAAAAAAGAAAAAACTATTTTGAATGCAATTAAAGACAATGACGATTTGATAATACGCGAAGCCGATAAAGGGGGAGGTCTTGTTCTACAAAATCGTTCAGACTATCTAAAAGAAGCCTTTAAAATCTTAGGGGAGAATAAGGTATATCTAAAATTAAAAGGTGATCCTAGAAAATCCTTTTTAAAAGAATATATACATCTTCTGGATGATGCTAAATACAACGGTATTCTTAACGAACAAGAATTTAAATATCTAAATAACCTATACCCAAAAACTGCAACATTCTATCATCTCCCAAAGGTGCATAAAAACATTGTAAATCCTCCGGGGAGACCCATAGTCTCCGGTATCAATTCGCTCACGGCTAGATTATCTGAATATGTAGATTTTTATATCAACCCATTAGTGTCCCAATTGACATCCTATCTTAAGGACACCCCAGACACAATTCGAAAAATCGAACAAATTAAATGGAATTCAAAGTACAGATGGGTCACAATGGACGTAGCGGCATTGTATACAAATATACCTCATCAAAAAGGGATCGAAACACTCAGACATACACTGATAGAAAAAACTAACTTTTCAGACAAACTTCGATCCTTCATTGAAAACAGTGCCAAATTTGTACTTGAAAGGAACTATTTTCTATTTGAAGGAGAATACTACCTCCAATTAAGTGGCACGGCGATGGGGACAATTATGGCCCCAAGCTATGCCAATTTATATATGGGGTTCTGGGAAGAAAAATTTATTTATAATAATAATCCCTTCAAAGATAACATTGTGTGGTGGGGCAGGTTCATTGATGATATTATATTAATATGGAATGGCAGTGAAGAGACTATTCCAAAATTTGTGGACTATGCCAATTCAAATCCAATGAACCTGTCCTTCACACACAAAACAAATCCTCACGAAATTGAATTTCTTGACCTTGTACTCTTTCATGAGGAAGATCAAATACTCACGAAACTATACAGAAAGGAAACCGATAGTAACGGTTACCTCCCAGCAAATAGTGGACATCATAAAGCATGGGTTAAAAATATCCCCTTCGGGCAATTTCAAAGATTAAGAAGAAATTGCTCGAAGCTGGAAGATTATGACAAAGAATCCAATCTATTAAAACAACAGTTTGCTAACAAAAACTACAACAAAAAGATTGTAGAGAACGCATATATAAAAGCCAGAAATTTTGATAGAAATAAACTTTTAAGGAAAAATCAAGGAGAAGCATCAGAAATGGAAACCAAAAACATTAAAAACAAAAACAATAAAAATACAAGAGATCCTGGGTTTATTACTATGTATAACGAAGCAGCCCCAGAAATTAAACAAATTTTAAAAAAATACTGGCCAGTCCTGAAACAGGACAAATTTCTCATGAACAACATAGGAGAAGGCCCAACTGTAACCTTTAGGAAAAATAGATCGTTAAAAAACCTATTGGCCCCAAGCAAACTAAAGGGAAAGAAACCACAAAAATCCTGGCTTGAAACTAATAGCCAAGGATTTTATAAATGTAATCGCAAAAATTGCGAAGGGTGCGCACATGCGTACAGTGGGAACAAACCAACACACATGGTTAAATCCCATTCCAACAACAAAAGCTGCAAAATAAACGCACTGACCAACTGTAAGAGTGAATTTTGCGTTTACTTACTGGAGTGCGGCTGTGGGCTTCAATATATTGGTAGGTCCAAGAGAGAAACTAGACTCCTTGAACATATAAAAAATATTGAGGCAGGCTTCAAGGGGCACAATCTTTCAGATCATTACTGTAAATATCACCAAAAAGATCCAAAATGCCTAAAAGGAACGATCCTTGAACATATCCCACAAGATCCGAATGGAGGTGACAGATTAAAAAAACTTAGACGAAGAGAGACCTACTGGATACATGCTTTTAACACATTGTATCCAGGAGGGTTGAATAAAGATATAGACATTGTAGCTTTTTTATAAGATGTCCAAATATACTGTATCAAATAATTAGCACAAACAGTATGCTCATATATTTATTTAATTACTCTAGATGAGGGACCCTTTTCTATAAAACACATACCTATAGAGGGTATATTGTGTATATCATAGAAAACAGATTCCCCATCTTTAATGTACCCTATACTAAACATACAAAAAAACAAACATTAGTTGATTTAAGCTAGCTCCATTAATTTAGTTTGTAAGTAATAATAGATACCATATAAAAATTTCATACTGATCCATTCTGATATCGATATCAAAGATTAAGGAACGAGCATAATGGGATCGTATATGTTAGATAAAAATGCAATGGTTGAATATCTAACCGGAAACAAAATATTATGCACTCAATATAAATAATCAGCACATTATTCTAGTTTTTAGAGAAAAAGATATTTTCAAACATGTTTTATGAGACAACGTAGTATTTTTAATATGCAATTACATTTACATCAACTTTGGTTTTTAAATTAAATCGAATTGCTAATTTTACAAACATCCGTGCACTAAAGAAACTAACCTATTAGCAAGCAGCCAGCTCACACACCCACCCTCCACGCTAAGCGGGAGTTTTAAATTAACCCAAACAGTCCAGATTCAACAGAGCCTCTGAGGAAGAAGTTTTACACTTTGAAACGCGTCAGGCTGGGTGTTGAATCTGGCTACTTGCTTCATTTTTAACCATATATTATTTTGACATAGCGGTCTTTGAGACCTTTGTCCACCTTATTTCTATTTTTAACATTGTACTGTACGTGTTGGAATATCCGTCTCAGCTGTATTTCCTGTGCCTAGTGAAATTATCCATCCACATTGGGCTAACAGCACAGAGAAAGAGATTCATTTTACGTTATATTGATACCTCATACAAATTGAGGTTTTGTTTGTGAGTACGATTTCAATTGTGCCAAAAATAAAACTGTTTTTTAAATCATAAACAGTATTATGCTATGTCCTGTATTTGTTTCCCCTGCATATTGACACCGGAACCGTAAGAGGAAGGTCACCATCTCTCCCGGTGAAGGGAGATAAGTCTGGGGAGGGGAACAGGTCACGAACATCCCACGGAGCCTCGCAAACCCATAGAAGGCCACAACCTTTTGGGATTTCACACGGGAATTGAGGCAAACCATCTGGGGAACGGTGGAGCAGACTACCGTCGACTATACCTGTATCTTACCTCATGTGATTGAGGTCCACGAAAGTAAGTAGGCTGTGAGCCCCTACAAGGATTGTCGTTCACTGTCTAGAAGTATTACAAGTCTGGACTAAATATCTGTACTGCAGATCCTGTATAAGACTGTATTATTGTATTATAGTAGCCTTTGAACTCAGTGCTAAGAAGACCTTTAGCCACATTGCTACATTTTTTTCGTATACCTTTGATTTCATTTCTGTTTTATGTTGTTACTTACTTTACTTTGTGTCTATTTATAGCAGTTCTTTAACTCAATTGATACTGCCAATACTCTATTACAGTAGTGACCGCTTACTAGTTTAGAACGGTCAGATTATTTACTGTGTGTATTTGTAAAAGGTTATATCACGGTACTATCACATCTTAGGTCTTTTACTTTTTTTGGAACATCTGATCAGCGCTGTGCAGCGAGCCACTCCTTGTTTTCTCTTTAATATATATATATATATATATATATATATAAAGCAATGAGGGATCCCCCAAAAGAGGACAGGAGAAAGGCTGATGCGAAAACCCAGGGACTGGTTCAAAGTAAATTTATTGAGCAAGAATGCTAGTGCATAGGTGATCACAAAGGCTTAACACCTGACGCGTTTCGCGCATGCGCACATGCGCTTGATCAGAGGCTATATATATTTATATATATATATATATATATATATATATATATGAATATCTGTTATAAAAACATAGACCATATTCTTCGTTACATTGGAATGTAAAATATTTACGGTAAATACACAGTATAACACTTTGTTAAATATGAATATTGCATAAATATGCTTTTACATGTTTTTATCTACTTAACTGCAAAGGGATAAAATGCAAACTTTTATATATATATATATCCAACAGGTGAGCATTTATTATTATTTATTTCGATCTCAACTACTCACCACTCATCTGGGGATATTCCCATTTCTGTTTCCCCCCCTCCCACTCACTTATGAGGAACATCTTCTGCAAGCGCTATTAGAACACACCCGATTCCAATCCTCACCACTTTCGTCTCACCCAGGAGGAATGAGACATCACTAATAGCAGCAGGCATTGGACATCCTCATAGAGCATTTCACCATACAACTACTATTGCTCTAATTGTGGCGCAACTACCTACAACCCTCTCTCTTCATATATATATATATATATATATATATATATATATACACATACATATGTATTTACATACATGGGCTCACTTTCCTTTAACATTGATTTAGTAACAAACCCCTCAATAAAATCCCACAACCTTAATAACCATAAAAAACAGACATGTATTGGTGGTTTTGAAAAGATCATGGTTTAATCAAATTTAAAATGGACTTAATGGCAGAATTATGAGCCCTAAGAAATAATCAACAATACCATTAACAAATTCATGAAACATAAAAACAACATTGCATCATCACTGAAAGAAATGTGTGGTCCATGCTGCTAAATAGTGCAACCACATACCATCAAGGGGTTTTATGGCATTGGTTAATGACAAGTAAGGCACCCGAGGACCAGTGAGACCACCTGAATTTGATCAACAGACCATCACTCCACTACCCTGCCGGCTGTCCAAAGGTTGATTCACCTAAATTCCAGGTCTCAATGTAGCTGCCACCAAAAAAGGCCTTCTTTCTGCCACTCATTATTTCCCACAATGCCATATGTCTTCCACTCCACTGCCGCTGCACACTTGTTAGTTTCTTGCTGCTTTAAAACCTGCACCCCATGCTTCTGATTGCCCTGCTTCCCATTTGATTAATCATTTTCCTGCATCTTTAGGCCTCTCAATCCCTCCAATTAAGACTGGAAATTATACTGCACTAAACTAATTTATCCACCCATATATATACTTAACGGGTCCGTAATTATTAAATTGTTCTTGCTATTTTTATATACTGTCAGTCCCTGTATTTCTACATGTTATGGCACAAATTTGGATATGACAATGTTTTTAAACAACATACTAACAGTGAGGAATCCTCCTGCTTCCCCGTATTCACTTCCTGCTTATTTATTATTATTTTTTCCTCTTCTACTTTGTATATAGAAGGTGGCGACACAGCCATTGACACGACTTCTGCCCATCCCTATTCTCTTTCACAGTTACTGAGGTGCAAAAAACTTGATAATGGTGCGTTGGAGGATAGTCACTTGTTTCATATAAGTATCATATTAGGAATGTGACACATCTATAGTTAAAAAGAATGTTATGACCATATTCTGAGTCATATTATCTAATATCCATGTATGTCCCCTTAAGCAGAGTGGGAGTAGAGAAAT
Source organism: Bombina bombina (assembly GCF_027579735.1). Taxonomy (NCBI): domain Eukaryota; kingdom Metazoa; phylum Chordata; class Amphibia; order Anura; family Bombinatoridae; genus Bombina; species Bombina bombina. Next base: position 980,335,086 of record NC_069499.1, on the reverse strand, counting down.
ATACTGTATATGATAAGGTGTCTAGCAGCTTGTTATTTCTGCAGTTTACATTGGCTGCAAGAATAGTGCATATCAACAGATATGTCAGCTTTGAGTCAGCAATCTTAATGATGTTAAAAAAAAATTGTGGTGTTTGTGACATTAAACACTGCTTTCCCAGGAAAATGTACTCAGGCATCTCATAAAACTCATCACTGCAAAGAAACATTTGATTAAATTACACTTAAGCTTGGGGTGGTATTTGTACAAGCTATGTAGGCCAATGTATAAATACATTGTCAAAGGTACCAGCTGCCCTGAAAATACCTTGTGCTAAACAATATTTGTGACATACCTGTCGCACCACAGTCTCTTTTTTTGCCTGGTGAAAACTATCAGATCCTGTATAATCTTTTAGTTAAATGACCAATACAGTGTAACTGATTAACTGACAAATACACAATAAAATGACAATGCCATAGCACTTACTTTTAAATGAGCAGTAGAATATTTTCAGGCAAATTTCAAAGTTAAAGGGACTCTGAACCCAAATTTTTTCTTTCGTGATTCAGATAGAGCATGCAATTTTAAGCAACTTTCTAACTGACTACTATTATCAAATTGTCTTCATTCTCTTGGAATCTTTATTTGAAATGCAAGAATGTAAGTTTAGATGCTGGCCCAGCAGGCAATATGTCACAGAGGAAAAATACTCATCAGGACAAGCCACAAAAGCTTCCACCCACTAACCAGCCTGCAGTGCACACTTTTTTCAAGCAGACAGATTCCCTACCCACGACTAAAGTGATAGATCCTCTACTGGCCAATATGGAAGAAGATCAGGACAGCTGCTCATCTCTAACAACTGAAGCTGTAAATGCTACTACAGCCCAAGAAGATGACACTCCAATAACATATAAAGCCATTGTAACTTTAATTGAACAGGTTAAGACATGCATCAAAGACGAATGTGCTGACCTGAAAAAAGAGATCAGTGACTTAGGCCATAGGGTTGATACCCTAGAGGAACACGAATTCGTAGTGGCCCAGAAGTTAGCTCATCTCTCAACCAATCAAGCTCAGCAGGACCAACACATTGCAGATCTCGAAGATAAAATCGATGACTTAGAAAACCGCACTAGAAGAGGTAACCTCCGATTCAGGGGAATACCCGAATCAGTGGAAAATAATGAAATCCGTGACTACCTCCAAGCCCTATTCGCAGAAATATTGGGTAACAATTCTCCTGATAATTCTGAAATACCACTAGACAGAGCCCATCGGGCACTACGGCCAAAGCCCCCAGACGACTCCCCTCCAAGGGACATAGTAGTTCATTTTCAGAATTACAGCCAAAAAGAGGAAATATATAATGCTGCTAGAAAGAGACAAGCTATACATTTTCAGGACCACCGAATCCAAATATACCAGGATTTATCACTCAGAACACTACAGAAGAGACGGGACTTTCAACCCTTAACATCTCATCTTCGCTCACTACATATCCCATATAGATGGGGATTTCCCACTTCAGTAATAGTGATGAAAAACGGGAAGAAAATGGAATGCTCCTCGCCATCTGACATTCACAGATTCTGTACCATCATAAAAATCTCTTTGCCGGACATAACAAATCTTCAACTCCCACAAAGACAACAGAGTGGTATTGCCAGTCCCAAGTCTCAACGGAGACCAGGTCAAGATACCAACACAAGATAGAATAAAAGGAGACAAGTAACTCCCACCAGTGATGAAAACATGGACTCAGACTCTGTCAGATGAGTAAATGCAATGTTCTTTTTCACTTGACTTTCTTCTTCCCAATAGGCTCTGAACATCATTATTAAGGTGCTCATAATTCATAGACTAATATGGTGCTATTATTTTGGTAGAGACTCTACTCCTCTTAAGTTAAGTTCTTACCAAACCAAGTTCTGTTTTGCTATGCAACGAGTTTAAAATGTTATGTTTGATATAGTTACCTGCATTCTCTTGTAAAAGATGTTGTTCCATTTATATTTTCATACTAAGCCGCAAAATAGCTCCTCACCATGATTATTCCTCAGACCACACTAAATGACCTGACTGTCTCCTAAATCCGAGCCCCAAGACAGGACCTATACTCAAGCTCACATAGCAGAATTTTAAGTCTTTACTAAATCAAGTCCAGTTTCATTATGCACTGAGATTAAAAGGTTGTTTATAATATGATTACGTGCATTTCCCTGTACAGTTATTGTTTCATTTATGCACCCAAACTAGGCCACAAAATATCCTTCCTCCATGGATACTTGCTAGACCATACTAAACGACCTGACTATCCCATACTTTAGAGCCCCAAGACAATTCTTACACACACACCCTCATAGAGAAATTCACGGTTACTTTTTATACACCCCCTTTCTCACTACTTAGATCTCTCACAGGATTAAACGATACCAGGGCACACTGACTAACCAAGTAAGCTTGATAACCTGATTCCTGAACGACCCCTACGACTGAGGTAGTGTGTATAAAACTCAACATTTCCATGTATTCGCCCTCCCCAACTGACTATACAAAAAGCCCATAATGCACTCTCCAATAACCCTAAAGTACTCTCGGATAAAACTAAAGCCAGCCGATTGCATCTTTGGTGCTAAAACAATTCCGGAAAATAGTCTGCCCCTTACTATTACTGGGCTAGTATCACGCTTATCTACACTACGCACGCACTGACTTACTTCACACCAATACCCGGCCTGTAATAATAGCTCCTAAATATACAAGCACAAGTTACAAATTGATAATCTGTTAATTGTATTTTTTTTTTTCTTTACTTCTTTTGCTCCCTCTCAGATTCAGATTCAAATTGAAATCGTATATTAATATTGTTTGAATTATTATTGCTAAACTTATTGCATACTGTTCTACTATTTTTTTTGAAAGTCATAATTTTTCTTTTCCATTTCCTACCCCAACTGACAATAACTAAACGACTCTTTCATTGTTACCTATCCTACCTATATCTTTCCAACAAAAACCCTCCCACCCCCCTCCCCTAGCGTCCCGTCTGGTCTTGCGATAACTGTCGGATAATTAATTCGAGCCACTGGACACTATGGTAGCACCCAGAGCACACCACAATGAGGAAACTTTACTCATAGCCACTCAAAACGTTAAGGGCTTTCTCTCAGCGGAGAAGCGCTCTATTGCTTTCCATGATTTCTATAAATGAAAGATTGACATCATTATGACTCAGGAAACACACTTAAAAAAAACCCGCGAGCCTATTCTATCTAAGAGATATTATGATCAACACTTTTATAGCTCAAATACACATAGGAAAAACGGGGTTTGTATCTCGTTTAGGCGTAGCTTTCCTTTTGAACTACTACAGAAACACACTGATAACGAGGGAAGAATTATAATTTTAGTTGGCCTATGTTACGGCGCTCCGCTTACCTTGGTAAACACCTATGCTCCAAACAGACCCACCCCTAACTTTTTTAAAACCTTAGCTAACAAAGTTCTAGACCTAGCCAAGGGACCTATCATTGTTGGTGGAGATCTTAATTTCCCCATGAACCCAACACTGGATACATCCAGTGGGAAATCATACATCCGTAATAATACTCTTAATTCCAACTGCACAGCCATACGAACGATTAATTTATTCGATACATGGAGAGTAGTACACACTAATAAAAGAGACTACACCTTCTTCTCACACCCTCAACACTCGTATTCCAGATTAGACTATATCCTATGTGACCAAGCCCTACTCTCTGCTCTAGTACACTCGAAAATTTCCCATACATCATGGTCTGACCATAGTATGGTCTCAACAGAATTTAAATGGGCTAATAAACCACACACTACATTTAACTGGAGACTCAATGACCACATAATGACCAACCAGGAAACAGTTGATGACCTTAAAAAACACTCAGATGAATTTTTTCAGATAAATAAACCTGAAGACACATCGCCCGCTAACAACTGGGAAGCATATAAATGTTTTATAAGGGGGGTTATAATAAAACACACAGCTACACAACGTAAGATCCACACGACTCAATTCACCTCCCTGACTAACGATCTGACTGCATGTGAGGCTAGGCTTAAAAATGACGCATCCTCTACCACTGAGCTTACCAAGCTAACAGACGCCAGAGAAGCCCTAAACAAATTTCTGATCCAAAAAGCACATATGAGGGCATTGACTACTAAATCTAAATTTTTTGTAGAAAGCAACAAAGCGGGACGCCTCTTGGCTAGGTCCCTTAGAAAGAAAAGACTGTCCAACTTCATTAGGGAGATTCGATGCCCTTCAGGTGGGGTTGCCCATAAAAAGGAAGAAATTATCAACTCATTTGTTTCCTATTATACAAAATTATATAATTTGGTGGACATCTCCCCACAGGACAAAGCTAAGAGATTAGAAACATATCTAGCCAGCGTCCCCACACCCTCTATCACAGAAGATGACAAACGATTATTAGACTCCCCCATCACCCTTCAAGACATCAATCTAGTTATAAAAGCCCTGCCAAATGGCAAATCCCCTGGCCCGGATGGCCTCTCGAATACATTTTACCAACTTCTGCAACAACACTTAAATCCCCAACTTTTACTACTATATAATGACATAGACCACGGGACTGTCTTCCCTAGCTCTCTTTTAGAAGCAGTAATCACGGTTATCCCCAAACCAGGCAAACCTACCGACATGGTTAGCAATTACAGACCGATCTCACTCATAAATATTGATATGAAAATATTCTCAAAAATTTTAGCCAACTGCATGAATATGATATTACCCAACATAATCCATCCCGACCAGGTAGGCTTCATAAGGGGAAGAGAGGCAAAAGACAACACCACCAGATTGCTCCACTCATTACAACAAGCCCACCTCAATAACTCACCTCTTGCAATACTCTCAACAGATGCGGAGAAGGCGTTTGACAGGGTAGACAGGGCAATTTATGTGGTCTGCCCTGTCAAAATTTGGCTTTTCCAAACTCTTCATTTCTAGAATACAGGCCCTTTATCACAGCCTAACCGCAAAGATTAAAGTGAATAACAACCTATCCCAAGCTTTCTCCATATCAAACGGAACACGTCAAGGGTGCCCACTCTCACCTTTACTATTTGCTATCACAGTCGAAATATTGGCGATACAAGTTAGACATTGCCAGCATATTCATGGCTTAAATTTTGGAGACATCACCCAAAAATGCCTCTTGTTTGCGAATGACGTGATCTTTACTCTACGGTCCCCAAACATTTCTGTGCCTGCCCTTATACAAATCTTAGAAGAGTATAAAACAGTCTCTAACTTCTCCATTAATATGGAGAAATCGGGATTAATACCAATAAACCTAACTCCCCAAGAATTGCAAACTATATCGCGACACACAAAATTCGTATTATCGGATAAACTTAAATACTTAGGTTTGACAATCTCCAAAGACATACGCACACTCTTTCCAGATAACTATGTCAATCTCCAAGACAACATTAAAACCTCACTAGAGAGCTGGCACAGACAGGGACACTTGTCCTGGATAGGACGAATCAACACGGTAAAGATGATGATAGTCCCCAGATATTTATATTTATTTCAAACCCTACCTATGCCTATGCCAAGATCCTACCTTCTAACACAACAAAAAATGATTAATTCTTTCATTTGGTCATATAAACGCCCAAGAATAGCACAATATACTATGTACCTGAGTAAGGAAGATGGAGGCCTTGGTGTCCCCAATCTTACTAATTATTACAAAGCCGCACATCTAACTAGAATAATAGCATGGAACCATGCCAATCCTTCGAAACTGTGGATACAAATGGAAAGCTATTTGGCACAAGTTGACCACATGAGAGATTTACCTTGGGTCCCCAAAGAATCCAGACCACACATCATACAAAAAAAACATTATATCAAAACCACACTGGAGATGTGGGATGACATACTCGCACATACAAAGGATGTTTCCACCAAGATATCTCCTTTAACGCCCCTCCTTCACTATCAACTTTTTCTCACACATAACCTTTTCACTCATTCCCCTACCAATGTGATTCACAAATTCCTGCCAGTCTACTTAATGACCAACGCCTCAGGTGTTAAAGACAGAATAACGCTTAGTGAAGAACTAGGTCCTCCTTTTCATTGTTGGTACTCCTACTTGCAGATTAGACATGCAATCGGTCATAGCCCACACAAAGAGCAGATACTTCGGCCCCTAACAGCTTTGCATCAACCCTATTATACATAGAGCACACCTTTCCACGACTTACAAAATCCTCAGGGGCTCCTTCCCTGGAAAAAAGCCTACATATCTATCAAAATGGTCAGACGAGTTCCAAATTGAAATAGACACGGAGACCTGGAAGAGATGTTTCTGGCACACACACTCTGCCTCTCTATCCATGGTTATAGCTGAATTAAATTACAAAATACTAGCCAGGTGGTATCTAACCCCTCAGCGCCTAAAGATCATATACCCCGCCGCCTCTTCCACTTGTTGGAGGAGATGCGGAGAAGAAGGCACCCTCACTCACATATGGTGGTCGTGCCCCCACCTACGCACCTTCTGGAATCAAATAGAAAGACACATTACTAGAATTCTGGGCATTACCATCACACTAACCCCATCAGCTATACTCCTCAACCTCACCCCTAACCTGACTTGTGCCTACCGTAAAAAATTACTCCTTCTAATGCTCTCCTGTGCTAAACGATTAATTCCCGAAAATGGAAGACATGTGAGATACCCACTGTTGCCCAATGGAAACTCGAGGTAAACCACATTCTCACGTTAGAAAAGATGCATTACTGTTTTATAGGTAAACTTGATATGATATCCAATATTCAATTCCTTTGGGAACAAGGATCCCTCGACCACACGGAAATTGCTAACTCGACATCATTTACATGATGCTATAATCCCCTTATTCCTCCTCTTTTAGGAATTCGCAGAGACTCAGGTGCGCCCCATTGCACTTCTGTCACGCTGGACCAGATGGGACGCTATTTCCTATCCCATACTTCATATTTCATATTTCATATCTCATGTTTTACATTTCATATTTCATATTTCATATTTCATATCTCATATTTCATATTTCATATTTCACATTTCATATTTCATATTTCATATTTTACATGTCACATTTTACATTTCACATCTCATTACCTAAACCTCCCCACCCCAATCCTGAACCCCCTCCCCCGTCACCAAACTGAACCCCTCTGTATCCCCCATTGATATGTTATGACTCATTTTCAATTCTTAATTTTCCACCTTTAATTAGTCTCAAAAAATAATTGTGAAAATTTGGTAACTAATTACAGATGTCTGCTCTTATAGTGAATTGCTGTTATGCCTTTGCTAGACAACTGCAACTTTAACAATTGTTCCTTTTTGCTTCATTGTACCAATTTTCAATAAAAATCATTTAAACAAAAAAAAAAAAAAAAGTATCCGGAATACCCTGTTATAGTGTGAGCTGATCTGAGGGCCATAACTGAATATTAATAGTCAACTCTTGATTTCATCTGGTTCCTTCCACTTAACCCATACATTTGTGTCCCTTTTAATATACAAATAAAGGTACAGAGCACCAGTCAGCTGGTATGACACTGCACCTGTATTCCCCCCCATTAATCATGCACTATGTATATTACCTATCTGGTACATGTTTTAGTACATTGTGTCTGTCCTGAATGTTTCCTGTTTACACAGTCCAGTTCCCATATAACAAAGACCTACCTCACAGTCACCTAGATTACGAGTTTTGCGTTGCGGCTTTTAACGCTGAAAAAATTTCAGCATAAACGTAGGAACGCACTTTTGGGAGTCATGTCGATATAGCTATACCGCAAGCATTATAGCCTGTAACGCAACGTCAATCCCACACTCAAAAAAACAACGTTTCTTTCTAATGACACAGTGAGTCCATGGATCATCATCAATTGCTGTTGGGAATATCACTCCTGGCCAGCAGGAGGAGACAAAGAGCACCACAGCAAAGCTGTTAAATATCACTCCCCTACCCACAATGCCCCAGTCATTCTCTTTGCCTGTAGTGCAAGGAGGAGGTGAAATTTTTGTCTGAAGTTTTCTTCAATCAAGATTTCTTATTTTTTTAGCAGAGTAAGCTTACTCTGTTCCTTTCTGGGGTCTAGCCTAGTCCACATCAGTCTCTTCAGTAGGGCAGTGGTGGCTTTTGAGCACTTGAGAACTTGTGAAGTACAATAATCACTGAGTTTTCTCAAGAATCTGCTACCCTAACTAGAAAACTTGAGTAGGTTTACTCAGTTTTTCTCTCTTCACAGGTCCATGTGAGGTGCTGCACCCTCTCAAACCAGGTGAGCTGTCCAGCTGATGGACAGCAGTTTCAGGTAAGTGCCATTTTAATTTTCATTGCAAGGAGATTGCTGGCACTTGTTACAGCTAAAAGATGTCTTATTTAATATGGGACTTTATTAAACCTTCATGTTTGGGGTTTCTTTTAGGCAGTTTGGACATTGAGACTGTGAGGTGATTTATGGTGGCTCAGTATGTTATAGTTGTTTTTATACTTTAACTTTTGGTCATGGAGATTACTTTTGTAAGCTGTTTTTTTTTTTGGCAGTTAGGGCTCTGTAACTGCTCTGTATTTGAAAAGGGGATTGATTCTTCTGTGAGGAGGTCACTCTGTGAGCTGCAGGACAGGTAGGCACCTCAGTAAAGATACTGAGGTGTATAGGTATCTGAGGTTTATTTGGTTTGTTGCGCTAACACACATTTCTATTTAAAGACACAGTACACATTTATTTTCAAATAAATCATTTTTACACTTTATCCATATTTATTACATAAGATGGATCAAGAGGCTTTTCAAACCATTATCCCAGGCAAAGTTACTGCTTGCCAGTTATGTTTTGATGCTCAGGTGGAACCCCCAATTCCTTTTTGTTCCTCATGCATTGAGAGAACTTTAAGTTATAGAGATAAAATATTTGATCATGAGCCACCATTATCCCAGGCAAATGCTATTCAGGTGTCTCCAGATATGCCGCAGCTTTCTCCTCAAGGGTCCCAAATTGTTCAGTCTCCACATACAGTGCCCTGTGTTTCCTCTTGCAATCCTGTAGGATTTTCTCTACAAGATATTGCTACCCTGGTATCCCTTGCGGTTTCTGAGGCCTTATCAGTGTTCCCCATGTTGCAGGGAAGGCGTAAAAGGAAATTTAAGGAAACAGTTAGTAAGGTTTCTGATCAAGATCTGGGTATCCAGAATGTCCCTTCCCATAAGCCTGAGGAAGAAGACATGTTGGTAGCATCTGAGGGGGAAATCTCAGACTCAGATAGTGTAATTCCTTCTTCTGATGCTGAAGTGGTAGCCTTCAGATTTAAAGGGACACTGAACCCAAATTTTTTTCTTTCGTGATTCAGATAGAGCATGCAATTTTAAGCATCTGTATAATTTACTCCTATTATCAAATTTTCTTCGTTCTCTTGCTATCTTTATTTGAAAAAGAAGGCATCTAAGCTTTTTTTTTTTTGTTCAGAACTCTGGGCAGCACTTTTTATTGGTGGATGAATGTATCCACCAATCAGCAAGAACAACCCAGGTTGTTCACCAAAAATGGGCCGGTATCTAAACTTACATTCTTGCATTTCAAATAAAGATAACAAGAGAATGAAGAAAATTTGATAATAGGAGTAAATTAGAAAGTTGCTTAAAATGTCATGCTCTATCTGAATTACAAAAGAAAAAAATTGGGTTTAGTGTCCCTTTAAGCTAGAACGCCTTCGCTTATTACTTAAGGAGGTTTTGGCTACTTTGGATGACTCCGACACAACTATCGTTGTCAATCCTAAAAAGTCTAGTAAATTGAACAAATACTTTGATGTTCCCTCCGTGGTGGAGGTTTTTCTGGTTCCTGACCGTGCTGCAGAGATTATTGCTCGAGAATGGGAAATACCTGGTATTCCCTTATCTCTATCTCCTATTTTTAAGAAGATGTTTCCTAGAGTGGATTCTATTAAGGAGTCGTGGCAGACAGTTCCTAAGGTAGAAGGAGCGAGCTCCACTTTAGCCAAGAGGACTAGTATTCCTATAGAGGATAGTTGTTCTTTTAAAGATCTAATGGATAAAAAATTGGAGGCTTTACTAAAAAAGTTGTATGTCCACCAGGGTCTACAATGGCAACCTGCGGTGTGTATCGACACTGTTACCAGCACTGCGGCTTACTGGATTGATGCGTTGTCTGAATCTCTTCAGATGGATACCCCTTTTGATGAGATCCAGGACAGGATTAAGGCTCTCAAGTTAGCCAATTTCTTCATTACAAATGCTTCCTTACAGGCAAATAAACTGGTTTTGCGGTCCTAGCCCGCAGGGCCTTGTGGTTGAAGTCCTGGTCTGTGGATGTTTCATCTAAATCTAAGCTCATGGCTATTCCTTACAATGGTAAGACCTTGTTTGGACCTGGTTTGGTGGAAATTATCTCAGATATTACTGGAGCGAAGGGTTCTTTTCTTCCTCAAGATAAAAAGAATAAGAAGAAAGGACATCAGAGTAATTGTCGTTCCTTTTGTAACTTTAAAGGCAAGTCTTCCTCCCCTTCCTCTAAGCAAGATCAAGCCAAGCCTTCCTGGAAGCCCAACCAATCCCGGAATAAGGGAAAGTCAGCATGAAGGGTTTTCCCTTGATCCGGGAGCGGATCTTGCAGGGGGCAGACTGTCTCTTTTTTCCAGGCTTGGATAAGAGATGTACCGGATCCCTGGGTGGTGGACATTGTCTCCCAGGGATACAAAATAGACTTCAAATTGTTTCCTACCAGAGGCAGGTTTCTCCTCTCCAGATTATCTGTAGACCAGATAAAAAGAGAGGCGTTCTTACATTGTGTCAAGGACCTTGCCCCCCTGGCGTTAATAGTTCCAGTTCCCTTTCAGGAAAGGGGTCTGGGATTTTACTCAAATCTGTTTGTAGTTCCCAAAAAGGCGGTAACTTTTCGACCAATCCTAGATCTAAAATGTTTAAACAAGTTTCTCAGAGTGCCATCCTTCAAGATGGAGACTACATGCTTCATTCTTCCCTTAGTACAAGAGGGTCAGTTCATGAAGAGATGTTTCTGGCACACACACTCTGCCTCTCTATCCATGGTTATAGCTGAATTAAATTACAAAATACTAGCCAGGTGGTATCTAACCCCTCAGCGCCTAAAGATCATATACCCCGCCGCCTCTTCCACTTGTTGGAGGAGATGCGGAGAAGAAGGCACCCTCACTCACATATGGTGGTCGTGCCCCCACCTACGCACCTTCTGGAATCAAATAGAAAGACACATTACTAGAATTCTGGGCATTACCATCACACTAACCCCATCAGCTATACTCCTCAACCTCACCCCTAACCTGACTTGTGCCTACCGTAAAAAATTACTCCTTCTAATGCTCTCCTGTGCTAAACGATTAATTCCCGAAAATGGAAGACATGTGAGATACCCACTGTTGCCCAATGGAAACTCGAGGTAAACCACATTCTCACGTTAGAAAAGATGCATTACTGTTTTATAGGTAAACTTGATATGATATCCAATATTCAATTCCTTTGGGAACAAGGATCCCTCGACCACACGGAAATTGCTAACTCGACATCATTTACATGATGCTATAATCCCCTTATTCCTCCTCTTTTAGGAATTCGCAGAGACTCAGGTGCGCCCCATTGCACTTCTGTCACGCTGGACCAGATGGGACGCTATTTCCTATCCCATACTTCATATTTCATATTTCATATCTCATGTTTTACATTTCATATTTCATATTTCATATTTCATATCTCATATTTCATATTTCATATTTCACATTTCATATTTCATATTTCATATTTTACATGTCACATTTTACATTTCACATCTCATTACCTAAACCTCCCCACCCCAATCCTGAACCCCCTCCCCCGTCACCAAACTGAACCCCTCTGTATCCCCCATTGATATGTTATGACTCATTTTCAATTCTTAATTTTCCACCTTTAATTAGTCTCAAAAAATAATTGTGAAAATTTGGTAACTAATTACAGATGTCTGCTCTTATAGTGAATTGCTGTTATGCCTTTGCTAGACAACTGCAACTTTAACAATTGTTCCTTTTTGCTTCATTGTACCAATTTTCAATAAAAATCATTTAAACAAAAAAAAAAAAAAAGTATCCGGAATACCCTGTTATAGTGTGAGCTGATCTGAGGGCCATAACTGAATATTAATAGTCAACTCTTGATTTCATCTGGTTCCTTCCACTTAACCCATACATTTGTGTCCCTTTTAATATACAAATAAAGGTACAGAGCACCAGTCAGCTGGTATGACACTGCACCTGTATTCCCCCCCCATTAATCATGCACTATGTATATTACCTATCTGGTACATGTTTTAGTACATTGTGTCTGTCCTGAATGTTTCCTGTTTACACAGTCCAGTTCCCATATAACAAAGACCTACCTCACAGTCACCTAGATTACGAGTTTTGCGTTGCGGCTTTTAACGCTGAAAAAATTTCAGCATAAACGTAGGAACGCACTTTTGGGAGTCATGTCGATATAGCTATACCGCAAGCATTATAGCCTGTAACGCAACGTCAATCCCACACTCAAAAAAACAACGTTTCTTTCTAATGACACAGTGAGTCCACGGATCATCATCAATTGCTGTTGGGAATATCACTCCTGGCCAGCAGGAGGAGACAAAGAGCACCACAGCAAAGCTGTTAAATATCACTCCCCTACCCACAATGCCCCAGTCATTCTCTTTGCCTGTAGTGCAAGGAGGAGGTGAAATTTTTGTCTGAAGTTTTCTTCAATCAAGATTTCTTATTTTTTTAGCAGAGTAAGCTTACTCTGTTCCTTTCTGGGGTCTAGCCTAGTCCACATCAGTCTCTTCAGTAGGGCAGTGGTGGCTTTTGAGCACTTGAGAACTTGTGAAGTACAATAATCACTGAGTTTTCTCAAGAATCTGCTACCCTAACTAGAAAACTTGAGTAGGTTTACTCAGTTTTTCTCTCTTCACAGGTCCATGTGAGGTGCTGCACCCTCTCAAACCAGGTGAGCTGTCCAGCTGATGGACAGCAGTTTCAGGTAAGTGCCATTTTAATTTTCATTGCAAGGAGATTGCTGGCACTTGCTACAGCTAAAAGATGTCTTATTTAATATGGGACTTTATTAAACCTTCATGTTTGGGGTTTCTTTTAGGCAGTTTGGACATTGAGACTGTGAGGTGATTTATGGTGGCTCAGTATGTTATAGTTGTTTTTATACTTTAACTTTTGGTCATGGAGATTACTTTTGTAAGCTGTTTTTTTTTTTGGCAGTTAGGGCTCTGTAACTGCTCTGTATTTGAAAAGGGGATTGATTCTTCTGTGAGGAGGTCACTCTGTGAGCTGCAGGACAGGTAGGCACCTCAGTAAAGATACTGAGGTGTATAGGTATCTGAGGTTTATTTGGTTTGTTGCGCTAACACACATTTCTATTTAAAGACACAGTACACATTTATTTTCAAATAAATCATTTTTACACTTTATCCATATTTATTACATAAGATGGATCAAGAGGCTTTTCAAACCATTATCCCAGGCAAAGTTACTGCTTGCCAGTTATGTTTTGATGCTCAGGTGGAACCCCCAATTCCTTTTTGTTCCTCATGCATTGAGAGAACTTTAAGTTATAGAGATAAAATATTTGATCATGAGCCACCATTATCCCAGGCAAATGCTATTCAGGTGTCTCCAGATATGCCGCAGCTTTCTCCTCAAGGGTCCCAAATTGTTCAGTCTCCACATACAGTGCCCTGTGTTTCCTCTTGCAATCCTGTAGGATTTTCTCTACAAGATATTGCTACCCTGGTATCCCTTGCGGTTTCTGAGGCCTTATCAGTGTTCCCCATGTTGCAGGGAAGGCGTAAAAGGAAATTTAAGGAAACAGTTAGTAAGGTTTCTGATCAAGATCTGGGTATCCAGAATGTCCCTTCCCATAAGCCTGAGGAAGAAGACATGTTGGTAGCATCTGAGGGGGAAATCTCAGACTCAGATAGTGTAATTCCTTCTTCTGATGCTGAAGTGGTAGCCTTCAGATTTAAAGGGACACTGAACCCAAATTTTTTTCTTTCGTGATTCAGATAGAGCATGCAATTTTAAGCATCTGTATAATTTACTCCTATTATCAAATTTTCTTCGTTCTCTTGCTATCTTTATTTGAAAAAGAAGGCATCTAAGCTTTTTTTTTTTGTTCAGAACTCTGGGCAGCACTTTTTATTGGTGGATGAATGTATCCACCAATCAGCAAGAACAACCCAGGTTGTTCACCAAAAATGGGCCGGTATCTAAACTTACATTCTTGCATTTCAAATAAAGATAACAAGAGAATGAAGAAAATTTGATAATAGGAGTAAATTAGAAAGTTGCTTAAAATGTCATGCTCTATCTGAATTACAAAAGAAAAAAATTGGGTTTAGTGTCCCTTTAAGCTAGAACGCCTTCGCTTATTACTTAAGGAGGTTTTGGCTACTTTGGATGACTCCGACACAACTATCGTTGTCAATCCTAAAAAGTCTAGTAAATTGAACAAATACTTTGATGTTCCCTCCGTGGTGGAGGTTTTTCCGGTTCCTGACCGTGCTGCAGAGATTATTGCTCGAGAATGGGAAATACCTGGTATTCCCTTATCTCTATCTCCTATTTTTAAGAAGATGTTTCCTAGAGTGGATTCTATTAAGGAGTCGTGGCAGACAGTTCCTAAGGTAGAAGGAGCGAGCTCCACTTTAGCCAAGAGGACTAGTATTCCTATAGAGGATAGTTGTTCTTTTAAAGATCTAATGGATAAAAAATTGGAGGCTTTACTAAAAAAGTTGTATGTCCACCAGGGTCTACAATGGCAACCTGCGGTGTGTATCGACACTGTTACCAGCACTGCGGCTTACTGGATTGATGCGTTGTCTGAATCTCTTCAGATGGATACCCCTTTTGATGAGATCCAGGACAGGATTAAGGCTCTCAAGTTAGCCAATTTCTTCATTACAAATGCTTCCTTACAGGCAAATAAACTGGTTTTGCGGTCCTAGCCCGCAGGGCCTTGTGGTTGAAGTCCTGGTCTGTGGATGTTTCATCTAAATCTAAGCTCATGGCTATTCCTTACAATGGTAAGACCTTGTTTGGACCTGGTTTGGTGGAAATTATCTCAGATATTACTGGAGCGAAGGGTTCTTTTCTTCCTCAAGATAAAAAGAATAAGAAGAAAGGACATCAGAGTAATTGTCGTTCCTTTTGTAACTTTAAAGGCAAGTCTTCCTCCCCTTCCTCTAAGCAAGATCAAGCCAAGCCTTCCTGGAAGCCCAACCAATCCCGGAATAAGGGAAAGTCAGCATGAAGGGTTTTCCCTTGATCCGGGAGCGGATCTTGCAGGGGGCAGACTGTCTCTTTTTTCCAGGCTTGGATAAGAGATGTACCGGATCCCTGGGTGGTGGACATTGTCTCCCAGGGATACAAAATAGACTTCAAATTGTTTCCTACCAGAGGCAGGTTTCTCCTCTCCAGATTATCTGTAGACCAGATAAAAAGAGAGGCGTTCTTACATTGTGTCAAGGACCTTGCCCCCCTGGCGTTAATAGTTCCAGTTCCCTTTCAGGAAAGGGGTCTGGGATTTTACTCAAATCTGTTTGTAGTTCCCAAAAAGGCGGTAACTTTTCGACCAATCCTAGATCTAAAATGTTTAAACAAGTTTCTCAGAGTGCCATCCTTCAAGATGGAGACTACATGCTTCATTCTTCCCTTAGTACAAGAGGGTCAGTTCATGACAACCATAGACCTAAAGGATGCATACCTTCATGTTCCCATTCACAGGGACCATCACAAGTTTCTGAGATTCACGTTTTTGGACAATCATTCCCAGTTTGTGGCCCTTCCATTTGGTCTTGCCACAGCTCACAGAATTTTTTCAAAGGTTCTGGGGGCTCTTTTATCTGTGCTTCAATCTCGGGGCATTGCAGTGGCACCTTATCTGGATGACATTCTGTTTCAGGCACCATCTTTTCAACAAGCAGAATCTCATAGAGATCTTGTTGTCTTTTCTTCAATCCGATGGATGGAGGGTGAATAAAAAAAAAAGTTTTCTGGTTCCAGCTACAAGGGTCGTATTTTTGGGGACCATAATAGACTCCCTCTTAATAAAGATTTTTCTGATGGAGGTCAGAAAAATAAAGATTTATGACTGATTTGTTTTGCCCTTCAGTCCTCTCCACGGCCGTCAGTGGCTCAATGTATGGAGGTAATCGCTTTGATGGTGGCTTCCATGGACATCATTCCATTTGCTCGGTTCCATCTCAGACCTCTGCAGTTATGCATGCTCAGACAATTGAACAGGGACTATATGGACCTGTCTCCCATGTAGATCTAGATCAGGCGTCAATAGACTCCATTCCGTGGTGGCTTTCTCAGGATCATCTCTCCCAGGGTACTTGCTTCCACAGACCCTCCTGGGTGTTTGTGACCATGGATGCCAGCCTTCTAGGTTGGGGAGCAGTATGGGGCTAGTTGAAGGCTCAGGCTTATGGACCCAGGAGGAGTCAGTCCTGCCCATAAACATCTTGGAGCTGAGAGCAATCTTCAATGCTCTTCTGGCCTGGCCTCAGTTAGCCTTAGCCCGGTTTATCAGATTCCATTTGGACAAGATAACCTCTGTGGCCTACATCAACCACCAGGGGGGAACTCGGAGTTCCTTGGCCATGACAGAGGTGTCCCGAATTATTCAGTGGGCGGAGACCCACAACTGCTGTCTTTCTGCGATCCACATCCCAGGAGTGGACAATTGGGAAGCGGATTTTCTGAGCAGACAGACTTTTCATCCCAGGGACTGGGAACTTCATTCGGATGTGTTTTCCAGCTTGACCCTCAAGTGGGGGCAGCTGGAGTTGGATCTAATGGCTTCTTGTCAGAATGTCAAACTTCCGAGATACGGCTCGAGGTCAAGAGATCCGCAGGCATTTCTGATCAATGCTCTGGCAGTTCCTTGGAACTTCAGTCTAGCATACCTGTTTCCTCCGTTCGCTCTCCTTCCAAGGGTCATTGCTAAAATCAAGCAGAAGAGGGCATCTGTAATTCTCATAGCCCCCGCGTGGCCTCGCAGCGTTTGGTATGCAGACCTAGTGGAAATGTCATCCTTTCCACCTTGGAGACTGCCTCTGAGGAAGGACCTTCTACTTCAGGGTCCCTTCTTCATCCAAATCTTGTTTCTCTGAAGCTGGCTGCTTGGAGATTGAATGCTTTGTTTTATCTAAGCGTGGATTTTCAGAGTCGGTCATTGAGGTCTTGATTCAGGATCGTAAGCCTGTGACTCACAGGATTTACCATAAGATCAGGCGTAAATACTTGTATTGGTGTGAATCCAAAGGATACTCTTGGAGTAGAGTAAGGATTCCTAGGATTTTGTCCTTTCTCCAGGATGGTCTGGAGAAGGGTTTGTCGGCAAGTACTCTAAAGGGTCAGATTTCTGCATTGTCTATTTTGTTACATAAGCGCTTGGCGGATGTGCCAGACGTGCAATCATTTTGTCAGGCCTTGGTTACAATTTGGCTGTGTTTAAACCTGTTACTCCTCCATAGAGTCTTAACCATGTTCTTAAAGTTTTACAACAGGCTCTGTTTGAGCCTATGCATTCTTTAGATATTAAGATGTTATCTTGGAAAGTTTTGTTTCTTGTTGCTATTACCTCTGCTCTGAGTTTCTGAACTCTCTGCTTTACAGTGTGATTCCCCTTATCTTATATTTCACTCTGATAAGGTGGTTATGCGTACTAAGTTTGGTTTCCTGGCCAAGGTTGTTTTGGTCAAGAATATTAATCAGGAAATAGTTGTACCTTCTTTGTGTCCTAATCCTTCTTCTCACAAAGAACGCTTGTTACATTATCTGAATGTTATGCGAGCGCTAAAATTTTATTTGCAGGCAACTAAGGACTTTCGTCAGTCTTCTGCATTGTTTGTTTGCTTTTCTGGGAAATGCAAGGGTCAGAAAGCTACGGCTATTTCACTTTACCTTTGGCTGAAGAGCGTTATTCCCTTGGCATATGAGACTGCCGGACAGCAACCTCCTGAGAAAATCACAGCTCATTCCACAAGGGCTGTTTCTTCTTCCTGGGCCTTCAAAAATGAAGCTTCTGTGGAACAGATTTGCGAGGCTGCAACTTGGTCATCTTTGCACACTTTTTCCAAATTCTATAAATTTGATACTTTTGCCTCAGCTGAGGCTTCTTTTGGGAGAAATGTTCTTCAAGCAATGGTGCCTTCTTTTTAAGTTCCTGTCTTGTCCCTCCCTTATCATCTGTGTCCTCTGACTTGGGTATTGGTTCCTAACAGTAATTAATGATGATCCGTGGACTCACCATGTCATTAGAAAGAAAATGAAATTTATGCATACCTGATAAATTTATTTATTTTTTGACACGGCCTGCCCTATATTCAGACAGTTTCTTTTTATATAAACCTCAGGTACCTCTGCACCTTGTGTTACTTCCTTTCTCTCCTTTCCCTTTGGTCGAATGACTGGGAGATTGTGGGTAGGGGAGTGATATTTAACAGCTTTGCTGTGGTGCTCTTTGCCTCCTCCTGCTGGCCAGGAGTGATATTCTCAACAGTAAATGATGATGATCCGTGGACTCACTGTGTCAAGAAATAAATACATTTATCAGGTAAGCATAAATTTTGTTTTTTGTGTGGGATTTCCATAGCGCCGGTATTACAGGTTGTGCGGTGAGGCTAAAATGCTAGAGCCTATACCGACAAGATCCATACCTCCATCTGAGAGCAGTAGTTATGGATTTTGTGTAACAAAAATGTATCACAAAACTCATAACTAAACTGTTACAAAGTACACTAACATCCATAAACTACCTATTAACCACTAAACTGCCACCCACCCCTATTCTGCCGCTCGCTGACACTAAAATAAAGTTATTAAGCCCTAAACCTCCGGCCTCCCACATCTCCGCCACTAAATAAACCTGTTAACCCCTAAACCACCGGCCCCCCACATCGTGAAACACTAAATTAAACTATTAACCCCTAAACCTAACACCGCTCTAACTATATTTAAATAAATTAAAACTTACCTGTGAAATAAAAATAAACCTAACATTAAACTATAAATTAACCTAACCTAACTAATCTAATAAAATAAATAAATTACCAATTAAAAATACTAAATTACAACTAAAAAAACTAATCCTATGAAAAATTTAAGATAAATAAACTACCAATAGCCCTTAAAAGAGCCTTTTCTATTGCATTGCCCTAAAGAAATCATCTCTTTTTCCCGTAAAACCCCCCAAAAAAACCCCAACATTAAAACCCACCACCCAACCAACCCCCTAAAATAATAAAACCTAACTCTAAAAAAACCTAAGCTACCTATTGCCCCTAAAGGGGCATTTATATGAGCATTGCCCTTAAAAGGGCATTTAGCTCTTTTGCATTGCCCTTAAAAGGGCATTAAGCTCTTTAAAAAACAAACCAACCCTAATCTAAAACCCCCCACTAACCCTAGAAGATCTACTCACGGTTCCTGAAGCTCTCATCCTATTGGCTGATTTTAATTTGAAGAATCAAATCAGCCAAAAGGAATGCAAGGGTCGCCATTTTGAAACAGCTACCTTGCATTCAACTTCAGTGTACGGCGACGACCATATGAAGAGGACGCTCCACACAGGATTGTATCCAGGATAGCTCCGCACCGAGCTAAATGCCCTTTTAAGGGCAATGCAAAAGCGCTAAATGCTCTTTTAAGGGTAGTGCCCATACAAATGCCCCATATGGGGCAATGGGTAGCTTAGGTTTTTTCAGAGTTAGGTTTTTTATTTTGGGGGGTTGGTTGGGTGGTGGGTTTTACTGTTGGGGGGACTTTGTATTTTTTTACAGGTAAAAGAGCTGATTTCTTTAGGGCAATGCAGTACAAAAGGCCCTTTTAAGGGCTATTGGTAGTTTATTGTAGGTTGGGGGTGTTTTCATTTTGAGGGGCATTTTTATTTTTAAAGGGCTATTAGATTAGGTGTAATTGTTTTTATTTTTGATAATTTCGTTTATTTTTTTTTTAAGCTTAATCACCTAGATTACGAGTTTTGCGTTAACAGGGGTGCGGTGCTAACGAGCAGTTTATGCTCACCGCTCACTTGCAGACAACGCTGGTATTACATTTTTTTTTTAACCCAGTGTTAGCCGTAAAAAGGTGCGCATAGAGCAGAATTTAGCTCCACATCTCACCTCAATACCAGCGCTGCTTAAGTCAGCGGTGAGCTGGCTAAACGTGCTCGTGCACGATTTGCCCATAGGAATCAATGGGGCAGAGCCGGCTGAAAAAAAACCTAACACCTGCATAAAAGCAGTGTTCAGCCCCATTGATTCCTATGGGGAAATACATTTTATGTCTACACCTAACACCCTAACATGAACCCCGAGTCTAAACACCCCTAATCTTACACTTATTAACCCCTAATCTGCCGTCCCCGCTATCGCTGACACCTACATTATATTATTAACCCCTAATCTGCTGCCCCCAACATCGCCAAACCCTACATTATATTTATTAATCCCTAATCTGCTGCCCCAACGTCGCCGCCACTATAATAAATATATTAACCCCTAAACCTAAATCTAACCCTAATTTAAATATAATTTTAAATAAATCTAAATAAAATTAATACAATTAAATAAATTAATCCTATTTAAAACAAAATACTTACCTATAAAATAAACCCTAAGCTAGCTACAATATAACTAATAGTTACATTGTAGTTATCTTAGGATTTATTTTTATTTTACAGGCAACTTTGTATTTATTTCAACTAGGTACAATAGTTATTAAAAAGTTATTAACTATTTAATAACTACCTAGTTAAAATAAAGACAAATTTACCTATAAAATAAACCCTAACCTAAGTTACAATTACACCTAACACTACACTATCATTAAATTAATTACCTAAACTAACTACAATTAAATACAATTAAATTAAATAAACTAAAGTACGGAAAAAAAACACTAAATTACAAAAAATAATAAAATAATTACAATTTTTTAAAACTAATTACACCTAATCTAATTCCCCTAATAAAATAAAAAAGCCCCCCAAAATAATAAAAATCCCTACCCTATACTAAATTATAAATAGCCCTTAAAAGGGCCTTTTGCGGGGCATTGCCCCAAAGTAATCAGTTCTTTTACCTGTAAGAAAAAATACAATACCCTCTAACATTAAAACCCACCACCCACACACCCAACCCTACTCTAAAACCCACCCAATCCCCCCTTAATAAAACCTAACACTAACCCCTTGAAGATCACCCTACCTTGAGACGTCTTCACCCAACCGGGCAGAAGTGGTCCTCCAGAGGGGCAGAAGTCTTCATCCGATCCGGGCAGAAGAGGACCTCCAGATGGGCAGAAGTCTTCATCCAGGCAGCATCTTCTATCTTCATCCATCCGGAGCGGAGCGGGTCCATCTTCAAGCCAGCCGACGTGGAGTATCCTCTTCCAACGACAACCAAATGAAGAATGAAGGTTCCTTTAAATGACGTCATTAAAGATGGCGTCCCTTGAATTCCGATTGGCTGATAGGATTCTATCAGCCAATCGGAATTAAGGTAGGAAAAATCCTATTGGCTGATGCAATCAGCCAATAGGATTGAGCTTGCATTGTATTGGCTGATTGGAACAGCCAATAGAATGCAAGCTCAATCCTATTGGCTGAATGGATCAGCCAATAGGATTGAACTTCAAGCCTATTGGCTGATTGTATCAGCCAATAGGATTTTTTTCGGCGATGTTGGGGAGTGGCGAAATAGGGGTTAATCGTTTTTATTAGTGGCGGCGAGTGAGGTAGCAGTGCTCTGGTAGTCGTGCCCATCGGTCCCCTGACTGCAGTTACCCCTTTCACCCCTGATGACAGCCCTAGACATGTACATGCTGTTCTGCTCCTATCAGCCTACCTAAGTTTACTTTAAACCACTGGTTTTAAAACCTGTCTTCAGGGCTCCCTAACAGGACAGATTTCCAGGATTACCTTGTATGAGAGCAGGTAAAATAACAATTTTTATTAATCAGTTGATTATTTCACCTGTGCTCTAGTTCAGATATCCACAAAATCGGGACTGTTAGGGAGGCCTAAGGGCAGGTTTAAAAACAAGGATATCAAGAGAACAAACCAAATTTGATAATAGAAGTAAACTAGAAAATTCTATAAAATTGCACGCTCTATCTGTATCATAAAAGTTTAATTTTTACTTTACTGTCCCTTTAACATGGGCCAGTTCTGTTTTTTCTGATCACATTTCAAATTCTCAACAATTATCGACACATTTTGAAGTCCATTTTTTCCTTTGTCAAATTGCACAGCTAAAAAATCCCCAGACAACACTTTTGCAAGTATTTTTAAGTTAGGAGTCTGCCAAAATAAGTGCTGGATAGACTATTTTTATACCACAGAACTAAATATTCTATGTCAAATATGCAGCAGATTGAACAATAGAATGTCAGATCTAATTAGACATTAACGTTTTAATCATATAAATAATTAATTAAAAGAGAAGAATTTAAATAAAAAGATTGTGCTTTAAAACTATAGGTTGGCCATCCCAATATAAAGTGCTTTTGTTCAATTTACTTCTTTTATTTAATTTGCTTCCTTCTCTTGTTATCCTTTGCTGAAAGGTTTATCTAGGTAAGCTTGGGAGCAGCAAAGAACCTAGGTTCTAGCTGCTGGTTGGTGGCTGCATATATATACCAATTGTCATTGGCTAATCCATGTGTTCAGTTAGAAACCAGAAGTGCATGCTGCTCCTTCAACAAATGATACAAAGAGAATGAAACACATTTTATAATAGAAGTAAATTGGAAAGTTGTTTAAAATTGTATGTTCTGCCTAAATCATAAAAGAAAATTTTGGGTTTCATGTCCCTTTTAGAACAATAACCATCAAATCATATAAAACGAAGAGAGACTTCTTCAGAGTATAAAATAAAACATCATATACTCACTTGCCAGTCATCTCTTTATACTCACTTGCCAGTCACCTCTTCCTGTTTGCTTTTAAAACAAGCAATTAAAACAAACTTGTAAATCCCAATATAAAGCAAAATATAATTATAAACAATGCGAGTAAGTACACCTATAAAGGATATAGGAAATATGTGTAAGAATTTATTTTAAAGAGTCCCAAATCATTGAAACGTTGATTGGAGAATTCAAGTAACCTCCAAGAGAATAAGAGACAGCAATAGGGGTTATGTAACAAAACGTTCAATAATTACAGGGTGAAGTCGTACTCACATAATACAGAGCTTATAACCAAGTTCTAAGTTTAAAGCCCATGAGACTCCCACAGTGGAGTCAGAAAAGTGGAACCTTGGCGTGCGTAAAAACTTTTATTGCAGGTATATGTACAATAACCAGAGTATAGAAACGTATTAACTGAAGCAAGAACCTCCACATACACAGATCGTTTCAAAGAAAAATGTCCTTAGATTGCGGTAAAATGGTTCAGAAGGTAAGTCGCCACCATATCTGTGACGTCACTCTCCTACTCATGAGATGTACATTTTGCCAATAGGTGCTTGGATTTAAAAATACCACATCCCTTTGTGCTATACTATATAAGGATGTGTCATTGCAAGTTACTAAAAGGTAATCTTCTTCCAATTTTACATTTTCTAATATTCAAAATACACTTGTTGAGTCTTTAAGATAGGATTTGAGCCCTATTACATATTTTTGATGTATTTATCTGTATATATATATATATATTGGCCATTAAGGAGTTTATGCCAGATATTATAGGTCTTCCTGGGGGATCTGTGATTTAAAGGGATAGTAAAGTCCAAATTAAACTTTCATGAATCAGATAAGGCATGTTATTTTAAACAACTTTCAAATTTACTTTGTTCACTTGTTATTCTTAGTTGAAAGCTAAACCTAGGTAAGCTCATATGCTAATTTCTTAGCCCTTGAAGGCCGCCTCTGCATTTGACAGTTTTTTACAGCTAGAGTGCATTAGTTCATGTGTTTCATACAGATAACACTGAGCTCATACACGTGAAGTTATTTAGTCAGCACTAATTGCTTGAAATGCAAGTCTGTCAAAAGATCTGATAAAAGGAGGCAGTCAGCAGAATCTTAGATACAAGGTAATTACAGAGGTAAAAAGTATCTATTCTATAATTGCGTTTGTAATGTCCGTCGCTGACGGCAGTTGCGCACACATCCTCAGTGGAATGTTGGCCGCGCAAGGCAGCCAACAGAATGTTGGCAGCGCGCACAGCCAAAAGAATTCACCTAGATGCAGCTTTGCTGCATCTAGGTGGATTCCGAAAATGGCTGGGTGGTGAAAGAATCTTCTTTCGCCACCCAGCCATTTTCGGAATCCCCGGGATGCAGCGAAGGCAAACAGAGCAATACAAAAAACAAAAACAAAAAAACACCGCCCGCACGAAGTATAACAAAAAAAACAAACCTCCCACACGAAGTATTAACACATACACCACAAACCCTCACATCACAATATAATAAAGTAATTAAAGGGACATGACACCCACATTTTTTCTTTCATGATTTAGAAAGAGAATGCAACTTTAAACATCTTTCTAATTTACTTATATTATCTAATTTGTTTTATTCTCTTGATATTCTTTGCAGAAAAGCATATCTAGATATGCTCAGCAGCTGCTGATTGGTTGCTGCACATAGAAGCCTCGTGTGATTGGCTCACCATGTGCATTGCTTTTTCTTCAACTAAGGATATCTAAAAAATGAAGCAAAATAAATAATAGAAGTAAATTGTAATGTTGTTTAAATTTCTATTCTCTATCTGAATCATGAAAGAAAGATTTTGGGTTTAGTGGCCCTTTAACCCCTTAATCCCTTAACCGTCAACCACCCACATCGCAATAAACCTAATTATCCTATTAAACCCTAAACCGCAAAATCCCCACATAGCAATAAACCTAATTATTCTATTAACCCCTAAACTGCAAAACCCCCACATCGCAATAAACCAAATTATACTATTAACCCCTAAACCGCAAAACCTCCACATCACAATAAACATAATTAACCTATTAACCCCTAAACTGCAAAACCCACACATCACAATAAACCTATTTACCCTATTAACCCCTAGACCGCAAAAAACCCACATCAGAATAAACCTAATTAACCTATTAACCCCTTAAACAGCCAAAACCCTCAACGCAAATAACTAATTAAATTACTAAGCCCCCTAACTAACTAAAAAATACGTAAGTTACAAAAAAAAAGCTAAGATTACAGAAAATAAAAAAACAAATTACCAAAGTTTACAAAATTAAACATAAGCCCTATGAAAATAAAAAAGCCGCTCCAAAATAAAAACACCACCTAATCTAAGAATAAACTGCCAGTAGCCCTAAAAGGGCTTTTTGCAGGGCATTGTCCCAAGATAAACAGCTCTTTTAAAGAAGAAAATAGTCTAAGTCCTCCCTAACAGTAAACCCCCCCCCACCCACTAAACCCCCCAAAATAAAAGAACCTAACACTAAAAAACCTAAACTACCCATTGCCCTGAAAAGGGCATTTGTATGGGCATTGCCCTTAAAAATGCATTTAGCTCTTTTACTGCCCATCCCTAATCTAAATAAAACAAACCCCCCCAAAAAAGCCTTAATTTTTTTTTTTTTCTGTAATATTAGAAAGAGATCAAAAGAGAGGGGAGAGGGAATGCAAAAGAGAGGGGGGAGAGAAAGCAAAAGAGAGGGGGGAGAGAGAGCAAAAGAGAGGGGGGAGAGAGCAAAAGAGAGGGTGGAGAGAAAGCAAAAGAGAAGGGGGAGAGAGAGCAAAAGAGAAGGGGGAGAGAGAGAGCAAAAGAGAAGGGGGAGAGAGAGCAAAAGACAGGGGGAGAGAGAGCTAAAGAGAGAGGGGAGAGATCAAAAGAGAAGGGGGATAGAGAGCAAAAGAGAGGAGGAGAGAGAGCAAAAGACAGGGGGGATAGAGAGCTAAAGAGAGGGGGGATAGAGAGCTAAAGAGAGGGGGGGAGAGAGAGCAAAAGAGAGGGGGGAGAGAGAGCAAAAGAGAGGGGGGAGAGAGCTAAAGAGAGGGGAGAGAGAGAGCAAAATAGAGGGGAAAGATAGAGAAAAAGAGGGGGGATAGAGAGCAAAAGAGAGGGGAGAGAGAGCGCAAAAAAGAGGGGGAAGAGAGAGAGCAAAAGAGAGGGGGAGAGAGAGAGAGAGCAAAAGAGAGGGGGAAAGAGAGAGCAAAAGAGAGGGGGAAAGAGAGAGCAAAAGAGAGGGGAGAGAGAGCATAAGAGAGGGGGAGAGAGAGCAAAAGAGAGGGGGAGAGAGCAAAAGAGAGGGGAGAAATAGAGCAAAAGGGGTGGTGAAATATTCCAGCGTATGCTGTCGACATTTATCGATGTGGCGCGGACATGATACGCTACATCGTATCATGTCTGCTCGCACTTTAATAAATCGGCCCCTTTGTATGCATGAGTGGGATTGCATGACAGTTTTTATAAGTCAAGTTGTCAATTAGAAATCCATCTTCCATCTTTCTGTATTTACACCTGTCTTGAATAACTATGCCACCACTTGTATTCACTGGCTTTATAACTAGATCATTGTTCTCTCATAATGCTTTAAATAGCCATTTTTTTAGTTGATAAATTATGTGGGAATTTGTTTTCTTCTTTTAAGTTGGCTATATCTAAAATTATTTTTTCAAAGGTTTCAATCATGGGTCCCTTATGTTGTCTGGAGTATAATGGGCTTATTCACATACAGCTATAGATATTGATGTCTGCTATAACATTTGCCAATACAAATTAAGGACTCACAAATCCTTCCAACCAATGCCCTGACGCTTTTTGCCTGTTTAGGCTTTCTCAAAGTCTGCACCGTGTCTTTTGCAATAGTTATTTTGTTATTACCTTGGATACCTTAAGATGATTTTGATATTTTTTATGTCAAATCAAGTTAGCAATAGGATAGATATTGTTGACTCTGTTTGTTCTGTACGAATCTGCTATTGCACACCTCTTTACAATTGAAAACATCCCAGTGACCTTTGGTATCTGACTTACCAGGGATCTGGTGTACTGAGGGCTCAAAAACCATTGGTGCCTAACTTATCAATGATCTACTGCATTGGGGTTTGCAGGTACCTGTAATACTGGATTTATCAGTGAGGTGCTCAATGATCTGTGGAGTTATCAGTGATCTGATGCACAGGGGTGTTTATGACTTTTGTACAATTGCTTGTTATCAATCTAGTGCACTGGGATGCTGGGTTGCCTATGTTACCATTTCTTATCAGTAATCTGGTCAACTGAAGTGATGGGTTGCCTGTGGTACTATTTGTTATCAGTAATCTGGTGCACTGAGGTGCTGGGTTGCCTGTGGTACTATTTGTTATCAGTAATCTGCTGTACTGGGATGCTTAGTTGCCTGTGGTACCTGATTTATCAGTAATCTGGTGCGCTGGTGTGCATTGTGACAAAGTGTACCCAACCTTTCTGTAATAGTACAGTACTTACCTGAGCTGCTAACCAGGCTTTCAAAGATCTGCTGTACTTGGATTTTTTGTCATCTGCATTAACTGGACTCTAAGATATTAGCATTACATAGATATGGTCTAAGATTACAAGTAAGATTCTCGCTGGATTAAATGGCGCAGACAAACAACTTTACCAAGTGTTGTGTGGATGAAACATTATGTGCCCCCTTTTCCCTGCCTTTTATTCTGCACTCTTCAAATAGAAAGCTAGGAATCAGGATTTCATTTCACCCTTTATTAAAATATATTTTATTAGCCTGGAGAGCAGCAATGAAGTCTATGGGGGGTAGTTTTTTGATCTCTAAACAGCTTACTCTTATCCCAGATGATTTTCTCCAGGATTACACTGTAGGGTGTTTCAATTTTGGAAGAGTTTAAAAAATTGGTCTATTTACCATTTGTTGGATCCTTTAACTTTAAAACAGTATAATTTTAAAGAATTCCAAAAAAGATACAGTGTTCCAACATCAGATAGGTTTTTCTTATAGAGGCAAAGCACTACTTAATTCAGATGATAACAATTGTACCGAATATTGGTCAAAATTACCCTATTTTAGACTGTTTTAAGATTAAAAAAGGCCTATTGTCCTTTATTTATGGCATTTTACAAGCCTCGACAGTGGAAAGAATAACTAGGAAATATAATAGTAAGTGGAACAGATTCAATAATAATAATAATAATAATAATGGGTATTGAAAATAATCTCCCCCCTTGAAAATAATCACATTTTGTTGCTTTGCAGCCTGAAATAAAGACAGACACAGTTTTTGTTAATCCGGTTGTAATTACTCAGTGCAACTTATAACATTCAAGTGAAAGATATAACACCAATATGTCAGGCAAAAATAAAGACAATTCAAAAACAGAATCACTGAGTTGCAAAAAGGATCACCCTCTTGTGAAAGTATTTTTTTTTAACCTCCTTTTGCTTTAATTACAGTCTTTAGTCGGTTGGGATATGTACTAACTTTGCACATCTAGATCATATGTGGACTGCAGTCTTCAAGTCATGCCACAGATATTCAATGGGGTTTAAGTCTGGGCTCTGACTAGGCCATGCAAGGACATTCACCTTTTTCTCCTTCAACCACAGTGTGGTCATTTTTGCTGTGTACTTTGGGTCATTGTCATGCTGGAAGGTAAACCTTCTTCCCATTGACAACTTCGTGGCAGAGGGCAGTAGTTTTTCCTCAATAATTTGACGGTATTTTGCCCCATCCTTTATTCCTTCTATCCTAACTAGTGCTCCAGTGCCTGCTGCAGAGAAACACCCTCATAACAGGATATTACCACCACCATGCTTTACTGTAGGTATGGTGTTATTTGGATGGTGAGCTGTATTGGATTTGCTCCAGACATATCGTTTGGTGTTGAGGCTAAATAATTCAATTTTAGTCTTATCTGACCATGACTTTTTCCATGTGGCCTCAGGATCTCCTAGGTGTGTTATGGCAAATCTCATTCGTGACTGCATGTGGCCTTTCTTGAGTAGTGGCTTTTTTCTTGAAACCCTCCCATACAAGCCCCATTTGTGGAGAATTTGTGATATTGTTGTCACATGCACACAATGACCACTCTTTGTCATAAATTCCTGCAACTGCTTCAGCGTTGCTGTGGGCTTCTTGGTAGCCTCTCTGACCAGTTTCATCCTGGCTCTTTAATCCAGTTTGGAGCAACGTCCTGATCTAGAGAGGGTTTGTGTTGTACCAAATACCTTCCACTTCTTAATAATAAACTTCATTGTGCTTCTAGGCATTGATAACGCCTTTGATATTTTCTTGTATCCATCTCCTGAGTTGTGCTTGTCCACAACATTATCCCAGAGATCTTTTGACAGTGCCTTGCCACCCATAGTTGATTGTTTGCTTCAGTTGCACTACCAGGGACTGTGATGCTCCAGGGAAGCTCTTTTCATGCTGAGCTTATCAATATGCCCACAGCTGATCACAGTTGAAGGTCAAATGGCTTTGTGTATGCCGTTGAGAAGGTGATTAGCTACACCTCACTGAGTTTACAAGTAATTTTAGGAGGGTGTGATCCTTTTTCCAACTCAGTGATTCTGTTTTTGAATTGTCTTTATTTCTGCCTGACATGTTGGTGTTATACATTTCACTTGGATGTTATAAATTGCACTGAGTAATTACAACTGGATAAACAAAAACGGTGTCTGTCTTTATTTCAGGCTGCAAAGCAACAAAATATGATTATTTTCAAGGGGGTGATTCTTTTCAATACCCACTGTATTTGTTATTTTCATTACATCACAAGATACTGTACTTTAAAAAAATAACAAAATCTTTGCAAGTTTTTTAGCCCTTATATTGTTATGTAGGATTCTCACATAATGTACACTGCATAACAACATAAGCATGTGTAAACTTAAAATTTGTATTTCTAATTTATTTTTAAGGACCTCACTGTATTGTCAAGAATTCTTAGAATTTCTCACCTAAGTGGCAAGGTTTTGAATATCAGGCCCAAAGCTCTCTGTTCAGGTGATATGATCTAAAATGATCCTCCAGCACTGCGAGATCCCTAGTGAAATTCTTAAAAGGCAGGTTTTACTATACTTCTGCAAGGGATGTTCTCTGAATTTCTGTATTTGAAGGAGAGACAAGCCCAGTGCACTATAGCACTACATGATATGAGAGTTCTGTTGCATTTACACTTGGTTCTTTGTATTTTATATTACTTTACACTTCCGATTTTTATTACATTTAAACTTTTTATTTTCCATTTTTTTTGTATACAGCATTGTATTTAGGATTGTTAGTGTACAAATTCTGATTATGCTTTTACAGTTTCTATGTAACTATAACAATTAGGGTTATACTTTGCATATTTAAATGTATACTTTACAAATTAGATAGCAATTGCATTTCTTCTATTTAAAATGAAACTGAAAAACTGTCTTCAGTTTCCCAGAGAGCTTAATTACTTTCTATGGGCCAGATAATGAAACATTCTCTAGTTTGGAGATAATTATAGTGCAGACTTCACAGGGGTTGAATTTTCTAAGACAAAGGGCATAACCTGGAAGTCCCAGAGAGATGAGAGATGTCTTCCATAGAAAGTAATGAAGCTCTCTGGGATACAAAATATTACATGGGAGAGAGGTTAACTGGAAAAAACCTAGGGCTGTTATAAAGGCTCAGTTTGAACAATTTTTCATAGATTTGAATTCTGAACCTGGTGCTCATTCCGGCACTGACTGGTGACATCATACCTGGGAGACTAATGTCCGGTATGAAGATTTTGGAGTGGGAGGGCGTGAAGACTGCTCTGCTCTCATAGGCAGTAGATTGAGTAAGGTAACAGTCTTAGAGTGCTTTCCCTTGAGTGTTTTTGTGGTTGTTGGACCCACCAAAGATTGGTGTAGGCTGCACAGATGTTTCTTTAGTTATATAAACTTTCTTATTTAGCCTGGAGGAGAGTGCTTATGCATTGTAAGTCGCCCGAGAAAGTTATATCCACACACTGAGTATATGTGTCTCATATATATAGTGGTGGCTTAAAGGGACATTAAACCCAAGTATTTTCTTTCATGATTCAGACAGAGAATACAATTTTAAACAACATTCCAATTTACCTATATTATCTAATTTGCTTATTTCTTTAGATATCCTTTGTTGAAGAAATAGCAATGCACATGGGTCAGCCAATCACATGAGGCATCTATGTGCAGCCACCAATCAGCAGCTACTGAGCATAGCTAGATATGCTTTTCAGGAAAGAATATCAAGAGAATAAAGCAAACTAGATAATAGAAGTAAATTAGAAAGTTGTTTAAAATTGTATTCTCTATCTGAATCATGAAAGAAAAAAATGGGGTTTAATGTCCCTTTAATATAGTGGTTCACACAATAACTATGGCAACACCAGGGTTTACTTTTCAAAAGACTGCAGAGGAATACAGTGACTGTAATGACTTGTTCAATAATGATGACATTAAAAAAGGAGGAAAATCAGAATTTGAAGAGTTTAGGATGGACAAACTTCTAAAATAGGATTCCAGATTTGAAAAAGTATATTAAAACTTTCATGATTTCTAAAAAGGCTAAATGTATAGCTTGGGATTTAGGTATTAGAAAAATTCCATCCTATATAGTGACTGATTCTTTATTGCTAAGTGGAATACTGCTAAGTTGCTAAGTGGAATGAGTCATTGATTTGTTAACTGAGTATAAAAAAAACCAGTTTTGTGTGGAACTTAATACAAACAAAAATTGCAGGATTATTTGCACCCACTGTCAGATTTAACTGTATTTAAAGCTTATGACAACAAAAATAAAGCAAGTCATAACTTAATATAAAGATAAGTTGTGGCAATATTATAAACAGAAGATCTTGAGGGACAAACAGGACTGTGATAACAATAAAGTGTATAAGTGGACAGTATCAGAGGGAAGAAGGAGAATTAGACCCTCTAAAAGAAGGGGTAGTGAGTCTATTAAGAAAGTTAAATTCATTGATACTGAAACTGAATATGATGATGAGTCAGAGGCAGAAACCCTAGGAGAAAGTGTGCAGCAGGTAGAGAGGGCTAGCTCGTATATCCTTCAAGATACTGAGGGGCCACAAGAAAAGCAATATTATTCATCACAAGAAAAGCAATATCATTCATCAAACCAAACTGAAACAAATACGTATAGGGGGATGTAGCAACTCAAGAAAAACAAAGAACACAGACAGCAGTTCAGAACAAAACACATCGGTATCCCCAGAGAAAGAAAGTGAACCAACCAAAGAAGCACATTTAGGTTTGAGCACTGTAATTAATTTGTCAACTTACCAGCTCACTAAAGCTCAGGTCCAAGTTCTTCCTCTAGGATTACATTTTTCACCTACTGCACATTTTAATTCGTTCCACACTTTAGTAGATCTTATTTAATTTGGTATATTGAAAAAATATTTCTCTGAAATTAAAGACAGTGAGGAACAAGTTTTGGAATGTGAAAAGGTATAACTTACTGGGAAACAAGAATTTTCAGATGATTGTGCTTAGACTGATTTATTGGCTTTGGAGAGAGAAAGTTTTGGCCCTTATCAGTTTTTTTATCCAGTTCAGACCAAATTTGGTGCAGTAGAAGTGTTTCAGAGAACAGTTTCATTAGAATTGAAAAGGCTTTATAAGGGTATTGATTGGTCAAATCACAGAAACAATAATGTGATGAAAGAAGAACACTCTGCTATTGAACAGTTAAGATTTAATACTGATCTGGTGGTCTGTAATTCTGACAAAGGGGGAGGGAGGTAGTTGTTCTGAATTGTAGAGATTATATTGCCGAAGTGACCAGGCAATCTGATTCTAAAGTTTATAGTAAACTATCTATGTATCCTACTTTCCAGTATAAGAGAGAGCTGCAAACAAAAAAGGAATGGGGCAAAATCTAATGGGTTGTCAACCCAAAATAATGTAGAACAGTGAAGCATCTCAAAGTGGCAATATTTCACCAATTGCCGAAGGAACATAAGGATTTAAATAATTCCACTGGCAATCCCATCATAGCTGGGATAGGTTCATTAAATGAGTCTCTCTCGGAAATGATGAATAGATATTTGCATCCATTAGTATTAAATCTGATGAGCTATATTAAAAACACTACAGATGTAATTAAAGGGATAGTAAACACCAAAAATGTTATTGTTTAAAAAGATAGATAATCTCTTTATTTACCATTCCCCAGTTTTGCATTACCAGCACTGTTATAGAAATATACTTTTTACCTCTGTAATTACCTTGTATCTAAGCTTCTGCTGACTGCCCCCTTATCTCAGTTATTTTGACAGACTTGCATTTCAGGCATTTAGTGCTGACTCTTAAATAACTTTGCGTGCATGAGTACAGTGTTAGCTATATGAAACAAATGAACTAACGCCCTCTAGCTGTGAAAAACTGTCAAATACATTCATATGAGAGGCGGCCTTCAAGGGCTTAGAAATTAGCATATGACCTAACTAGGTTTAGCTTTCAACTAAGAATACCAAGAGAACAAATTACATTTGATGATAAAATAAAATTAGAAAGTTGTTTAAAATGACATGCCCTATCTGAATCATGAAAGTTTAATTTAGCGTTTACTATCCCTTTAAGCAGGTTGAGGCACTGACATGGCATAGACATGGCAAGAAGGTTTTTTCTTTTTAACCATAGATGTGGTCTAACTATATACTGTACTTCAATCCCTCATGAGAAGGGCCTTAGGGCTATTGATTTTTTTCTAAACAACTATTCACTATATGATGTGGAGCTGAAACAATGTATTATGATGTCAATTAAATATCTGTTGACATATAATTTTTTCTTGATCAAGGGGAATTTCTTTCTCCAAAGATGGCTATAGGGGCCAAATTTGCCCCTCTTACGCCAACCTATTTTTAGCTTAAAGGGAGCTGTTGTACATCTTTGTTGATGGAAATCCTTATCAACAACACATTTTCTATTATTCAAAGATAAATATGTTCAATTGATTTTTGAGTACTAACAATCCACAATTAATTTAATCACAGAAACTGGGAATATTATTATTGAGAAACGGTGCAAAAATTACACACAATACTATACAATCTGTCCCTGCTACTAGTATCACCTCTAGGGAGGACCAATAATCAATTCGGTGTGCGCCCTGTGCAAATCATATATCACACTAGTTTTGTACTTGCTATATGAATATGAGCATCAGTATAATATTGATATACTATAAATGCCTAACAGAAATAATAAATACTTCTTAATGTACTTGGAATACATTAGTTGCCATTTCTGTGGTCAACTAGATATTTTATTACGGAGTATCAACTGATATATTAGACACCCGTCTTATAGTTGGTTATGTTACAACACCAACCTACTACACTGTATTAGCACCACTTTATATCAGGGAGAACGGCTGTCAGATAATGATGCATAGATGCACCTTTGAACTAACCGAACTATTAGATTACCATATATTCTATCTTACCAGTAGTACTGTATAACACTGGTACCAATATTCATTTTGGTTGAACAGCGCAATATACATTCCACTACTTACTCTCCATTTGCATTATTATTTCAGTGGAATTAATGACTATTACTGATTACTGTCTCACTCCCATTAGTATCCTGAATTTTGCTACTGTTTCTATATTCCTACAATATACGCTGTTGCATCTATTTGTCAACATTGTGTTTTTAAATTGTTGTTTTTACCTTACTATTAAAAGTTATGTTTTAACCCCTTTCTTTCGGGGCTCTTTTCACCCTTTTTTGTTCATCTAGCTGATACTTAAGTAGTGTTGTGAGTGCTAGTAAGTACACTCTTTTGCGAGTATCTCCTACTTGTTTCTACCCCGTGTACAGCACCCTCTTTTCCTACAATTGCACACTATTATGTGGTATATTATTTCACATTAGTGACTAATTAATAACGGGAGACACAATTGGTAGTGCCATCAGTTATTTTTCTTACATTTTGTATTATGGTTGTAATATTGACGACCTTCTGTTGATATGGAAGTGGTCAAAGGAGGATATTCTTAAATTTTTGAGTATCTACAAGAAAATGGCATGAATTTGAGCTTTACTATTAGTTACAGCAACAGGTCTCTTCCATTTTTGGACATTAAGTTGATTTCAGATGAGAAGAAAGGATATATTGAGGAGGAATTATTTTGGAAGGAAGCTGCTGGTAACATGATTTTAAATGCAATTCGTGTCTCCCTAGGCATACTAGAAATGCTATCCCAAAAAGCCAATACATGCGTATTAAGAAACTGTACAAATTTGACTAAATATGATTCACAGTGCTGTAGTCACATCAATTTAATACCTAGTTGATCCTCCTTTGGCAGTAATAACCTCAACCAAGCATTTCTTGTAGCTGCTGATTAGACCTTTACAACATTCAGGAGAAATTTTGGACCCATCTACCTTACAGAACTGCTTCAGCTCAGCCCTATTCTTAGGATGTCTGTTGTAAACAGCTTCTTGAAGTAAATCCACAGCATCTATATGGGGTTAAGGATGGGGTTAAGGTCTGGGCTCTGACTGGGCCATTCCAAAAGGCAGATTTTCTTTTTTTGGAGCCATTATGCAGTGGATTTACTTTGATGTTCAAAATCATTGTCCTGCTAGATCACCCAACTTCTATTGAGCTTCAGCTGGCGCACAGCCATCTCAATATTATCCTGTAGGATACCTTGATAAACTTGGGAATTCATTGTTCCCTTGATGATGGCAAGATGCCCAATACCCAAAGCAGCAAGGCAGCCCCAAATCATGATGCTACCCTACCACATGTTGCAACATTTATTTTCAGGGGAAAATAAGTATAATTAGCCTATTTTAATTGGACAGCCAATAAGACTGAATACTAGGAAAGCTAAGCCTACAAATGGTAAAATCAGTTTAAAAGGACATCACACACATCTTGCTTTTGTACAAAAATGTGTTTGTCCCATGCTCCCTTAAGATGCCAAAAAAAACAAATTCTGTAACCTGAAAATGCTGATCCAGAGGTGTTTAATGTCCGTTTCAGTAAAAATAATTATTTCTCAGAGTCAAGAAAAAAATATCCTTGGGGAAATAGTAAAGATTTCCTTTGGTATACCCAAATCATTGTTCATCTTTCATTAGCGTGACTTTGGAGCTAATTAATATCTTTGCAAGTACAATATGTTCCTGCTCTTTTTTTCTAAGTGTGGAAAAATGTCAATGCATGAAGACCTTTTCTGCAATTGTTTGCTCCACCTACCACTTTCCTTATTTGGAGGAGCTAATCAGGACAATGAAGGACACGTATGTGGCAGGTTTATGCTTGTGAAGCCTCTTATTTGCTCTTCTAGTCCTCAGAATTGGAAAACACATAGGGCTAGATTACAAGTGAAGCACAGGGAGGATTTTTGTTTGTGCAACCTCGTGCAAAGAACAAAGCACAGCTTGGATGGATAAATGACCAGTAAATACAGTAGATTTGCATAATAAACAAATGCATGATAAAAAGACAATGCAATAGTCTGAACTTCAAATGAGTAGTAGATTTTTTTCTGACAAATTTCAAATGTATGTCTATTTCCACTCCCCCTGTATCACGTGACAGACATCAGCCAATCCCAAATGCATATATGTATATTCTGTGAATTCTTGCTCATGCTCAGTAGGAGCTGGTGTATCAAAATGTGTAAATATAAAAAGACTGCACATTTTGTTAATAAAAGTAAATTAGAAGGTTATAAAAAATTGTATCCTTTATCTGAATCATGAAAGTTTAATTTTGACTTGAATGTCCCTTTAAATGTTTTAGCCAAAGAATCTTAACACAGCTGAAACATTTTTAGCATGCCCTATACTTTTAATGGATAGTGAAGGGAACGCTATTAGCATGCTCATTGCACTCATATTACTGTTATTAGATTTATTAATATTAAGTAATGAGTTAAGTGTTGCGATTGAGCGCAATTCAAAATATAGCTGTAAAATGTAGCACTCCTTAAGACCTGAAGTAAACAATTATTAATAATAGTACAGCACAGAACTACATGAAGAACTCTACTACTTGCTCACCACTGGCTAAATACACCATTGGCTAAACACTCAAGCAATATCCAACACAAATTCTGTTGTACACTCCCAAACAAGCACATCGTAGAATAGCACTTGATTGATAAAACATTACTTTTTACTTATAATATCAGAGCAAAAATGAAACTGGGCCTTAATTTTCAGAATTCAGAAAAGGTGTGTGTGTGTGTGTGTGGGGGGGGGGGGGGCAAAATAAATGATGAAACGGTATTTCAAAGTGGTTGTACTATACATAATTAAACATTTTATATTACAATCTCAAAGTGCTTACTTTGCCTTTTTTAAAGAAATTCCATTTAGTAATGTTTGCCATTCATGAGATTTAAGTTTATTTTTCTAAGGAGTCATTTTAAAAACTGAATTTTTCCATTTAAATAAGTGAAATGGAAGCATCCGACCAATCTATGAAAATGAGAAATTAATGCTAGTTCAGTTATACTTCTTCTGATAGTTTCTTGCAGCTCTTAAGGGTTTCAAGACCTTAATTGGGAGTTATTCGTGTAAACTACAACCTAATCCAAAATAATAAAAAACACAAGGAGACCAAAGTGTGGAAAGAAGACTTAAAAGGTTGCATTTATTTACCAGAACAACACAACTGACAACTTATTATCAGGAATGGTGGCAATTGAGTGTTTAGTCTACTCAAGTTAAGCAAGAGGTTAATGCTGCAGAAACAGCGGCGGAGACCCCAACACTCTGCCCAAGGCAATAAAAATGGAGCTTGCAGGGAGTTGTTA
The DNA here is from genome assembly GCF_027579735.1 of Bombina bombina. Classification (NCBI taxonomy): domain Eukaryota; kingdom Metazoa; phylum Chordata; class Amphibia; order Anura; family Bombinatoridae; genus Bombina; species Bombina bombina. Next base: position 980,297,205 of record NC_069499.1, on the reverse strand, counting down.
TGCCCCATCTACCTGAAAAGGACACCCTAGACACACACCTAGAATTGTAGGCCCTTCTTGTCAGCCTAGCCATCACTCCACCCCGTTTATTTTCCGTTGGTGGCAAAGGGGCTAAGGCTTCCCGCTACCAGAGTACTGCAATCGCCCTCATTTGAGGGCCACACAAACCAGCTATCACAGAGAGGGGAACACAATTAGGAACATGGGCTTTTACATGGCTAACCCTATGTAATACTCCGTATTGTTTCTTTAAGACTGGCACCTCCTTTTCATCTCCCTATAAAAGGTCACTTCCTCTTACCAACGTTGCTTGATTATTTTGTTCCTTACTAATCTCTTTGGATCAACTTTAAAGCCTTGTGTTCTTTGCATTAGTTTTGCTACTCCTGTCCGGAGTTAATATACTTTTATTTTCACCTTCCACTTATTGCGGTACTTTTGTTACCGTTGTTATCCTGACTTACCAAGTAATCCGGATCTGCAACTTCTGCCTACTTGCTGCTTCACTTTTCTGCTCACCTGTCACGCTGTTTACACAGCCTCATTAGTTCCTCACACCTGTCACGCTGTTCAGACAGTGACCGGAGCACCGCTCAGCTAACAACGCTGTTCATACTGCTACAATCCTCTCAGCTGACACCCTGCTCATATGGCCTTCCAGACGCCAGTCAGATATTGGAACTCTTCTTCTCAGGAAAACTGTACATCTGCAGTCTGCAGAGTATTGTTCAATTCTACTACATCTCTCTTTTAAGTATACAAATGACCGTTACCTTGAGCTGTTGCTTACTAATCATTGCTTACTAAGTTTATATTCAAGAACTTTATCCTAAGTACTTCTTATAATCCCTAAGATATCTTGTTTTATGGAAATCCATACCTTTAACAACTATCATACACCTAGATTACGAGTTTTGCATTATGCGCAGCTCAGTAATAATTTGCAAGTTATTTCCACCGCTCACCTCCCTATAAGCGCTGCTATTACAGGTTTGTAAAAACCCAGCGTTAGCAGGCAATGTGGCAGCGTTGAGCTCCATACCGCACACAAATACCAGTGCTGCTTTGAGCTGGTTTTACATGCTTGTGCATGATTTCCCCATAGACATCAATGGGGAGAGTCGGCTAAAAAAAAGCCTAACACCTGCAATAAAGGAGCGTAAAGCTCCGTAATGCAGCCCCATTAATTCCTATGGGGAAAGAAAAGTTATGTTTACACCTAACATCCCTAACATAAACCCTGAGTCTAAACACCCCTAATCTGCTGCCTCTGACATCGCCAACACCTACCTACACTTATTAACCCCTAATCTGCTGCCCCCAATGTCACCACCACCTACCTACACTTATTAACCCCTAATTTAATGACCCCAATGTCGTTGCTACCTACCTACACTTATTAACCCCTAATAAGTTATATTGTAGCTATCTTAGGTTTTATTTTTATTTTACAGCTGAGTTTGTATTTATTTTAACTAGGTAGACTAGTTAGTAAATAGTTATTAACTATTTACTAGCTACCTAGTTAAAATAAATACAAATTTACCTGTAAAATAAAACCTAACCTAAGTTACACTAACACCTAACATTATACTACAATTAAATCAATTACATTAATTAAATACAATTAACTAAATTACAAAAAATAAATAAACACTAAATTACACAAATTAAAAAAGAAATTATCAAATATTTAAACTAATTACACCTAATCTAAAAGTCCCAATCAAAATAAAAAAGCCCCCCAAAAATAAAAAACCCTAGCCTAAACTAAACTGATAATAGCCCTTAATAGGGCCTTTTGCGGGGCATTGCCCCAAAGAAATCAGCTCTTTTACATGTAAAATAAAATACAAACAACCCCCAATAGTAAAACCCACCACCCACACAACCAAACCCCCCAAATAAAATCCAATCTAAAAAACCTAAGCTCCCCATTGCCCTGAAAAGGGCATTTGCATTGGCATTGCCCTTAAAATGGCATTAAGCTATTTTTCTTTGCCCAAACCCTAAGCTAAAAATAAAACCCACCAATAAACCCTTAAAAAAACCTAACACTAACCCCCGAAGATCCACTTACAGTTTTTGAAGACCGGACATCCATCCTCAACGAAGCCGGGAGAAGTCTTCAGCCAAGCAGGCAGAAGTCCTCAACGAAGCAGGAGAACTCTTCATTCAAGCGGCAAGAAGTGGTCCTCCAGACGGGCAGAAGTCTTCATCCAGACAGCATCTTCTATTTTCATCCTTCCGACGCAGAGCGGCTCCATTTTCAACACATCCGGCATGGAGCATCCTCTTCTGTTGATGACTACTGAAGAATGAAGGTTCCTTTAAGGGACGTCATCCAAGTCGGCGTCCTTGAATTCCGATTGGCTGAATTCAAGCCAATAGGATTTTTTCACCTTTAATTCTGATAGGCTGATAGAATTCTATCAGCCAATTGGAATTCAAGGGACACCATCTTGGATGACGTCCCTTAAAGGAACCTTCATTCTTCAGTAGCCGTGAACAGAAGAGGATTCTCCGTGCCGGATGTCTTGAAGATGGAGCCGCTCTGCGTCGGAAGGATGAAGATAGAAGATGCCGTCTGGATGAAGACTTCTGCCCTCCTGGAGGACCACTTCTTGCTGCTTGGATGAAGAATTCTCCCGGCTTCGTTGAGGACTTCTGCCGCTTGGATGAAGATTTTTCCCGGCTTAGTTGAGGATGGATGTCCGGTCTTCAAAAACTGTAAGTGGATCTTCGGAGGTTAGTGTTAGTTTTTTTTAAGGGCTTTTTGGGTGGGTTTTATTTTTAGCTTAAGGTTTGGGCAATGTAAAAGAGCTAAATGCCCTTTTAAGGGCAATGCCCATCCAAATGCCCTTTTCAGGGCAATGGGGAGCTTAGGTTTTTTAGATAGGATTTTATTTAGGGGGGTTGGTTGTGTGGGTGGTGAGTTTTACCGTTGGGGGGTTGTTTGTATTTTTTTACAGGAAAAAGAGCTGATTTCATTGGGGCAATGCCCAGCAAAAGGCCCTTTTAAGGTCTATTGGCAGTTTAGTTTAGGCTAGGTTTTTTTTTTATTTTGATAGGACTATTAGATTAGGTGTAATTAGTTTAAATATTTGATAATTCCTTTTTTATTTTGTGTAATTTAGTGTTTATTTTTTTTGTAATTTAGTTAATTGTATTTAATTAATGTAATTGATTTAATTGTAGTATAATGTTAGGTGTTAGTGTAAGACAGGTAAGGTTTTATTTTACAGGTAATTTTGTATTTATTTTAACTAGGTAGTTAGTAAATAGTTAATAACTATTTACTAAATAGTCTACCTAGTTAAAATAAATACAAACTTGCCTGTGAAATAAAAATAAAACCTAAGATAGCTACAATGTAACTATTAGTTATATTGTAGCTAGCTTAGGGTTTATTTTACAGGTAAGTATTTAGTTTTAAATAGGAATTATTTAGTTAATGATAGTAATTTTTATTTAGATTTATTTTAATTATATTAAAGTTAGGGGTGTTAGGGTTAGACTTAGGGTTAGGTTTAGGGGTTAATAACTTTAGTATAGTGGCGGCGGTGACATTGGGGGCGGCAGATTAGGGGTTAATAATATTTAACTAGCATTTACGATGCGGGAGTGTGGCAGTTCAGGGGTTAATATGTTTATTATAGTGGTGGCAATGTCCAGAGCGGCAGATAAGGGGTTAATCATTTCATTATAGTGTTTGCGATGCGGGAGGGCCTCGGTTCAGGGGTTAATGGGTAGTTTATGGGTGTTAGCGTACTTTGTAACACTTTAGTTATGAGTTTTATGCTACAGCTTTGTAACGTGAAACCCATAACTACTGACTTTAGATGGCGGTTTGAATCTTAACGGTATAGGCTGTACCGCTCGCTTTTTGGCCTCCCAGGCAAAACTCATAATTCCGGCACTATGGAAGTCCCATTGAAAAAGGACTTTTTGAATGGTGCGGTAGTTACTTTGCGTTACGGCGAAAAATGTGCGGTACAGCTGTACCTGCAAAACTCGTAATAGCAGTGGTAGTGAAAAAGCAGCGTTATGAGGCTTTTTCACTCATAACGCAAAACTCGTAATCTAGCCGATATTTATTTACAAAGAGTCAACATTAACAGTGAATATTCTCATATTTGAAAACTTTGTTACAATCCTCGTTATACCTCAAACCCTATCAGCCTTGTTTACTTCATATTTAAAGCCACATACACTTAACAAATACTTATGTGTATGTAACCTTTCTAATGTAACAAAAGCTTATAACAATTTATACTCATTTAATACACTTGAGTTTATGTTATTAGCAACAAAACACAAATTTTGCTTGAGGTCTTTAATCAAGACCTTACACCCTACCCCAGTCATGTAACCAAAAACAACCCATACAGGAGCCATAGAACTAAAAAGAGGCCTAGAACTTCTTGTAAGGACCTTTTAAGGGTAATCATAAACCCTTTAATTTATATGACCATTTAATGAATGAGGAAAGGGTATTGTCTCTTTAAGCCTGCTCACTTCGATGTTAATAGCAACAAGCACCAATAGGAATAATGTTTTAGGGATACATAGATCATTTGTGACTTTGTCAGATTATGTTTCTGAGTAAAGGCTTGCGGGACGAAAAGCGTAAGACAAGACAAGTGCTTGCTGCGCCTGCATTAGATTGGAATCTTTTATTGCCTTGTATGCAAAATACATTTACTTAAAGCGCTTTTGTATGACTCACTGGCTTTCTTCATATTCTAATCCTAAACCTTCCCTGCAAAATGCAACACTGTTGCAACTCTCCTCTACACATTCCTTCCCACTGAGCCTTCTCTTAAGGCTGCTCCAAGTCCATGAAGGGCTCTACACTAACCTTTCTTGTTGTTTTGTTGCGTATTATGACAATGATAGCAAATTAAAAAGCACAATCCTGAAATATTGCAAGCAACTGTATTTTTATTTTAAATGTACATGCCAGTTTCACAGATTAATTGAGAATTGCATTAAACTGCTAAACATCAGCAATGCTTTGTGATATTTTACCAGGATTTGTCATAACAAAATTGAAGTCAGGCCGCAGTGCTTTCATTTTTGAATCCCTTTACACTAATAAATACATGTTTGTGAGATATTTGTTCATATTAGGTATGTACTAAATATATTGTAAAATAAAAAAAGGATGGGAAAGTTATTTGTTCTCAATATTATAATATATTTTAAAGAAATGTCAGTAGCTTTATGTAACGTTTTCCATACAACTTTACGTTTGCTTTGATCTGATGCTTTAAGCTAAGTGGAGGTGCTCAATATGTTGGAATTCCTGAGACAAATAATTGTATATTCTATTCAAGACTCATAAAGGTGTTCTTTTCTTTACGCTTCACAGTTCTCATCCATCAGTAGCAGATAATGCCTTGATATAAAAAGACTTCTCAACCGTGCTGCAAATATGCTCTTACAATTCTGTTTAATACTCATTTGTTTATTCACTTCCGACATATCTTTGTTCCTGAAAGCAGATGTGAACTTCATATTTATTTTTCATGCGGCCAAGGATTCTTATTTTTATGAGATAATATGCAAATGACAAATACTGATAAAGCATTGCGTATATAGCAGACTCCTGTTCAGATACTTGAATAGAAGATGCTGTTCACTGCTCACATTTTTATTTTCTGTTTAATACAACAGGCAATGTTTACTAAGGAGCTTATGACATATTCCCATGATATTTACAGTACATTTGGTCCCAGCAAGTTGGGACCAAATGTAAACATCCTAGATATATTTGAGGATATGTAAAGACGTGCTCTAAATTGTAAGGACATGTTGTTTGTTAATGACCCTAGATAACCATGAGGTTGATCACCATCATTTAGAAACATTTATCAATTGATTTTATACAAAATTCTCTATTAAAGTCTATGGAGATTTTTGTACATAAATGATTTAATATGTTTATCTAAAGAATTGTTTTATCCCAAAGAAAAGCGCACTCTCACCACAGCTGCATCTGCCAAACCAAATTAGTAAAATATCCACACATCCACACAAAAGAGCAGTGAGTGCCTTTTTTATATATATTACAGCTCACGTTGTATACAGTATATTATATATATATATATATATATATATATATATATATATATATATATATATATACTATATGTATATAAATATATATATATATATATATATATATATATATATATATATATATATATATATATATACTATATGTATATATATATATATATATATATATATACATATCATTCTTGGCTTAGTGTTTGAGCTGACATCAGTTATAGTCAGCAGCTATTGTGCTGACATAGAAAATATAGTGACCATAGTTTTATACTGTGTGAAGAACTCCACTATTCTTTTTGGGTACCTATAGCTTAGAAAATGTTCCTGTTGTGTAGTGTGCACCTTAGAAGTCTATTAGATAAGGGATTTACACCAAGATTGGTTGTGCGGTAAACCTTTTTCGTACACACCGTGAAAAATTGGGCTGTTCCGCTATTTCCATAGTGCCGCCATTACAAGTCAACATAAAACTTTCTTTTCTCATGCGTTATGGTGCAGTAAGCCGCATACTGCACAAAATCCAAGTTCCGACTTGGCGTGCTTGTGCACGTATTCCCCCAGAGATCAATGGAGAACCGCTACCGCATTTTCTCATTCCCCATTGAAGTCAAATGGAGAAAAGAAAGTTTTACAAAAACCTAACACCCTAACATAAACCCCTAGTCTAATAAAACCTAAACTACCATATCCCCACATCGCCAACACTAAATAAACTGCTTAACCGCTAAACTGCCGTCCCCCCACATCGCCAATACTAAATAAACTGATTAACCTCTAAACTTCTGTCACCCCACATCACCAACACTAAATAAACTGATTAACCTCTAAACCACCGTCCCCCATATTGTCAACACTAAATAAACTGATTAACCTCTAAACCGCCATCCCCCCACATCGCTACTACCAAAAAAAAACTAATTTCCCCTAAACCGCCATACCCACATTGTGACTACCAAAATAAACCTATTAACCCCTAAACTGCCACCCCCACATTGCTACTACTAAAATAAACCTATTAACCCCCAAACCTCCATCCCCCACATCGCTACTACTAAAATAAACCTATTAACCCCCAATTCGAGACTATCTAAATTAAATTATTAACCCCTAAACCTAACACACCCTAACTTTAAATTAAAGTTACAATATACTAATTACCTTAAAATAAATAAAAAACTAACCTGTAAAAAAATAAAACCTAAGCTTAAACTACAAAAAAAATCTAACATTACGGAAAAAAAATAGCTAAGATCACAAAAAAACTAGCATTAAAGAAAATAACATTATCCAAAATAAAAAAAGTTATTCCTAATCTAATACCCCCCCTTAAAAAAGACCCTAAAATATAAAACCCTAATCTAACAATAAACTACCAATAGCCCTTAAAAGGGCCTTTTGTAGGGCATTTCCCTAAAGATATCAGCTCTTTTTCCAAAAAAATACAAAGTCCCCCTTAAAAGGGCAATCAACTCTTTTACTGCCCATAAAAATAAAAAAGCCCTAATCTAAAAGAAAAAAAACACTCCAAAAAAACAAAACAAAAAACAAACACTAACTCCAAAATAGGTACTCACCATTACTGAAGTCCGGCAATCCATCTTCTTCCAGGCAGCGAAAAGTCTTCATCCAGGTGGATCCAAATTCATCCATCGCTGGACCATCTTCTTTCTTCTTGCTGGAGGTGCGGAGCGTTCTTCTGATGCACGGATTGGGAGAGGCGATCCGCGGCGGCAGTCATCAGCGACGTGGAGGGTCCTCTTAATGCGATCATCCACCACATACTAAAGATTGAATGCAAGGTACCCCTTTTATATTTATATTAAAAGTAGCCAAAAGGATGAGAGCTGCTTAAATCCTATTGACTGATTAGACTTTGAAAAAGTAAAGGTAAAGCCATACCGCACAACTTGTATTCTTGGTGTTAGTGAGGACGCGCTCTCTAACCTCCAGATGTTAGCAAGCCCAAGGGTTTTGCTTGAGTGTTAACATTTTATTTTTAACTTGTAATATGGAAGTAAAAATGGGAGCACTATGAATTGTGCCCTTGCGATGTTAGCACACCATAGCCCTAGCATTTTCACACTCCACTTGTAATCTAGGCTTCAATTAGTTGGACATATTGCAAATGCTATTTACATAAATGCAATAGCTCGTCGTATACAGTGTAAGTTGAAAATTGCCTTTTTGGTTTTGATACACATGTGCTCATTCAACACTGAATGGTCCAAAGTTGAATCTGTCTGACCTTATCCAAAAGAGCAATTGAAGGGACATTAAACTTAACATCAAAACACCTATAAAAAAACAAATTTATGCTTACCTGATAAATTTCTTTCTTTCCGGATATGGAGAGTCCATGACGTCATTTAATTACTAGTGGTAAAATCACTTCTGACCAGCAGGAGGAGGCAAAGAGCACCACAGCAAAGCTGTTAAGTGTCACTCCCCTACCCATAATCCCCAGTCATTCGACCTGAAGGGAAATGGAAAAGGAATAACACAAAGGTGTAGAGGTGCCTGAGGTTTAGTCAAAAATAACTGTCTTAATAAAGGGTGGGGTCGTGGACTATCCATATCCGGAACAAAAGAAATTTATCAGGTAAGCATACATTTTGTTTTCTTTCCTAAGATATGGAGAGTCCACAACGTCATTCAATTACTAGTGGGAACCAATACCCAAGTTAGAGGACAGAATGAACAGGGAGGGAAAACAAGGCAAGCAGACCTAAACAGATGGCACCACCACTTGAAGAACCTTTCTCCCAAAAGAGGCCTCAGCCAAGGCAAAAGTATCAAATTTGAAAAATTTGGAAAAAGTATGCAGAGGACCAAGTTGCAGCCTTGCAAATCTGTTCCACAGAAGCTTCATTTTTGAAAGCCCAAGAAGAGGAGACTGCCCTAGAGGAATGAGCTGTAATTCCCTCAGGAGGCTGCTGTCCAACAAATCATACTTCTCAACCAGAGGGAAAGAGAAGTAGAAGTAGCCTTCTGACCCTTACACTTTCCTGAGAAACAAACAGGGCAGAAGACTGGCGAAAATCCTTAGTCGTCTGTAGGTAGAATTTTAGAGAAAGCACAACATCCAAATTGTGAAACAGACGTTCTTTATGAGAAGAAGGATTGGGACAGAGAGAAGGAACAACAATTTCTTGATTAATATTTCTATCCGAAACCACTTTAGGAAGAAACCCCAATTTAGTACAAAGAATCGCCTTATCCGCATGAAAGATAAGGTAAGGTGAATCACACTGCAAAGCCAAGAGTTCCGAAACTCTCAGAGCAGAAGAGATAGCAATAAGAAACAAAACATTCCAAGATAGCAACTTAATATCTATGGAATGCATTGGCTTAAACAGAGCCTGCTGCAAAACCGTAAGAACAAGATTAAGGATCTAAGGAGAAGCAACAGGTTTGAACACAGGCCTGATTCTGACTAGGGCCTGATAAAAATATTGAACATCTGGCCCATTCGCCAGATGTTTGTGTAGCAAAATAGATATTGCAGAAATCTGACCTTTCAGAGAACTGACTGACAACCCTTTCTCCAGACCTTCCTGGAGAAAAGACAAAATTCTAGGAATCCTAACCCTACTCCAAAAGTAGCCCTAGATTCACACCAATAAAGGTATTTACACCATACCTTATGGTACATTTTTCGAGTAACAAGCTTGCGAGCCTGGATCATGGTCTCAATGACCGACTTAGAAAATCCATGCTTAGACAGAACTAAGCGTTCAATCTCCAAGCAGTCAGCTTCCGAAAAACAAGATTTGGATGGAGGAATGGACCCTGAGTTAGAAGGTCCTTCCTCAGAGGCAACCTCCAAGGCGGCCAAGATGGCATCTTCACTAGGTCTACATAGCATATCCTGCAAGGCCATGCAGGAGCTATTAGAATTACTGATGCTCTCTCTTGTTATATATGATACGAGCAATAACTCGTGGAAGGAGCGCAAATGGAGGAAGCAGGTATGCTAGACCAAAATCCCAAGGAACCACCAGAGCATCTATAAGAGCAGCCTGAGGATCTCTTGACCTTGAACTGACCCTTGGAAGCTTGGCGTTCTGCTGAGACACCATCAGATCCAACTCTGGCACCCCCATTTGAGGGTTAACCTGGAGAGCCCACTCCCCGGGATGAAATGTCTGTCTGCTCAGGAAATCCGCTTCCCAGTTGTCCATCCCAGGAATGTGGATGGCAGATAGACAACAATTGTGAGCTTCCACCCACTGAATAATCCATGCCACCTCTTTCATGACTAAGGAGCTCTGAGTTCCTTCCTGGTGGTTGATGTAAGGCACTAAGGTGATGTTGTCCGACTGAAGCCTGATAAACTGGGCTAAAGACAATTGAGGCCAAGCCATCAAAGCATTGTAAATCGCTCTCAACTCCAAGTTGTTTACAGGGAGAGCAGAATCCTTTTGAGTCCGTAGTCCCTGTGCCTTTAACGAGTCCCAGACTGCTCCTCAGCCTAGCAGGCTGGCGTCCATGGTCACAATCACCCATGAAGGTCTCCGGAAGCATGTGCCCTTAGACAGATGGTCCTGAGAAAGCCACGACGGGAGAGAGTCTCTTGTCGACTGGTCTAGATCTATCCTCTGAGACAGATCCGAATAGTCTCCGTTCCATTGTATGAGCATGCATAATTGCAGAGCTCTCAAATGGAATCAAGCAAAGGTAATGATGTCCATGGAAGCTACCATCTGACCAATTACCTCCATACATTAAGCCACTGATGGCCGACCAGTAGACTGAAGAAAGAGGTAAGAGGAGAGAATTTGGGATTTTCTGACCTCTGTCAGAAAATTTTTCATAGATAGAGAATCTATTATGGTCCCTAAGAAAAACACTCTTGTTGGAACAAGGGAACTCTTTTCCAGATTTACTTTCCAACCTTGGGAACGTAGAAAAGACAACAAGATCTCTGTATGAGAGTTTGCTTGTTGAAAAGATGGTACCTGAACCAATATGTCCTCCAGGTTTGGCACCACTGCAATTCCCCTGATCACTGCCAAGAGAGCCTCCAGAACCTTTGAGAAAATTCTGGGAGATGTTGCAAGTCCAAACAGAAGAGACAGAAACTGAAAGTGTTTGTCTAGAAAGATGGCAACATGAAGATACGTGTCCTTTAGGTCTATGGTCACTATGAACTGACACTCTTGGACCAAAGGAAGAATGGAATGAATGGTTTTCATTTTGAAGGATGGTACCCTGAGAAACTTGTTGAGGCACTTTAGATCTAAAATGGGTCCAAAAGTTCCCTCTTTTTTGGGAACCACGAACATATTTGAATATAATCCTAGACCCTGTTTCCTTACTGAAACTGGAACAATTGCTGCCAGGGAGGAAAGGTCCTGAACACAGTTCAAGAATGCCTCTCTTTTTACCTGCTCTGCAAATAATCTTGAGAGGTGGAATCTGTCCCTGGGAGGGAAAGTTTTGAATTCTTTTTTGTAACCCTGAGATACTATGTCCACAGCCCAAGGATCTGGGACATCTAGTCTCCATGCTTAACCAAACAGGGAAAGTCTGCCCCCACTTGATCTGATCCCGGACCGGGGGCCGACCCTTCATGCTGTCTTAGACTCAGCTGAGGGTTTCTTTGATTGCTTCCCCTTATTCCAAGACTGATTGGGCTTCCACGAAGACTTGGACTGCTCCTGCTTGGAAGAGGGAGAGAAAGATATTTGACCTTTAAAGTTACGAAAGGAACGAAAATTACTTTGATGTCTTTTGAGTCTGTTCTTCTTGTCTTGCGGTAGAAAACACCCTTTTCCACTCGTAATATCAGAAATGATTTCTGCCAGACCAGGTCAGAACATAGTCTTACCCTTGTAAGGAAGTGCTAGAATCTTGGACTTAGAGGTAACATCAGCTGACCAAGATTTAAGCAACAATGCCCTACGGGCTAGGACAGAGAAGCCAGGCATTTTGGCTCCCAGTCTAATAACTTGCATGTTAGCATCAGAAATAAAGAAATTGGGTAGTTTGAGAGCCTTAATCCTATCTTGTATCTCCTCCAACAGAGTCTCTACTAAAATTGATTCAGACAATGCGTTGCACCAATAAGTGTGGCAATACTGCAGGTTGCCATTTAAGACCTTGATAAACATACATCTTCTTCAAATAAGTTTCCATCTTTTTGTCCATGGGATCCTTAAAGGAGCAACTACCCTCTATAGGGATCATAGTTCTTTTAGCCAGAGTAGAAATAACCCCTTCTACTTTAGGCACCATGCGCCAAGAATCTATAATGGAGTCAGCAACAGGAAACATCTTTTTAAATACATGAGACGGGAAGAAAGGAATACCTGGCTTCTCCCATTCCTGTAACATAATCTCCATTATTAAGTTTTTAGGGTTGAAAACGACAGAAGTATCGGAGTCGTCCAAAGTAGCCAATACCTCCTTTAACAGTACACAAAGGTGTTCAAGCATAAATCTGAAGTTTACTTCTTCAGTATCAGATGAAGGAATAATACTGTCTGAATCTGAGATTTCACCCTCAGAGACTACCGAAGTGTCCTCCTGATCAGACTTATGAGGGAGGGCAACCTGCGTAGCAGTAGTTAGAACAAAAACTTTAATATCTGAATTTCTAATTTTCCTCTTGCGTTTTCCCAGCATAGGAAAAGCAGATAATGCCACAGATACTGCAGAAGATACCTGTGCAGCAAAATTTGTGGGCAAATAAACTCCTCAAGGAGGCTGAGAGTAACTGCAGGGCACTGTAAGTGACACCATAGAGGCTTGGGACGTTTGAGGAGAAAGCTGTGGCATTGACTGAACAGCATCATCCTGAGAGACATTGGGCTCAGAGGGCAACAATTTATCTGTAAATTGAAGTGTTCTAGCTAAGCATGCAGCACAGAATTGCATAGGCAAAACAATTTGTGCCTCAAGGCATAACAGGCATTTGTCAAAAGACACAGAGTCTTGGTCCATGTCCATAATACTAAATAAAAAATTCCCAAAATTGTAGAAATTTTTTAAGTACACTGTCACTTTAAGGACTTCTAATACCACAGCTGCTTAACGTTATGCAAAAATTCTTTAAAATAATATACCAATCAAGTCCCCTACACCTCAGACAGGCTGAGGTTCCTTACCATAACACTTATACACAATTTGGCTGCCAGAAGTCTCTAAAACGATCATATAGTAGTTCGACACTGAAGAGACTGAAATTCAATGACGCCGCTCCGCTCTGTGAATATCCGACAGCAGAGAGCAGTCACATGGCCGGCAGAGAGAGGAAACTGCACAGCAAGTAAAAGGCGCACGTTTCCCTTTGCCTACAACACCATAGCTTAATTTACACAAATCCTCAATCAGTCTGTCAGTTAGCCTGTTCTAGATAAGCAAGCAAAGAAAACCAACTGCCAAATTTTAAGTTTACATTAAATCCTTGTATAAAAAATAAGCCACACATATATTAATAAAGTATTCCAACAAAATTAGCCCAAAGAGGAAAAACGTCCCAATAAAGGGAAGATTAACCCCTAGAGGTCTATCTATCAAAGTGTCAACCGCAAATACTCCGGAATTACGCATCATCATTGTTGTGAGATTGATCCGACCTAGTTATCAAAGCCTCAAGACCGGCAAAAGTTGAAATTTGTGACGTAACATACGATCCGCCGGTCTCAAGTTAACGCAGAACGATGCTTACGTCATTACAGATTTTTCGAATACACCTTCAGCTCTATTTGACACTTTTTCTCATTTATCAAACTTTTAACAGGTATGCTTGCGACTATATGGGGCGAATCGTACCTGGTTTTCCATCCACCACCCTTGAGGCCACGGATAACATAGAAATCAATGGGAGTATGAAAGCACCGAAAGCTTATGTTCGATGCTGCAAGAGAATGAAGAATACCCCATTGATTTCTATGGTAGAAAACAAGTTACGTTTACACCTAACACCCTAAAATAAACCCTGAGTCTAAACACCCCTAATATGCCGCCTCCGACATCGCCACCACCTACATAATGTTATTAGCCCCTATTCCGCCACTCCCGACCCCGCCGCAACATAAATAAAGTTATTAACCCCTATCCCGCCACTCCCCGACCCCGCCACAACCTAAATAAACTTATTAACCCCTAAACCTCTGGCCTCCCACATCACCACCACTAACTAAACCTATTAACCCCTAAACAGTCAGCCCCCACATCGTATAAAACTAAATTAAGCTATTAACCCCTGAACCTAACAACCCCTTAACTTTAAATTAAAATTACAACATCCCTATCTTAATGTAAATTAAAACTTACCTGTAGAATTAAACGAAACTAATTTTAAACTATTAATTAACCTACTCTAACTATTATACTACAGTTACATTAAATGACATATTAAAAAACCTAACCCTAATAAAATTATTTAAATCTACAGTTAAACATTATTACAAAGTCCTAAAGTAGTTAAAAAACAAACAAACTTTAATAAATCTAATAACCCCTAAACCGCCACACTCCCGCCTCGCAAACACTGGTTAAATTTTATTAACCCCTAATCTGCTGTCCCTAACATAGCCGACACCTACCTACATTTATTAACCCCTAATCTGCCGCAACCAAAGTCGCCACTACTATACTAAATTTATTAACTCCTAAACCTAAGTCTATCCCTAACCCCCCTAACTTAAATCTAATTTAAATAAATCTAATGAAAATTACTTACCTATAAAATAAACCCTAATATAGCTACAATATAACTAATAGTTACATTGTAGCTATTTTAGGATTTATTTTTATTTTACAGGCAACTTTGTATTTATTTTAACTAGGTAGAATAGTTATTAAATAGTTATTAACTATTTAATAACTACCTAGCTAAAATAAATACAAATTTACCTGTAAAATAAATCCTAACCTAAGTTACAAATACACCTAACACTACACTATAATTAAATAAATTACCTAAATTAAACTAATTACAATTAAATTAAATAAACTAAATTACGGAAAAAAGCCCCCACTGAATTACAGAAAATAAAAAATAAATTACAAATTTTAAAACTAATTACACCTAATCTAATCCCCCTAATAAAATAAAAAAGCCCCCCAAAATAAAAAAAATTCCCTACCCTATACTAAATTACAAATAGCCCTTAAAAGGGCCTTTTGCGGGGCATTGCCCAAAAGTAATCAGCTCTTTTACCTGAAAAAAAAATACAACACCCCCCAACATTACAACCCACCACCCACACACCCCTACTCTAAAACCCACCCAATCCCCCCTTAAAAAAAACCTAACACTACCCCCTGTAGATCACCCTACCTTGAGCCGTCTTCACCCATCCGGGCACAAGTGGTCCTCCATACGGCAGAAGTCTTCATCCGATCGGGGAAAAAGAGGTCCTCCAGACGGCAGAAGGCTTCATCCAGACGGCATCTTCTATCTTCATCCTTCCAGAGCGGAGTGGGTCCATCTTCAATCCAGCCGACGTGGAGCATCCTCTTCAAACGAAGTCCTTACGAAGAATGAAGGTTCCTTTAAATGACGTCATCCAAGATGGCGTCCCTTGAATTCAGATTGGCTGATAGAATCCTATCAGCCAATCAGAATTAAGGTAGGAAAAATCCTTTTGGCTGATGCTATCAGCCAATCGGATTGAAGTTCAATCCGATTGGCTGATCCAATCAGCCAATAGGATTGACCTCGCATTCTATTGGCTGTTCCAATCAGACCCGCTCCGCTCCGGAAGGATGAAGATAGAAGATGCCGCCTGGATGAAGCCTTCTGCCATCTGGAGGACCTCTTCTACCCTGATCAGATGAAGACTTCTGCCGTATGGAGGACCACTTGTGCCCGGCTGGGTGAAGACGGCTCAAGGTAGGGTGATCTTCAGGGGGTAGTGTTAGGTTTTTTTAAGGGGGATTGGGTGGGTTTTAGAGTAGAGGTGTGTGGTGGTGGGTTGTAATGTTGGGGGGGTATTGTATTTTTTGTTTTACAGGTAAAAGAGCTGATTACTTTGGGGCAATGCTCCGCAAAAGGCCCTTTTAAGGGCTATTTGTAATTTAGTATAGGGTAGGGAATTTTTTTTATTTTGGGGGGCTTTTTTATTTTATTAGGGGGATTAGATTAGGTGTAATTTGTTTTAAAATTTGTAATTTATTTTTTATTTTCTGTAATTTACTGTTTGTTTGTTTTTCCGTAATTTAGTTTATTTAATTTAATTGTAATTAGTTTTAATTTAATTTAGGTAATTTATTTAATTATAGTGTAGTGTTAGGTGTATTTGTAACTTAGGTTAGGATTTATTTTACAGGTAAATTTGTATTTATTTTAGCTAGGTAGTTATTAAATAGTTAATAAATATTTAATAACTATTCTACCTAGTTAAAATAAATACAAAGTTGCCTGTAAAATAAAAATAAATCCTAAAATAGCTACAATGTAACTATTAGTTATATTGTAGCTATATTAGGGTTTATTTTATAGGTAAGTGTTTAGTTTTAAATAGGAATAATTTAGTTAATAATAGTAATTTTCTTTAGATTTATTTAAATTAGATTTAATTTAGGGGGTTTAGGGTTAGACTTAGGTTTAGAGGTTAATAAATTTAGTATAGTGGCGGCGACGTTGGGGGCGGCAGATTAGGGGTTAATAAATATAATGTAGGTGTCGGCGATGTTAGGGGCAGCAGATTAGGGGTTCATAGGTATAATGTAGGTGGCGGCGGTGTCGGGAGCGGCAGATTAGGGGTTAATAGTATAATGCAGGTGGCAACGATGTCGGGGGCGGCAGATTAGGGGTTAATAAGTGTAAGATTAGGGGTGTTTAGACTCGGGGGTTCATGTTAGGGTGTTAGGTGTAGACATATTTTTTATTTTCTCATAGGAAACAATGGGGCTGCGTTAGAAGCTGAACGCTGCTTTTTGCAGGTGATAGGTTTTTTTTTTTTTTTTTCAGCAGGCTCAGCCCCATTGTTTCCTATGGGGAAATCGTGCACAAGCACGTTTAGCCAGTTTACCGCTGACTTAAGCAGCGCTGGTATCGAGGTGAGATATGGAGCTAAATTTTGCTCAACGCTCACTTTTCTGAGGCTAACACAGCCATTCAGAAAACTCGTAATACCAGCGTTGTTTAAAGTGAGCAGTGAAAAAAAGGCTCGTTAGCACCGCATGGCTCTACTGACAAAACTCGTGATCTAGCCGTTTGTTACCAAAAAAAACAAACACTAAATTACGAAAAATAACAATCCAAATGATCAAAAATAATCTAAGAGCTCTATCAAAATAAAAAAGCCCTGCCAAAATAAAAAAACCCTAGCCTACAATAAACTACCAATGGCCCTTAAAAGGGCCTTTTTGGGGCATTGCCCCAAAGATATCAGCTCTTTTACCTGTAAAAAAATACAAACAACCCCCCAACAGTAAAACCCACCACCCAACCAACCAACCCCCCCAAATAAAATAACTATCTAAAATAACCTAAGCTACCCATTGCCATGAAACAGGGATTTGTATGGGCATTGCCCTTAAAAGGGCATTTAGCTTTTTTACTGCCCAGACCCTAATTTAAAAATAAAACCCACACAAAAAAACTTAAAAAAACCCTAACACTAACCCTCAACGATCCTCTTACAGTTATTTAAGTCCCACTTGAAGGATCCATCCAGCCGACGAAGTCCTCATCCAGACGGCAAGAAGTCTTCATCCATGTGCAAATATCTCAGCCAAAGAAGCCAAGTTTACATATTCACAATTGATGACATACATATATAGGCTGTCTCCCATGCTACACACACGTACACTCATAAACACACACAATTGCATGCACACACACTTGTTTACCCACACATATGTACATATATGCACACACATGCATACACACATATACAGACACACATGCACACGCACATACATGCACGCACACACACTAATGCATATGTGCACACACACAAACTCATATGCACACACACATGCAAATGTATATACACACATGCACACACACAAACACACACACATATGACCATACCAAGAAAAAAAAAGGTTTTCACTGAGCATGTCACACATGAATTAGAATAATCTGTGCCCTAAATTTGGTACCATCCCACATTTTGAGTAGGCAAATCAGCCTAGGTATTTGTTGCCCTAAGACTTAAAAGGTAATCCCAATATTCCCTGTATTCATTGTGCGCTGAATTATTTATATACACCCCACTTTAAAGCCCATGCTAGATAAAATCTTATCTCTGAAGAAATTTACATTTGTTGCATGTGACTGCTGGTGGAGCCAATCCAAGTGTTAAAGTTGGTTTATTTTTCCCCTCTGAGCAGTAGACCCATGGGGGCATATTTATCAAGGTCTGGCGGACCTGATCCGACACTGCGGATCAGGTCTGCCAGACCTCGCTGAATACGGCAAGCAATACGCTCGCCGTATTCAGCATTGCACCAGCAGCTCACAAGAGCTGATGGTGGAACGCCGCCCCCTGCAGAGTCGCGGTCAATGGGCCGCCAGCAGGGGGGTGTCAATCAACCCGATCGTACTCTATCAGGTTGTATTGTGGTGATGTCTGTCCGCCTGCTCAGAGCAGGCGGACAGGTTATGGAGCAGCGGTCTTTGTGACCGCTGCTTCATAACTGCTGTTTCTGGGGAGTCTGAAGACTCGCCAGAAACAGGGGCCATCAAGCTCCATACGGAACTTATATAGAGCCCATGTTCTATATTCTAAAAATATGTACTTCTATATAAAGAGGATTCTAATAAGCAGTGTTTGAGCTATATATATATAGTACTTGTCATACATACTAAGGAGTTTAGAATCCAACTATGTAGAGAGCCCTATAAGGGTTAAATTATGAGTGGTGAGATAACTGTTGCCCACAGATGATAAGGGGTTTATCATTGCAATTTGCGTTGTGTTGGAAGTAGCGTGTGTATTACAAATTTCAAGTAAATGCATTCGGTTGAGCATAATTGAATTTAAGGTGCGCCAAGTTAATGGGACTTTAGAGCTCTGGTTAACTAAAATGTTACACAAAACACATCAAAAATATATTTAAAAGTACAGTTATGTTCATAATAACACTGTCAAAAAATATTAAAATGTTAATTAATATTATAAATTAGGACAAAGTATTCTCTAATAAAAATACAGATGATAAATGGATAACATTTAAAACTATGCTAAATAAATATACACATCAACATATCATACCACATGGTTATAAAAGTTAAAGAAATAAATCCAAGCCAATGTGGCTAAATAAAAATGTAGGGCATTTAAATTATGCAAAGAAAATAGTACAGACTCAACATATTAAATGTATAAGGAATGTAACAAAGCATGCAAAAAAGCAATCAAATTAGCTAAAATTGAAAATGAAAGATTAATTGTAAAGGATTCTAAGTCAAACCCTAAAATTATTTCTAAGTACATAAATTGATTTTAAGAAGGATAATATAGTTACATTAATATGTGTGAAGTGTAGCATGATTAACAGTGTCAGGGAGTAGGCTGTGTACTAAACCAAAGTTTTTCTTCAGTATACACAAGAGAGAAACCAATGGGGGGATACTTTGAAACAAACTAGAACATACGAGCCCAAACCATTAAAGGGACACTAAACCCAATTTTTTTCTTCCATGATTCAGGTAGAGAATACAATTTTAAAGAACATTCCAATTTACTTCTATTATCTAATTTGTTTAATTTTTTTAGACATCCTTTGTTGCAGAAATAGCAATGTATATGGGTGAGCAAATCACAAGAGGCATCTATGTAGAGCCACCAATCAGCAGCTACTGAGCCTATCTAGATATGCTTTCCAGCAAAGAATATTAAGATATTTCAACAAATTAGATAATAGAAGTAAATTAGAAAGCTGTTTAAAATTGCATGCTCTTTCTAAATCATAAAAGAAATAAAAAGTTGGGTTTCATGTCCCTTTAATTGGGTTATCTCTAGAAGATATCAGGAAAAAAACTGGATATTAAGGTAAATAAAACTCCAGGCCCAGATGGAATACACCTAAGGATTTTACAGGAATTTAGCACTGTTATAGAAAAAACGCTACTCTTAATATTTCAAGACTCATTATCCTCAGGCCAGGCCCAGACTGACCATAGGGCATACCGGGCAAATGCCGGGTGGGGCGCTGGTTGCCTTAGCCCGCCCACTATTACCTAGTGCTTTAGCTGTGGCTCTTTCTTAGTTTGCCCCAAAGCTTTATTGTGACATGTAGTGGTGCCGGTGTGGCTGTTAGGCTCACTGTTGTCATGTAGTGTAGTGTCATGCGTTAAGCTGAAGCAGAAGCAGGCTGGTGCAATGTTGGTGAGGCTGTTCAATACAAATGTGACAGTGAAGTCATGTGGGACTGGCGTATGGCTTGCCCCCGGCCCCAAAGGTTTAGTACTAATGAGTGAGCCGGGCAGGGTAGGCTGGGCGCGAAATTGCTTGTGCTGTGTCACACAGTGCAGAAGCATTGCGCTCAGTAGACAGCCTCCAATCACTGAGAAGTGGGGATTGGGTTAGGAAGAGTGCCTGTCTGTGAAGGCTACAGGTTGGCCGTTGTTTGAGGCTGGGGTTAAGTTGTTGGCTGTTCCTCGACTATTTAATCTGACTTCATCCAAAATAAATATTTTTTATTTTTTTTAAAAGATGTACAGGTGAAACTCGAAAAAT
This sequence comes from Bombina bombina, assembly GCF_027579735.1. Classification (NCBI taxonomy): domain Eukaryota; kingdom Metazoa; phylum Chordata; class Amphibia; order Anura; family Bombinatoridae; genus Bombina; species Bombina bombina. Next base: position 980,276,482 of record NC_069499.1, on the reverse strand, counting down.
TAGAATATCCTGCAAAAGTTCATTTATTTCACTAATGCAACTTAAAAGGTGAAACTAATATATGAGATAAACTCATTACATGCAAAGCAAGATAGTTTAAGCCGTGATTTGTCATAATTGTGATGATTATGGCTTACAGCTCATGAAAACCCCAAATCCACAATCTCAGAAAATTAGAATATTACATGCAATCAATAAAACAAGGATTGTACATAAAACAATATCGGACCTCTGAAAAGTATAAGCATGCATACTGTATGTACTCAGTACTTGGTTTGCAGCAATTACTGCCTCAATGCGGCGTGGCATGGAAGCTATCAGTCTGTGGCACTGCTGAGGTGTTATGGAAGACCAGGATGCTTCAATAGTGGCCTTCAGCTCTTCTGCATTGTTCGGTCTCATGTCTCTCATCTTTCTCTTGGCAATGCCCCATAGATTATCTATGGGGTTCAGGTCAGGCGAGTTTGCTGGCCAATCAAGCACAGTAATCCCACAGTCATTGAACCAGGTTTTGGTGCTTTTGGCAGTGTGGGCAGGTGCCAAGTTCTGCTGGAAAATGAAGTCAGCATCCCCATAGAGCTTGTCTGCGGAAGGAAGCATGAAGTGCTCCAAAATCTCCTGGTAGACGGCTGCATTGACCCTGGACTTAATGAAGCACAGTGGACCAACACCAGCAGATGACATGGCTCCCCAAATCAACACAGACTGTGGAAACTTCACACTTGGCTTCAAGCATCTTGCAGTGTGTGCCTCTCCATTCTTCCTCCATACTCTGGGTCCTTGGTTTCCAAATGAGATGCAAAATTTGCTCTCATCAGAAAAGAGGACTTTGGACCACTGAGCAACAGACCAGGTCTGTTTTTCTTTAGCCCAGGTAAGACGCTTCTGACGTTGTTTGTTGTTCAGGAGTGGCTTGATAAGAGGAATAAGACATTTGAAGCCCATGTCCAGGATCCGTCTGTGTGTGGTGTCTCTTGATGCACTGACTCCAGCCTCAGTTCACTCCTTGTGAAAGTCCCCAACACTTTTGAATGGCCTTTTCCTGACAATCCTCTCCAGGCTGCGGCTTGTGCACCTTTTTCTTCCACACTTTTCCCTTCCACATAACTTTCTGTTAATGTGCTTTGATACAGCACTTTGGGAACATCCAACTTCTTTTGCAATTACCTTTTGAGGCTTTTCCTCCTTATGGAGGGTGCCAATGATGGTTTTCTGCACAACTGTCAGGTCAGCAGTCTTTCCCATGATTGTGATTCCTACTGAACCAGACTGAGAGACAATTTAAAGGCTCAGGAACCCTTTGCAGGTGTTATGGCTTAATTAGCTGATTAGAGTGGGACACTTTGAGCCTAGAATATTGCACCTTTTCACAATATTCTAATTTTCTGAGATTGTGGATTTGGGGTTTTCATGAGCTGTAAGCCATAATCATCACAATTATGACAAATCACGGCTTGAACTATCTTGCTTTGAATGTAATGAGTCTATCTCATATATTAGTTTCACCTTTTAAGTTGCATTAGTGAAATGAATGAACTTTTGCATGATATTCTAATTTTTGAGTTTCACCTGTATTTCTGTGGAAATCGGGAATGGTTGTTATAAAAAAAAAAATATCTAGTGCTAAAAGATCCTTTCATGAGGACAGAATAAAACAAAAGTTAAAGTTTCAGTCAAGTCAAAATTAAACTTTCATGATTCAGATAGGGCATGTAATTTTAAACAACTTTCCAATTTGCTGTTATTATGAAATTTGCATTGTTCTCTTGGTATTCTTAGTTGAATGCTAAACCTTGGTAACTAATTTATATGCCCTTGAAGGCTGTGTCGTATCTAAATGCATTTGAAAGTTATTCACAGCTAGAGGGTGTTAGTTAATGCGTGCCATACAGATAGCATTATGCTTACACACATGGAGGTCCATTTGTCAAGCTCCGTATGGAGCTTGAAGGGCCGTAAGACTGCTGCTCCATAACCCTGTCTGCCTGCTCTGATAACGAATACGATTGGGTTGATTGACACCTCACTGCTGGCGGCCCATTGGCCGCAAGTCAGCAGGGGGCGGCGTTGCACCAGCAGCTCTTGTGAGCTGCTGGTGCAATGCTGAATAGGGAGAGCGTATTGCTCTCCACATTTAGCGAGGTCTTGCGGACCTGATCCGCACTGTCGGATCAGGTCCGCAAGACCTATGATAAATAGGCCTCATGGAGTTACTTATGAAAGGGCACTGATTGGCTAAAATGCAAGTCTGTCTATAGAACTTAAATAAGGGGAAGTCTGCAGAGGCTTAGATTATCACAGAGGTAAAAAGTATATTAATATAACAGTTTTGGTTATGCAAAACTGGGGAATGGGTAATAAAGCGATTAGCTATCTTTTTAAACAATACAAATTCTGGTGTAGACTGTCCCTTTAAGTGACAGAAATGATTATTTCACCCACAAGAAAAGGTGTGATTTTACTTTTTGGCTTTTTTTTTCAAGATAACTGTTTGTACCTTATACAGTGGGGCAAAAAAGTATTTAGTCAGCCACCAATTGTGCAAGTTCTCCCACTTAAGAAGATGAGAGAGGCCTGTAATTTTCATCATAGGTATACCTCAACTATGAGAGACAAAATGTGGAAACAAATCCAGACAATCACATTGTCTGATTTGGAAAGAATTTATTTGCAAATTATGGTGGAAAATAAGTATTTGGTCAATATCAAAAGTTCATCTCAATACTTTGTTATATATCCTTTGTTGGCAATGACAGAGGTCAAACGTTTTCTGTAAGTCTTCACAAGGTTGTCACACACTGTTGTTGGTATGTTGGCCCATTCCTGCATGCAGATCTCCTCTAGAGCAGTGATGTTTTGGGGCTGTCGCTGGGTAACACGGACTTTCAACTCCCTCCAAAGGTTTTCTATGGGGTTGAGATCTGGAGACTGGCTAGGCCACTCCAGGACCTTTAAATGCTTCTTACGAAGCAACTCCTTCGTTGCCCGGGTGGTGTGTTTGGGATCATTGTCATGTTGAAAGACCCAGCCACGTTTCATCTTCAATGCCCTTGCTGATGGAAGGAGGTTTGCACTCAAAATCTCACGATACATGGCCCCATTCATTCTTTCTTGTACACGGATCAGTCGTCCTGTTCCCTTTGCAAAGAAACAGCCCCAAAGCATGATGTTGCCACCCCCATGCTTCACAGTAAGTATGGTGTTCTTTGGTTGCAACTCAGTATTATCTCTCCTCCAAACACAACGAGTTGTAATTCTACCAAACAGTTCTACTTTGGTTTCATCTGACCATATGACACTCTCCCAATCCGCTTCTGGATCATACAAATGCTTTCTAGCATACTTCAGATGGGCCCGGACATGTACTGGCTTAAGCAGGGGGACACATCTGGCACTGCAGGATCTGAGTCCCTGGCGGCGTAGTGTGTTACTGATGGTAGCCTTTGTTACGTTGGTCGCAGCTCTCTGCAGGTCATTCACTAGGTCCCCCCGTGTGGTTCTGGGATGTTTGCTCACCATTCTTGTGATCATTTTGACCCCACGGGGTGAGATTTTGCATGGAGCCCCAGATCGAGGGAGATTATCAGTGGTCTTGTATGTGTTCCATTTTCTAATTATTGCTCCCACAGTTGATTTCTTCACACCAAGCTGCTTGCCTATTGCAGATTCAGTCTCCCCAGCCTGGTGCAGGTCTACAATTTTGTTTCTGGTGTCCTTCGACAGCTCTTTGGTCTTCACCATAGTGGAGTTTGGAGTGTGACTGTTTGAGGTTGTGGACAGGTGTCTTTTATACTGATAACAAGTTCAAACAGGTGCCATTAATACAGGTAATGAGTGGAGGACAGAGGAGCCTTGTAAAGAAGAAGATACAGGTCTGTGAGAGCCAGAAATCTTGCTTGTTTGTAGGTGACCAAATACTTATTTTCCACCATAATATGCAAATAAATTATTTCCAAATCAGACAATGTGATTGTCTGGATTTGTTTCCACATTTTGTCTCTCATAGTTGAGGTATACCTATGATGAAAATTACAGGCCTCTCTCAATTTCTTAAGTGGGAGAACTTGCACAATTGGTGGCTGAATAAATACTTTTTTGCCCCACTGTATGTAGATGGAAGCCTGCAGTGCCTGCACTTTATTGTATGCATTAATCATTGTAGAAAGTAACTATGCTTTATCAAAGGTTGCCTTGAAACAGGGATGGGGAACCTTGGAACTCCTCATGTTTCAGACTACATTACCCATGAAATCTAGTTCTGAAACATCTGGAGGGCCAAGGTTCCCCATCCCTGCCATAAAGGGATAGAAAGGTCAAAATTGATATGTGCACAGGTGCATTTCAATTTTAAATATAATTCCATTAGCAAAAATGCTTCTTGTAAAAGTTATTACTGGACTTTAGCAGCATACACGCATATGCTTTAAGGGCCTGTGAACCAATTTTCAGACCCTACACCATCTCAGAATCAGTAGGGGCTTGTGTGACACTTATTAAGTCTATAAAGACACAACACACACCACCGCCAAGTCTCTGAGCTTGAAATGGTTAGTTTATTAAATATATGTCTTGTGTTTACAAATGATCACTTTATATTGTTTTTGTTGTTTTTTATATTTTCCTCTTTTTTAATACCAACCTAATATATATTATATTTGTAAAATTTGGTATACCGTTAAATAAGAAATGTGCGGTGAGGTGGAGTGGGCTGCATTGACTTAAAATGCCCAGGCCTATTTTTGGTCCCAGTCCAGCCCTGCCTCAGGCATAGTGCCCCAAGACTGGCGTAAAGCTTATGTGGTGCCACTCTTTAAAAAGGGAAACAGGGCTGATCCAGGAAGCAATAGACCAGTTTGTCTCACATCAATAGTGGGGAAGATACTTGATCGGATTATAAGGGATTATATTGAAATGAGTATATTCGTGTAAACAAGATTATGGCCTCTAGTTATCAACGTGTCTACTTACCTGCCATCGCTGGCCCCAATACGCCCGCCTAAGCTCGCCTACCATCGCTGCCGCGGACCTGAATAATCTCGCCAAAGTTATCAATAAAGCTGTCAAAAAGCCGCGCACCAAGTACGGGGCGATGAGCAGCGGACTGTGATAGTTATCACTCATCCGATCTCGCTGCTCTTCGGCTTTTTTACAGCTTTATTGCTAGCCTGTCACTAAGCACCCACACTAAACTACACTGTTCTACACCCTATACCGGCGCCCCCGGAGCCCCCGCAACTAAATAAAGTAATTAACCCCTAAACCGCCGCTCCCGGACCCCACCACAACTATAATAAATGTATTAACCCCTAAACCGCCGCTCCCGGAGCCCACCGCCACCTACATTATACCTAGTAACCCCTATCCTGCCCCCCCTATACCGCCGCCACCTATAATAAATGTATTAACCCCTATCCTGGCTATCCCGGACCCCACCGCAACTAAATAAATTGTTTAACCCCTAAACCGCCGCTCCAGGACCCCGCCACCACCTATATTAAACTTATTAACTCCTAATCTGCCCCCCCTACACCGTCGCCACCTATAATAAATTTATTAACCCCTATCCTGCCCCCCCTATACCGCCGCAACCTATAGTAAAATTATTAACCCCTAAACCTAAGTCTAACCCTAACACCCCCCTAACTTAGGCCTAGATTTGGAGTTTGGCGGTAGCCGTGAAAACCAGCGTTAGAGGCTCCTAACGCTGGTTTTAGGCTACCGCCGGTATTTGGGGTCAGTCAGGAAAGGGTCCAACGCTCACTTTTCAGCCGCAACTTTTCCATACCGCAGATCCCCTTACGTCAATTGCGTATCCTATCTTTTCAATGGGATCTTTCTAACTCCGGTATTTAGAGTTGTGGCTGAAGTGAGCGTTAGAATTCTAATGACAAAACTCCAGCCGCAGAAAAAAGTCAGTAGTTAAGAGCTTTCTGGGCTAACGCCGGTTTATAAAGCTCTTAACTACTGTGCTCTAAAGTACACTAACACCCATAAACTACCTATGTACCCCTAAACCGAGGTCCCCCCACATCTCCGCCACTCGATTAAATATTTTTAACCCCTAATCTGCCCCCCACAACGTCGCCTCCACCTGCCTACACTTATTAACCACTAATCTGCCGAGGGGACCGCACCGCTATTATAATAAAGTTATTAACCCCTAATCCGCCTCACTCCCGCCTCAATAACCCTATAATAAATAGTATTAACCCCTAATCTGCCCTCCCTAACATCGCCGACACCTAACTTCAAACATTAACCCCTAATCTGCCGACTGGAGCTCACAGCTTTAGGGGTTAATAAATTTATTAGAATAGCGAAGTCTAACCCTAACACTAACACCCCCCTAAGTTAAATATAATTTAAATCTAACGAAATAAATGAACTCTTATTAAAAAAATTATTCCTATTTAAAGCTAAATACTTACCTGTAAAATAAATCCTAATATAGCTACAATATAAATTATATTTATATTATAGCTATTTTAGGATTTATATTTATTTTACAGGTAACTTTGTATTTATTTTAACCAGGTACAATAGCTAAAATAGTTAAAATAATTACAAAATGACCTGTAAAATAAATCCTAACCTAAGTTACAATTAAACCTAACACTACTCTATCAAGAAATTAATTAAATACCTACAATTACCTATAATTAAACCTAAAACTACACTATCAATACATTAATTAAATACAATATCTACAAATAAATACAATGAAATAAACTAACTAAAGTACAAAAAATAAAAAAGAACTAAGTTACAAAAAATAAAAAAATATTTACAAACATCAGAAAAATATTACAACAATTTTAAACTAATTACACCTACTCTAAGCCCCCTAATAAAATAACAAAGACCCGCAAAATAAAAAAATGCCCTACCCTATTCTAAATTACTAAAGTTCAAAGCTCTTTTACCTTACAAGCCCTGAACAGGGCCCTTTGCGGGGCATGCCCCAAAGAATTCAGCACTTTTGCCTGTAAAAAAAAACACATACAATACCCCCCCCTCAACATTACAACCCACCACCCACATACCCCTAATCTAACCCAAAGCCCCCTTAAATAAACCTAACACTAAGCCCCTGAAGATCTTCCTACCTTATCTTCACCATACCAGGTTCACCAATCGATCCAGAAGAGCTCCTCCGATGTCCTGATCCAAGCCCAAGCAGGGGGCTGAAGAGGTCCATGATCCGGCTGAAGTCATCATCCAAGCGGGAGCTGAAGAGGTCCATGATCTGGCTGAAGTCATCATCCAAGCGGGAGCTGAAGAGGTCCATGATCCGGCTGAAGTCTTCTATCAATGGCATCTTCAATCTTCTTTCTTCCGGATCCATCTTGCAGACCTCCGACGCGGAACATCCTGCTGTCCCGATGGACTACCGATGAATGAAGGCTCCTTTAAGGGACGTCATCCAAGATGGCGTCCCTCGAATTCCGATTGGCTGATAGGATTCTATCAGCCAATTGGAATTAAGGTAGGAAAAGTCTGATTGGCTGATGGAATCAAGTTCAATCCGATTGGCCGATCCGATCAGCCAATCAGATTGAGCTTGCATTCTATTGGCTGATCGGATCAGCCAATCGGATTGAACTTGATTCTGATTGGCTGATTCCATCAGCCAATCAGAATTTTCCTACCTTAATTCCGATTGGCTGATAGAATCCTATCAGCCAATCGGAATTCGAGGGATGCCATCTTGGATGACGTCCCTTAAAGGAGCCTTCATTCGTCGGTAGTCCGTCGAGCCAGCAGGATGTTCCGCGTCAGAGGTCTGCAAGATGGATCCGAAAGAAAGAAGATTGAAGATGCCGTTGATAGAAGACTTCAGCCGGATTATGGACCTCTTCAGCTCCCGCTTGGATGATGACTTCAGCCGGATCATGGACCTCTTCAGCTCCCGCTTGGATGATGACTTCAGCCGGATCATGGACCTCTTCAGCCCCCTGCTTGGGCTTGGATCAGGACATCGGAGGAGCTCTTCTGGATCGATCGGTGAACCTGGTATGGTGAAGATAAGGTAGGAAGATCTTCAGGGGCTTAGTGTTAGGTTTATTTAAGGGGGGTTTGGGATAGATTAGGGGTATGTGGGTGGTGGGTTGTAATGTTGGGGGGGTATTGTATGTTTTTTTTTACAGGCAAAAGAGCTGAATTTCTTGGGGCATGCCCCGCAAAGGGCCCTGTTCAGGGCTGGTAAGGTAAAAGAGCTTTGAACTTTTGTAATTTAGAATATGGTAGGGCATTTTTTTATTTTGGGGGGCTTTGTTATTTTATTAGGGGGCTTAGAGTAGGTGTAATTAGTTTAAAATTGTTGTAATATTTTTCTAATGTTTGTAAATATTTTTTGTATTTTTTGTAACTTAGTTCTTTTTTATTTTTTGTATTTTAGTTAGTTTATTTCATTGTATTTATTTGTAGGAATTGTATTTAATTTATTTATTGATAGTGTAGTGTTAGGTTTAATTGTAGATAATTATAGGTATTTTATTTAATTTATTTATTGATAGTGTAGTGTTAGGTTTAATTGTAACTTAGGTTAGGATTTATTTTACAGGTAAATTTGTAATTATTTTAACTATTTTAGCTATTAAATAGTTCTTAACTATTTAATAGCTATTGTACCTGGTTAAAATAAATACAAAGTTACCTGTAAAATAAATATAAATCCTAAAATAGCTATAATATCATTATAATTTATATTGTAGCTATATTAGGATTTATTTTACAGGTAAGTATTTAGCTTTAAATAGGAATAATTTATTTAATAAGAGTTAATTAATTTCATTAGATTAAAATTATATTTAATTTAGGGGGGTGTTAGTGTTAGGGTTAGACTTAGCTTTAGGGGTTAATACATTTATTAGAATAGCGGTGAGCTCCAGTCGGCAGATTAGGGGTTAATGTTTGAAGTTAGGTGTCGGCGATGTTAGGGAGGGCAGATTAGGGGTTAATACTATTTATTATAGGGTTAGTGAGGCGGATTAGGGGTTAATAACGTTATTATAATAGCGGTGCGGTGCGGTCGGCAGATTAGGGGTTAATAAGTGTAGGCAGGTGGAGGCGACGTTGTGGGGGGCAGATTAGTGGTTAATAAATATAATATAGGGGTCGGCGGTGTTAGGGACAGCAGATTAGGGGTACATAGGGATAATGTAAGTAGCGGCGGTTTACGGAGCGGCAGATTAGGGGTTAATAATAATATGCTTGGGTCAGCGATAGCGGGGGCGGCAGATTAGGGGTTAATAAGAGTAAGGTTAGGGGTGTTTAGACTCGGGGTACATGTTAGAGTGTTAGGTGCAGACGTAGGAAGTGTTTCCCCATAGGAAACAATGGGGCTGCGTTAGGAGCTGAACACGGCTTTTTTGCAGGTGTTAGGTTTTTTTTCAGCTCAAACAGCCCCATTGTTTCCTATGGGGGAATCGTGCACAAGCACGTTTTTGAAGCTGGCCGCTTCCGTAAGCAACTCTGGTATCGAGAGTTGAAGTTGCGTTAAATATGCTCTACGCTCCTTTTTTGGAGCCTAACGCAGCCATTCTGTGGACTCTCAATACCAGAGTTATTTTAAAGGTGTGGCCAGAAAAAAGCCAGCGTTAGCTACGCGGGTCGTTACCGACAAAACTCTAAATCTAGCCGTTAAATATTAATTAAATACATCTAAATATTATAATTCTTATTAACTAAATTAATCCTATTTAAAACTAAATACTTACCTGTAAAATAAACCCTAATATAGCTACAATATAAATAATAATTATATTGTATCTATTTTAGGATTTATTTTATTTTACAGGCAAATTTCAATTTATTTTAACTAGGTACAATAGCTATTAAATAGTTATTAACTATTTAATAGCTACCTAGTTAAAATAAAGAGAAATTTACCTGTAAAATAAAAACTAACCTAAGTTACAGTTACACCTAACACTACACTATCATTAAATGAATTATTCCTATTTAAAACTAAATACTTACCTGTAAAATAAACCCTAAGATAGCTACAATGTAATTAATAATTACATTGTAGCTATTTTAGGATTTAAATTTATTTTACAGGTAACTTTGTATTTATTTTAGCTAGTGAGAATAGTTATTAAATAGTTATTATCTATTTAATAACTACCTAGCTAAAAGAAATAGAAAATTACCTGTAAAATAAATCCTAACCTAAGTTAAAATTAAACCTAACACTACACTATCTTTAAATTAAATAAATAAATTACCTACAAATAACTACAATTAAATACAATTAAATAAACTAACTAAAGTAAAAAAAATAAAAAAAAACTAAGTTACATAAAATAAAAAAAATAAGTTACAAACATTTAAAAAATATTACAACAATTTTAAGCTACTTACACCTAATCTAAGCCGCCTAATAAAATAACAAAGCCCCCAAAATAAAAAAATGCCCTACCCTATTCTACATTAAAAAGTTAACAGCTCTATTACCTTACCAGCCCTTAAAAGGGCCTTTTGCGGGGCATGCCCCAAAGAATTCAGCTCTTTTGCATGTAAAAATAAAATACAACCCCCCAACATTAAAACCCACATACCCCACTTTAACCCAAACCCCCTTAAATAAACCTAACACTACCCCCCTGAAGATCATTCTACCTTTAGCCGTCTTCAGCCAGCCGACCACCGATGGAACAGAAGAAGACATCCGGAGCGGCAGAAATCATCATCCAAGGGGCGCTGAAGAAGTCTTCCATCCGATTGAAGTCAACATCCAGGTGGCGCTGAAGAAGTCTTCCATCCGATTGAAGTCATCATCCAGGCGGCGTCTTCAATCTTCATCCATCCAGAGCAGAGCGGAGCCATCTTCAGACGAGCCGACGCTGAGCCATCTTCTTCCACCGACGACTTAACGAAGAATGACGGTTCCTTTAAGTGACGTCATCCAAGATCCAAGGATTCTATCAGCCAATCGGTATTAAGGTAGGAAAAATCTGATTGGCTGATCCAATCAGCCAATCAGATTAATCTCGCATTCTATTGGCTGATCGGAACAGCCAATAGAATGCAAGCTCAATATGATTTGCTGATTGAACTTCAATCTGATTGGCTGATTTAATCAGCCAATCAGATTTTTCCTACCTTAATTCCGATTGGCTGATAGAATCCTATCAGCCAATAGGAATCCAAAGGACGTCATCTTTGATGATCTCACTTAAAGGAACCGTCATTCGTTGTTCAGTCATCGGTGGAAGAAGATGGCTTTGCGTCGGCTTGTCTGAAGATGGCTCCGCTCCGCTCCGTTCCGGATGGATGTAGATTGAAGACGCCGCCTGGATGATGACTTCAATCGGATGGAAGACTTCTTCAGCGCCGCCTGGATGTTGACTTCAATCGGATGGAAGACTTCTTCAGCGCCCCTTGGATGATGACTTCTGCCTCTCCGGATGTCTTCTTCTGTTCCATCGGTGGTCGGCTGGCTGAAGACGGCTAAAGGTATGATGATCTTCAGGGGGGTAGTGTTAGGTTTATTTAAGGGGGGTTTGGGTTAGAGTAGGGGTATGTGGGTGGTGGGTTTTAATGTTGGGGGGGTTGTATTTTATTTTTACAGGCAAAAGAGTTGAATTCTTTGGGGCATGCCCCGCAAAAGGCCCTTTTAAGGGCTGGTAAGGTAATAGAGCTGTTAACTTTTTAATGTAGAATAGGGTAGGGCATTTTTTTTATTTTGGGGGGCTTTGTTATATTATTAGGGGGCTTAGATTAGGTGTAAGTAGTTTAAAATTGCTGTAATATTTTTTAAATGTTTGTAACTTATTTTTTTTATTTTTTGTAACTTAGTTTTTTTTTATTTTTTGTACTTTAGTTAGTTTATTTAATTGTATTTATTTGTAGTTATTTGTAGGTAATTTATTTATTTAATTTAATGATAGTGTAGTGTTAGGTTTAATTGTAACTTAGGTTAGGATTTATTTTACAGGTAATTTTCTATTTCTTTTAGCTAGGTAGTTATTAAATAGTTAATAACTATTTAATAACTATTCTAACTAGCTAAAATAAATACAAAGTTACCTGTAAAATAAATTTAAATCCTAAAATAGCTACAATGCAATTATTAATTACATTGTAGCTATCTTAGGGTTTATTTTACAGGTAAGTATTTAGTTTTAAATAGGAATAATTTATTTAATGATAGTGTAGTGTTAAGTGTAATTGTAACTTAGGTTAGTTTTTATTTTACAGGTAAATTTCTCTTTATTTTAACTAGGTAGCTAGTGGTTTAGGGGTTAACATATTTATTAGAGTGTCGGCGGGGTCCGGGAGTGGCGGTTTAGGGGGTAATAAGTTTATTTAGTTGCGGCGGTGTAGGGGGGGGACAGATTAGGGGTGTTTAGACTCGGGGTACATGTTAGGGTGTTAGGTGCAGACAGCTCCCATAGGAATCAATGGGATGTCGGGCAGCAGCGAACATGAACTTTCGCTATGGTCAGACTCCCATTGATTCCTATGAGATCCACCGCCTCCAGGGCGGCGGATTGAAAACCAGGTACGCTGGGCTGGAAAAGTGCCGAGCGTACCTGCTAGTTTTTTGATAACTAGCAAAAGTATTCAGATTGTGCCGAACTTGTGTGCGGAACATCTGGAGTGACGTAAGAATCGATCTGTGTCGGACTGAGTCCGGCGGATCAAAGCTTACGTCACTAAATTCTACTTTTGCCGGTGTGTAGGGCTTGATAACTAAGGTGAATCAGCCTCGCCACAAATACGCTGCGGAATTCCAGCATATTTGAGGTTGACGGCTTGATAACTAGAGGCCTATGAGTTTAAATCAGCATGGTTTTATAAGAAATGGATCATGTTAAACTAATCTAATAACATTCTACACAGAAGTAAGTAAAATATAGATAAAGTGGAATCAGTTGTTTGGATATACTTGTATTTTGCAAAGGGGTTTCATACAGTGCCACATGAGAGATTAATGTACAAAATAAGATACTGAGAGTAACTGAAAATGTTAGCTCATTGATAAATAACTGGATAAAAGACATATTAACGAGTAGTAGCAAATGGGTCATATTTAGATTGGACAAAGGTAATCAGTGAAGTCCCCCAGGGATCAGTACTGGGCTCTGTTCTTTTTAATATTTTTATTAATTACTTGGAGCAAGGATAAAATAGCAACATCTCTATTTTTGCAGATGATAAAAAGTCATCAGGTCAGAGCAGGAGGAACTTGCTTTACAGGGGGATCTGCAAGAATTATAAATTGGCAGGTAAATGGAAAATGAGATTTAAAGGGACAGTCGAGTCCAAAAAAACTTTCATGATTCAGATAGGGCATGTAATTTTAAACAACTTTCCAATTTACATTTATCACCAATTTTGCTTTGTTCTCTTAGTATTCTTAGTTGAAAGCTAAACCTAGGTAGTCTCATATTCTAATTTCTTAGACATTGAAGGCTGCCTCTAATCTGAATGAATTTTGACAGTTTTTCACCACTAGAGGGCGTAAGTTCATAAGTCATATAGATAACATTGAGCTCACACCAGTGAAGTTACCAAGGAGTCAGCACTGGTTGGTTAAAATGCAAGTCTGTCAAAAGAACTGAAATAAGGGGACAGTTTGCAGAGACATAGATACAAGGTAATTACGGAGGTAAAACGTGTATTATTATACCTGTGTTGGTTATACAAAACTGGGGAATCATTAATAAAGGGATTCTCTATCTTTTTAAACAACAAAAATTCTGGTGTTGACTGTCCCTTTAATACAGGAAAATGCATGGTTCTACATTTTGGAAGTAAAAATAAGCAGGCAAGTGTAGTAGGACTGCAGTTCTGGGGAACGATCTAAAAAAAAAAAAACATTACATACTTAGAAAAAGTTCAGAGAAGGTCCACAAAGCTAATAAGGGGAATAGAGAATTTAAACTATGAGGAGAGATTAGCCAAACTGGGTCTGTTTTCTCTTGAAAAAAGGCGCTTGAGAGGTGACATGATTACTTTATATAAAATATTCAAGGCCCATATACAGAGATGGCAAAAGCTCTATTTATTCCAAGAAAATTGTTTGTGACAAGAGGAAAGGAGATTTAATTTCTTGCAACGGAAATGTTTTTTCACTGTATGAGCAATAAAAATTGTGAAACTCATTACCAGAGGAGCTAGTGAATGCCAATACCTTAGATGGTTTGGATACATTTCTGGCTATTAACAGAATTCAGGGATATGATTGCTTGTGTTAAATGGGTCACATTTTTTAATGGGATTAATTTAAGATCAACGGGAGCTTTTTTGTAAGTATATTATATTTGTATAGGTTGAACTCGATGGACTTCTGTCTTTTTTCAACCTCATCTACTATGTTACTATGTTACTGCATTGGAGCCCTTTGCAGTAACGTAGCTGAAAACATGTAAAATCCTATTTATGCAATATTCATCCTATAATATAAAAGGCCAAGTGTGTTTGTCTGAAGCTGTCATGTGCAGTAGAGAATGCATGAGGACAAACACACCTGGCCTTCAACAGAGTCTCTGCTCAGACTGACCTGGCATACCTGGTGTGTGGGGTGTGTGGCTTGGGCGGGGGTGGGACCGGGCAGGCCGTGCTACTGTGGAGATGAGAGAGCGGGGGATAGAGAGAGAGACAGAGGGGGGATAGAGAGAGCAAAAGAGAGGGAGAGAGACAGCAAAAGAGAGGGGGAAGGGGAGAGGGAGAGCAAAAGAAAAGGGAGAGAGAGACGGCAAAAGAGAGGGGGAGAAAGGGGAGAGAGAGAGCAAAAGAGAGGGGGAGAGAGAGCAAAAAAGAGGGGGGAGAGCAAAAGAGGTGAGAGAGAGAGAAAGCAAAAGAGAGGGGGGAAAGAGAGAGCAAAAGAGAGGGAAGAGAGGGAAGAGAGAGAGTGCAAAAGTGAGGGGGGAGTAAGAGAGAGAGCAAAAAAGAGGGACAGAGAGACAGCAAAAGAGAGGATGAAAGAGAGCAAAAGAAATGGGAAAGAGACAGAGCAAAAGAGGGGGGGGGGGTAGAGGGAGCAAAAGAGGGGGGGTAGAGAGAGCCAAAGAGATGGGGGGGGGAGAGAGAGAGAGAGAGCAAAAGAGAGGAGGAGAGAGAGAGAGCAAAAGAGAGGGGGAGAGAGCAAAAAAGAGGGGGAGAGAGAGTAAAAGAGAGGGGGAGAGAGAGAGCAAAAGAGAGGGGGAGAGAGAGAGCAAAAGAGGGGGGATAGACAGTGCAAGAGAGGGGGGAAAGAGAGAGCAAAAGAGTGGGAGACAGCAAAAGAGAGTGGGAGAGAGAGCAAAAGAGAGGGCGAGAGAGAGCAAAAGAGAGGAGGGAGAGAGCAAAAGAGAGGGTAAGAGAGAGCACAAAAAGAGGGGGGAGAGAGAGCAAAATAGAGGGAGAGAGACAGCAAAAGAGAAGGAGAGAAAGGGGAGAGAGAGCAAAAGAGAGGGGAGAGACCGCAAAAGAGAGGGGGGGAGAGAGAGAGCAAAAGAAGGGGGATAGAGAGATCAAAAGAGAGGGAGAGAAACAGCAAAAAGAGAGGGGGAGAAAGGGGAGAGAGAGAGCAAAAGAGAGGGGAGAGAGAGCAAAAGAGGGGGGATAGAGAGAGCAAAAGAGAGGGAGAGAGACAGCAAAAGAGAAGGGGAGAGAGAGCAAAAGAGAGGGGGAAAGAGAGAGAGCAAAAGAGAAGAGGGAGAGCACAAATGAGAGGGGAAGAGAGAGCGCAAAATTAGAGGGAGGAAAAGAGAGCGGGGAGAGAAAGAGCAAAAGAGAGGGGGGAAAGAGAGAGCAAAATAGAGGGAGAGAGACAGCAAAAGAGAGGGGGAGAAAGGGGAGAGACAGCAAAAGAGAGGGGGAGAGAGCAAAAGAGAGGAGAATAGAGAGAGCAAAAGAGAGGGGGAGAGAGAGATAGAGCAAAAAAGACGGGGAGAGAGAGTAAAAGAGAGGGGGAGAGAGAGAGCAAAAGAGAGGGGGAGAGAGAGAGCAAAAGAGGGGAGATAGACAGAGCAAAAGAGGGGGGACAGAGAGAGCAAAAGAGTGGGAGACAGCAAAAGAGAGTGAGAGAGAGAGCAAAAGAGAGGGGGAGATAGAGCAAAAGAGAGGAGGGAGAGAGCAAAAGAGAGGGGAAGAGAGAGCACAAAAAGAGGGGGGAGAGAGCAAAATAGAGGGAGAGAGACAGCAAAAGAGAGGGAGAGAAAGGGGAGAGAGAGCAAAAGAGAGGGGAGGGACCGCAAAAGAAAGGGGGGGAGAGAGAGAGCAAAAGAGGGGGGATAGAGAGAGCAAAAGAGAGGGAGAGAAACAGCAAAAGAGAGGGGGAGAAAGGGGAGAGAGAGAGCAAAAGAGAGGGGAGAGAGAGCAAAAGAGGGGGGATAGAGAGAGCAAAAGAGAGGGAGAGAGACAGCAAAAGAGAAGGGGAGAGAGAGCAAAAGAGAGGGGGAAAGAGAGAGAGCAAAAGAGAGGAGGGAGAGCACAAATGAGAGGGGAAGAGAGAGCGCAAAATTAGAGGGAGGAAAAGAGAGCAGGGAGAGAGAGAGCAAAAGAGAGGGGGGAAGGAGAGAGCAAAATAGAGGGAGAGAGACAGCAAAAGAGAGGGGGAGAAAGGGGAGAGAGAGCAAAAGAGAGGGGAGAGACAGCAAAAGAGAGGGGGAGAGTGCAAAAGAGGGAAGAGAGAGAGAGAGCAAAAGAGGGGGGATAGACAGAGCAAAAGAGGGGGGAAAGAGAGCAAAGACTGGGAGACAGCAAAATAGAGTGGGAGAGAGAGCAAAAGAGAGGGGGAGAGAGAGCAAAATAGAGGAGGGAGAGTGCAAAAGAGAGGGTAAGAGAGAGCGCAAAAAGAGGGGGGAGAGAGAGCAAAATAGAGGGAGAGAGACAGCAAAAGAGAGGGAGAGAAAGGGGAGGGAGAGCAAAAGAGAGGGGAGAGACCGCAAAAGAGAGGGGGGGGAGAGAGAGCAAAAGAGGGGGGATAGAGAGAGCAAAAGAGAGGGAGAGAAACAGCAAAAGAGAGTGGGAGAAAGGGGAGAGAGAGAGAGCAAAAGAGAGGGGAGAGAGAGCAAAAGAGGGGGGATAGAGAGAGCAAAAGAGAGGGAGAGAGACAGCAAAAGAGAAGGGGAGAGAGAGCAAAAGAGAGTGGGAAAGAGAGAGAGCAAAAGAGAGGAGGGAGAGCACAAATGAGAGGGGAAGAGAGAGCGCAAAATTAGAGGGAGGAAAAGAGAGCGGGGAGAGAAAGAGCAAAAGAGAGGGGGGAAAGAGAGAGCAAAATAGAGGGAGAGAGACAGCAAAAGAGAGGGGGAGAAATGGGAGAGACAGCAAAAGAGAGGGGGAGAGAGCAAAAGAGAGGAGGGGAGAGAGCAAAAGAGAGGAGGGAGAGCAAAAGAGAGGAGAAGAGAGAGAGCAAAAGAGAGGGGGAGAGAGAGAGAGCAAAAAAGAGGGGGAGAGAGAGTAAAAGAGAGGGGGAGAGAGAGAGCAAAAGAGAGGGGGAGAGAGAGAGCAAAAGAGGGGGGATAGACAGAGCAAAAGAGGGGGGATAGAGAGAGCAAAAGAGTGGGAGACAGCAAAAGAGATTGGGAGAGAGAGCAAAAGAGAGGGGGAGATAGAGCAAAAGAGAGGAGGGAGAGAGCAAAAGAGAGGGGAAGAGAGAGCACAAAAAGAGGGGGGAGAGAGAGCAAAATAGAGGGAGAGAGACAGCAAAAGAGAGGGAGAGAAAGGGGAGAGAGAGCAAAAGAGAGGGGAGAGACCGCAAAAGAGAGGGGGGGGAGAGAGAGAGCAAAAGAGGGGGGATAGAGAGAGCAAAAGAGAGGGAGAGAAACAGCAAAAGAGAGGGGGAGAAAGGGGAGAGAGAGAGCAAAAGAGAGGGGAGAGAGAGCAAAAGAGGGGGAATAGAGAGAGCAAAAGAGAGGGAGAGAGACAGCAAAAGAGAAGGGGAGAGAGAGCAAAAGAGAGGGGGAAAGAGAGAGAGCAAAAGAGAGGAGGGAGAGCACAAATGAGAGGGGAAGAGAGAGCGCAAAATTAGAGGGAGGAAAAGAGAGCGGGGAGAGAAAGAGCAAAAGAGAGGGGGGAAAGAGAGAGCAAAATAGAGGGAGAGAGAGAGCAAAAGAGAGGAGGGTGAGTGCAAAAGAGAGGGTAAGAGAGAGCACAAAAAGAGGGGGGAGAGAGAGCAAAATAGAGGGGAGAGACCGCAAAAGAGAGGGGGGGGGGGAGAGAGAGAGCAAAAGAGGGGGGATAGAGAGAGCAAAAGAGAGGGAGAGAAACAGCAAAAGAGAGGGGGAGAAAGGGGAGAGAGAGAGAGCAAAAGAGAGGGGAGAGATAGCAAAAGAGGGGGGATAGAGAGAGCAAAAGAGAGGGAGAGAGACAGCAAAAGAGAAGGGGAGAGAGAGCAAAGAGAGTGGGAAAGAGAGAGAGCAAAAGAGAGGAGGGAGAGTACAAATGAGAGGAGAAGAGAGAGCGCAAAATTAGAGGGAGGAAAAGAGAGCAGGGAGAGAAAGAGCAAAAGAGAGGGGGGAAAGAGAGAGCAAAATAGAGGGAGAGAGACAGCAAAAGAGAGGGGAGAAATGGGAGAGACAGCAAAAGAGAGGGGGAGAGAGCAAAAGAGAGGAGGGGAGAGAGCAAAAGAGAGGAGGGAGAGCAAAAGAGAGGAGAAGAGAGAGAGCAAAAGAGAGGGGGAGAGAGAGAGAGAGCAAAAAAGAGGGGGAGAGAGAGTAAAAGAGAGGGGGAGAGAGAGAGCAAAAGAGAGGGGGAGAGAGAGAGCAAAAGAGGGGGGATAGACAGAGCAAAAGAGGGGGGACAGAGAGAGCAAAAGAGTGGGAGACAGCAAAAGAGAGTGGGAGAGAGAGCAAAAGAGGGGGGGAGAGAGAGCAAAAGAGAGGAGGGAGAGAGCAAAAGAGAGGGGAAGAGAGAGCACAAAAAGAGGGGGGAGAGAGAGCAAAATAGAGGGAGAGAGACAGCAAAAGAGAGGGAGAGAAAGGGGAGAGAGAGCAAAAGAGAGGGGAGAGACCGCAAAAGAGAGGGGGGGAGAGAGAGAGCAAAAGAGGGGGGATAGAGAGAGCAAAAGAGAGGGAGAGAAACAGCAAAAGAGAGGGGGAGAAAGGGGAGAGAGAGAGCAAAAGAGAGGGGAGAGAGAGCAAAAGAGGGGGGATAGAGAGAGCAAAAGAGAGGGAGAGAGACAGCAAAAGAGAAGGGGAGAGAGAGCAAAAGAGAGGGGGAAAGAGAGAGCGCAAAAGAGAGGAGGGAGAGCACAAATGAGAGGGGAAGAGAGAGCGCAAAATTAGAGGGAGGAAAAGAGAGCGGGGAGAGAAAGTGCAAAAGAGAGGGGGGAAGGAGAGAGCAAAATAGAGGGAGAGAGACAGCAAAAGAGAGGGGGAGAAAGGGGAGAGAGAGCAAAAGAGAGGGGAGAGACAGCAAAAGAGAGGGGGAGAGTGCAAAAGAGGGAAGAGAGAGAGAGCAAAAGAGGGGGGATAGACAGAGCAAAAGAGGGGGGAAAGAGAGAGCAAAGAGTGGGAGACAGCAAAAGAGAGTGGGAGAGAGAGCAAAAGAGAGGGGGAGAGAGAGCAAAAGAGAGGAGGGAGAGTGCAAAATAGAGGGTAAGAGAGAGCACAAAAAGAGGGGGGAGAGAGAGCAAAATAGAGGGAGAGAGACAGCAAAAGAGAGGGAGAGAAAGGGGAGGGAGAGCAAAAGAGAGGGGAGAGACTGCAAAAGAGAGGGGGGGGGGAGAGCAAAAGAGGGGGGATAGAGAGAGCAAAAGAGAGGGAGAGAAACAGCAAAAGAGAGGGGGAGAAAGGGGAGAGAGAGAGAGCAAAAGAGAGGGGGGAGAGAGCAAAAGAGGGGGGATAGAGAGAGCAAAAGAGAGGGAGAGAGACAGCAAAAGAGAAGGGGAGAGAGAGCAAAAGAGAGTGGGAAAGAGAGAGAGCAAAAGAGAGGAGGGAGAGCACAAATGAGAGGGGAAGAGAGAGCGCAAAATTAGAGGGAGGAAAAGAGAGCGGGGAGAGAAAGAGCAAAAGAGAGGGGGGAAAGAGAGAGCAAAATAGAGGGAGAGAGACAGCAAAAGATAGCTGGAGAAATGGGAGAGACAGCAAAAGAGAGGGGGAGAGAGCAAAAGAGAGGAGGGGAGAGAGCAAAAGAGAGGAGGGAGAGCAAAAGAGAGGAGAAGAGAGAGAGCAAAAGAGAGGGGGAGAGAGAGAGAGAGCAAAAAAGAGGGGGAGAGAGAGTAAAAGAGAGGGGGAGAGAGAACAAAAGAGAGGGGGAGAGAGAGAGCAAAAGAGGGGGGATAGACAGAGCAAAATAGGGGGGACAGAGAGAGCAAAGAGTGGGAGACAGCAAAAGAGAGTGGGAGAGAGAGCAAAAGAGAGGGGGAGAGAGAGCAAAAGAGAGGAGGGAGAGAGCAAAAGAGAGGGGAAGAGAGAGCACAAAAAGAGGGAGAGAAACAGCAAAAGAGAGGGGGAGAAAGGGGAGAGAGAGCAAAAGAGAGGGGAGAGACCGCAAAAGAGAGGGGGGGAGAGAGAGAGCAAAAGAGGGGGGATAGAGAGAGCAAAAGAGGGGGGACAGAGAGAGCAAAAGAGTGGGAGACAGCAAAAGAGAGTGGGAGAGAGAGCAAAAGAGAGGGGGAGATAGAGCAAAAGAGAGGAGGGAGAGAGCAAAATAGAGGGGAAGAGAGAGCACAAAAAGAGGGGGGAGAGAGAGCAAAATAGAGGGAGAGAGACAGCAAAAGAGAGGGAGAGAAAGGGGAGAGAGAGCAAAAGAGAGGGGAGAGACCGCAAAAGAGAGGGGGGGGAGAGAGAGAGCAAAAGAGGGGGGATAGAGAGAGCAAAAGAGAGGGAGAGAAACAGCAAAAGAGAGGGGGAGAAAGGGGAGAGAGAGAGCAAAAGAGAGGGGAGAGAGAGCAAAAGAGGGGGGATAGAGAGAGCAAAAGAGAGGGAGAGAGACAGCAAAAGAGAAGGGGAGAGAGAGGAAAAGAGAGGGGGAAAGAGAGAGAGCAAAAGAGAGGAGGGAGAGCACAAATGAGAGGGGAAGAGAGAGCGCAAAATTAGAGGGAGGAAAAGAGAGCGGGGAGAGAAAGAGCAAAAGAGAGGGGGGAAGGAGAGAGCAAAATAGAGGGAGAGAGACAGCAAAAGAGAGGGGGAGAAAGGGGAGAGAGAGCAAAAGAGAGGGGAGAGACAGCAAAAGAGAGGGGGAGAGTGCAAAAGAGGGAAGAGAGAGATAGAGCAAAAGAGGGGGGGTAGACAGAGCAAAAGAGGGGGAAAGAGAGAGCAAAGAGTGGGAGACAGCAAAAGAGAGTGGGAGAGAGAGCAAAAGAGAGGGGGAGAGAGAGCAAAAGAGAGGAGGGAGAGTGCAAAAGAGAGGGTAAGAGAGAGCACAAAAAGAGGGGGGAGAGAGAGCAAAATAGAGGGAGAGAGACAGCAAAAGAGAGGGAGAGAAAGGGGAGAGAGAGCAAAAGAGAGGGGAGAGACCGCAAAAGAGAGGGGGGGAGAGAGAGAGCAAAAGAAGGGGGATAGAGAGAGCAAAAGAGAGGGAGAGAAACAGCAAAAGAGATGGGGAGAAAGGGGAGAGAGAGAGAGCAAAAGAGAGGGGAGAGAGAGCAAAAGAGGGGGGATAGAGAGAGCAAAAGAGAGGGAGAGAGACAGCAAAAGAGAAGGGGAGAGAGAGCAAAGAGAGTGGGAAAGAGAGAGAGCAAAAGAGAGGAGGGAGAGCACAAATGAGAGGGGAAGAGAGAGCGCAAAATTAGAGGGAGGAAAAGAGAGCAGGGAGAGAAAGAGCAAAAGAGAGGGGGGGAAAGAGAGAGCAAAATAGAGGGAGAGAGACAGCAAAAGAGAGGGGGAGAAATGGGAGAGAGAGCAAAAGAGAGGGGAGAGAGAGCAAAAGAGAGGAGGGGAGAGAGCAAAAGAGAGGAGGGAGAGCAAAAGAGAGGAGAAGAGAGAGAGCAAAAGAGAGGGGGAGAGAGAGAGCAAAAAAGAGGGGGAGAGAGAGTAAAAGAGAGGGGGAGAGAGAGAGCAAAAGAGAGGGGGAGAGAGAGAGCAAAATATGGGGGATAGACAGAGCAAAAGAGGGGGGACAGAGAGAGCAAAAGAGTGGGAGACAGCAAAAGAGAGTGGGAGAGAGAGCAAAAGAGAGGGGTAGAGAGAGCAAAAGAGAGGAGGGAGAGAGCAAAAGAGAGGGGAAGAGAGAGCACAAAAAGAGGGGGGAGAGAGAGCAAAATAGAGGGAGAGAGACAGCAAAAGAGAGGGAGAGAAAGGGGAGAGAGAGCAAAAGAGAGGGGAGAGACCGCAAAAGAGAAGGGGGGGGGAGAGAGAGAGCAAAAGAGGGGGGATAGAGAGAGCAAAAGAGTGGTAGAGAAACAGCAAAAGAGAGGGGGAGAAAGGGGAGAGAGAGAGCAAAAGAGAGGGGAGAGAGAGCAAAAGAGGGGGGATAGAGAGAGCAAAAGAGAGGGAGAGAGACAGCAAAAGAGAAGGGGAGAGAGAGCAAAAGAGAGGGGGAAAGAGAGAGAGCAAACAAGAGGAGGGAGAGCACAAATGAGAGGGGAAGAGAGAGCGCAAAATTAGAGGGAGGAAAAGAGAGCGGGGAGAGAAAGAGCAAAAGAGAGGGGGGAAAGAGAGAGCAAAATAGAGGGAGAGAGACAGCAAAAGAGAGGGGGAGAAAGGGGAGAGAGAGCAAAAGAGAGGGGAGAGACAGCAAAAGAGAAGGGGAGAGTGCAAAAGAGGGAAGAGAGAGAGTGTGCAAAAGAGTGGGGGGAAGAGATGGGGAGAGAGAGAGCAAAAGAGAGGTGAGGGAGCAAAAGATAGGGCAGAGAGAGAGAGACCAAAAGAGAGGGGAGAGAGAGAGCATATGAGAGGGGGACAGAGGCAACAAAACAGAAGAGGGAAAGAGAGCAAAAGAAAGGGGAGAGAGAGAGCAAAAAAAGGGGAGAGAGAGCAAAATAGGTGGGATTGAGAGAACAAAAGAGGGGGGATAGAGAGAGCAAAAAGAGGGGGGAGAGAGAGAGCAAAAGAGAGGGGGAGAGAGAGAGAACAAAAGAGCAAGGGGAGAGAGCGCAAAAGAGGGGGGATAGAGAGAGCAAAAGAGAGAGGGGAGAGAGAGAGAGAGCAAAAGAGGGGGGAGAGCAAATGAAAGGGGGGAGAGAGTGAGGCAAAGAGGAGGGATAGAGAGAGCAAAAGAGAGGGAGAGAGACAGCAAAAGAGAGGGGGAGAGAGAGCAAAAGAGAGGGGAGAGAGAGAGTGCAAAATAGAGGGAGGAGAGCGCAAAAGAGGGGAGAGAGAGAGTGTGCAAAAGAGAGGGAGAGAGAGAGAGCAAAAGAGAGGTGAGGGAGCAAAAGAAAGGGCAGAGAGAGAGAGAGAGAGAGAGGCCAAAAGAGAGGGGAGAGAGAGAGCATATGAGAGGGGGAGGGAGGCAACAAAAGAGAGGGGAGAGAGAGAGCAAAAAAAGGGGAGAGAGAGCAAAAGAGCGGGGGATAGAGAGAGCAAAAAAGAGGGGGGGGAGAGAGAGAGCAAAAGAGAGTGTATTTAACAGGTGCTAAGAATCCCCCCCCCCCCAAATCAGAGAAGAACCGCCCATATGCATCGTCATGCAAATTACATAGTATACAAAAAACACATTTGGTATAAATCTAAACAGCTAAAAAAACTATAGATATTTATAAATAGAGGGCAGTATAAGTGCACAAAGTGAAATGTTCAAATAATATAATACAACACGGCAACACACTCCATAGGTTCACATAAACAATACTACGAATCCATTAGCTCATTTTTAAATGAAAGCAATTATTTATGTTCAAATGAGCCATATAGGTGCTTAGAAACTGAATATTCTTACCACACTCGGTTGGATGCTTACTTCGCACATTTTGCAATCTTTTTATATACACACTTTCTGAGGCACCAGCTTCTACTGAGCATGTGCACAAGTTCACAGAGTATACATATACTAGTCTGTGATTAGCTGATGGCTGGACCAGCAAATGGGGAAAAATATACATTTGTTATAAATAAAAATCTAATGCTTATTTGAAATTCAGAGTAAGGGGCTGATTTACATACACATTGTTGGAGTTTATTATAATAACCACACTTAACTAACAGGTAGATTATAAGTTGTGCGTTAGTCTTTTAACGCTGAAAAAAATGGTAATTTCAGCGTTAAAACAGCAACACATCCATTACAAGTCTTGTCGGTATAGCTGTACCGCAAGCCTTTTAGCCTGTAACGCAACGTGTAAAAATTACGTTTTTCATGGGAATTTCATAGTGCAGCCATTACAAGTTATGCGTTCTGGCTAAAAAGCTTGCGTTACACCCTATAACGACAAGATCTGTAACGCCATCTGAGAGCAATAGTAATGAGTTTTACGCAACAAAACTGTTACATAAAACTCATAACTAAAGTTTATCACAAAGTACAGTAAACACCCATAAACTACCTATTAA
This sequence comes from Bombina bombina, assembly GCF_027579735.1. Classification (NCBI taxonomy): domain Eukaryota; kingdom Metazoa; phylum Chordata; class Amphibia; order Anura; family Bombinatoridae; genus Bombina; species Bombina bombina. Next base: position 980,252,117 of record NC_069499.1, on the reverse strand, counting down.
CCCCTAAACCGAGGCCCTCCCACATCGCAAATACTATATTAAAGTTATTAACCCCTAATCTGTCGCTCCCGACATCGCCGCCACTAATAAAATGTATTAACCCCTATTCCGCCACTCCCCGACATCGTCACCACTGTAATAAAGTTATTAACCCCTAAACCGCCGCCCTCCCGCATCGCAAACACTATTTAAATATTATTAACCTCTAATCTGCCGTCCGCCCACATCGCCCCCACTATACTAAAGTTATTAAGCCCTACACTGCCGCCACTATAATAAACCTATTAACCCCTAAACCGCAAGCCCCCCACAATAAAATATACTAAATTAAACTATTAACCCCTAAACCGAAAGCCCCAAATCGCAATAAACTAATTTAAACTAGTGACCCCTAAACCTAACGCCCCCTAACTTTATATTAAAATTACAATTTCCCTATCTTAAATAAAATGAAAACTTAACTGTCAAATTAAAAAAACTATGTTTAAACTAACAATTAAATAATAACTATTATACTAATATTAAACTAACTACCAATTAAATAAACTACATCCTGTTCCAAATTATTATGCCAATGATATCTTTCTCATTTACCTAAATAATTGATGTAAACAACAGTCAGCATAATTCTCATGTTATCAACTATTAAGAGTACAATTCAAATTTTATTGAACAAACCTCCTAATGATAACAGTATTTTTTTTTTTTTCAAAATAAAAAACGTACAATGCACTGTTCCAAATTATTACGCACAGTAAGTTTTAAAACACTTTACAGGTTGTAAAGAACTGAAAATTGTCATTTGTTGTGTTTGCAGCATATTTACTGAAATCAAAAGCTATTTCAATCAAACTTTGAACAACATTTTAACTTTTTAAACATTTTAACAGGTCACGTTACATTTTAACATAGGACCCTTTATTTGATAGCAGCTTCACAAGTCATCCATTGAACTTGTGAGTTTTTGGACAGTTTCTGCTTGAATTTGTTTGCAAGATGACAGAATAGCCTCCCCGAGCTGCTGTTTGGATGTAAACTGCCTCCCACCCTCATAGATCTTTTGTTTGAGGATGCTCCAAAGGTTCTCAATAGGATTGAGGTCAGGGGAGGATGGAGGCCACACCATGACTATCTCTCCTTTTATCCCCATAGCAGCCATTGATGCAGATGTATTCTTTGCAGCATGAGATGGTGAATTGTCATGCATGAAGATGATTTTATTACGGAAAGCATAGTTCTTCCATCTGTACCAGGGAAGGGAGTGGTCAGTCAGGAACTCCACATACTTTGCAGAGGTAATCTTTACACCTTTGGGGACCCTAAAGGGGCCGACCAGCAATCTTCCCATGATTCCGGCCAAAAACATGACTCCACCACCGCCTTGCTGACGTCGCTGCCTTGTTGGAACAGGGTGGCCGTCCACCAACCATCCACTACTCCATCCATCTGGACCATCCAGGGTTGCACGGCACTCATCAGTGAACATAACTGTTTGAAAATTAGTCTTCATGTATTTTTCTGCCCAATGAAGCCATTTCTGCTTGTGAGCATTGGTTAGTGGTGGCCGAATGGAAGGTTTATGCACAGTTGCAAGACTCTGGAGGACTCTACATCTTGATGTCCGTGGGACTCTAGAGGCACCAGCAGTTTCAAATATCTGTTTGCTGCTATGTAATGGTATTTTAGCAGCTGCTCTCTTGATCCAATGCATGGATCTGGCAGAAATCTTCCTCAATGTGCCTTTATCTGCACGAACCCGTCTGTGCTCTGAATCAGCCACAAATCTCTTAATAGTGCAATGATCACGCTTAAGTTTTCGTGAAATATCTAATGTTTTCATACCTTGTCCAAGGCATTGAACTATTTCACTCTTTTCGGCAGCAGAGAGATCCTTTATCTTCCCCATATTGCTTGAAAATGGTGCTCTGCTTAATAATGTGGAACACCAACCTTTAGTAGTTTTTCCTTTAATTGGGCTCACCTGGCAATCTAATTATCACAGGTGTCCGAGATTGTTTTCAGTGATCAAAAGAGCCCTGAGACACAATGCCATCTATGAGTTAAATTAAAAAAAAAAATATTTAATCTTTATGACACTGAAATAGAATTTGCATAATAATTTGGAACAGGGTGTATATTACACATTAAAAAAAAATTCTAACACTACTATAAAAATTGCAAACTATCTAATTACAAAAATAAAAAATACTAAATTACAAAAAGTAACAAACACTAAAATACGAAAAATAACAAACGAAATTATCAAAAATAAAAAAGAATTACACCTCATCTAATAGCCCTATAAAAATAATAAAGCCCACTCAAAATAAAAAAAAAACCCTAGCCTACAATAAACTACCAATAGCCCTTAAAAGGGTCTTTTGTAGGGCATTGCCCTACAAAAGCTCTTTTACCTGTAAAAAAATACAAAGATCCCCCCAACAGTAAAACCCTCCATCTTCATCCTTCGCGGGACCAGCATCTTCTCCATCCCTGCGGAGGTGGCGCTGTTGATACGCAAAGGTGGAGGTCCAGACGAAGGTCCATCGATCCGACATGGATGTCCTCTTCATGCGATCAGCTGCCCCACACTGAGGATTCAAATGCAAGGTACCCCTTTTATACTGGGGGTACCATTGCATTCCTATTGGCTGAAAAATTTGAATCAGCCAATAGGAATTAGGGCTGCTAAAATCCTATTGGCTGTTCAAATTAGCCAATAGGATTCAAGCAGCTCTCATTCTATTGGCTGATTGTATGCAATAATTAACATTAGTTATACATGGTGACCAATAACATACATTGTAATATAATGATATAATGTATCATCCTGTACCACAGACTTTTATAAAAGGAAACAGAAAAGTCCTTAGAAAAATATATGTATTATAATTTGAAATAAACACATAAAGCCCCCCCCCCCCCCCAGGGAATTAACCATAGGAGATATATTTATACATATCTAAAACTAATTAGCCAAGTTGCAGGATAAACTTCATTCAAAACCTGGTTTGCAAATCTGTCTGAGTTTCTGAAAGGATACACTATATTTTTCTAAATTGAAACAGCACAAGCTTTAATTATTGGTAACCAATCTACAAAAGATTTTTTAATTTTTCTCTCCCCAAAGACATTTAAAGGGACACTGAACCCAAATTTTTTCTTTTGTGATTCAGATAGAGTATGCAATTTTAAGCAACATTCTAATTTACTCCTATTATCAAATTGTCTTCATTCTCTTGTTATGTTTATTTGAAAAGCAAGAATGTAAGTTTAGATGCCGGCCCATTTTTGGTGAACAACCTGGGTTGTCCTTGCTGATTGGACAGCACCAATAAACAAGTGCTGTTCATGGTCTGAACCAAAAATTTGCTGGCTCCTTAGCTTAGATGCCTTCTAGCAAAAGCAAGAGAACGAAAAAAATTGATAATAGGAGTAAATTAGAAAATTGCTTAAATCTGCATGCTCTATCTGAATCATTAAAGAAAAAAAATTGGTTTAGTGTCCCTTTAAATGAGCTGCTTCAAAAAAAAAAATATTTTTAATTTCTCTGAGGAAAAGCAAAAAAGCTGGCACAGAATGTAGCTTCCAATTTTTGAGGATAAGGGGCCCCATCCGATATGTAGCGTCGCCCGCAGAAGCCGGCGACGCCAGATTTTGCGCGGGTTTGGTATCACATATACGGCGTAACATAGAAGTTACGCTTGTATATTTCTGCCTTCGGCCATATTTTTTTTACCCATAGACTGACATACAAAACACGCGCAGTTTGGTATCCAATATACAGCCTAATGACTTCCGCGTGCAGAATTCAGAAAATCTACTCCATTCTCATCTTGCCACAAATTGCAGGCGCAGCAACCCTTGCACTGACTAAAAAAACAATGTAACTCTCTGAAGGCCTAACAAATGCATGCTCAATAGCATACATATCAGCCGCTTGATCTCAAACAGTTAAACCTCTTCCAATCATTTATTATTCCTGCCTCTGCAAGTGTGTCAATTGTGTCAAACCAATCACAAACAGCACAACCTCTCAGCAGGAAGCCTAAAAAACCCGCCAATGCACATACTCATTAGCCACCATGTTTCCCCTGCTTTCCATAGAGAGGCAGCATCATGGGGCACAAGGGGTACATCATAGGGCACAAGGGGTGCATCATGGGGCACAAGGGGTGCTGGAAGCCCTACAAGCCCCTGTTGTTCCGTCTATACATGCTGATTCTATAGTTGCTGCTGAGGTCCCTGGTCATGGTGCTGCCCCTGCTGCTGCCCCTGCTGCAGCTGGTCATCGAATTACATACTGCGGATTTCCACTGCATGTAAGTGAAACTACTACATCCCACCCCCCTTCCCTTAACCACCCTAATTACTGAAAATATCTCATTAGTTTAATTCATGTTTAGGTCACTATGATTTATTGACTATCATTAAGAAGAATCAAAATGGTTGTTCATACCTTATGTTCACACCTTCTGTAAATACATTATTATTTAGATATATATATACCCATGTGCAGGGATAGGCAAGGTGTCCTTCACTAAAGGTCTTTACTTTATAAAATTTCTGCCACAGCCTTGCCTTGTGCCTATCCCTGCCCATGTGTCAATTTCTATTGGATGTGAGAAACCTTCATTTACATCTTATAAGTGAATATTACTATATGTACCCTTCATACACAACTATGTGATGTGGTTTATAGAACATGAATATGCCATAAACAGGATAATATTACCTTTTGGCCCATTTCCACGCAGGCCTTATTATATGTTTAAACAATATTAGTGTACTAAAACACCCCTCACATGGATGTGGATGACAATTATATGGTAAATAACAGAGGACAAGATTTATGGTGAACTATAAGAATATTTACTTATTTTAGGCTTCTTGGATGAGGGGGCTGAGGTGACTGGAGTGGATTTCCTTGTTCTCTTGGTTTTGGAAGATTCAGATGATTCTGCTGGAGTGCTGGCCACAGATGATAGGCTGGAGGCAGTGTCCTGCTGGTGTGTAAAGTGCTCAACCAACACACCCAAGAGTTGATTTTGTTCCCGCCATCTATTGTCCATCTGCAACTGCATATCAGACAGAAATTGCATCATCTGCGACTGGTTTTGAACAATTCCATTTAATGATGCTGCCATGTCCCTCTGCCGCTCTATGTTACGCTTGAGTAACCTCTCTTGGCTCCTGTGTAACCTCTCTTGGCTCCTTTGAAACCTCTCTTGGCTCCTGTGAAACCTCTTTTGGCCTCTTTGTCTGCTCTCGCAGCTTGTTATGAGCCTCCTCTGCAGTGCAATGTATTCCTCGCCCAGGGGAGAATACAATGCATCTACAGGCTCTTGAGCAGCAGGGCTTCTAGGTGCTTAAGGTGCATGTTCAGCTGCATCTGCTGGTGCTCGAGGAACTACTTCAGCTGCATCTGCATGTGCTTGAGTAACAACTTCAGCTGCATCTGCATGTGCTCGAGGAACTACTTCAGCTGCTGGTGCTTGTGGAACATCTTCATCTGCTGGTGCTTGAGAAACAACCTCAGCTGCATCTGCATGTGCTTGAGGAACTACTTCAGCTGCATCTGCATGTGCTTGAGGAACATCTTAATCTCCTGGTGCTTGTGGGACATCTTCAGCTATATGCTCATCTGCAGATGGTGGAGCTCTCCCAAGGGAAGAGGATGGTGGAGCTCTCCCAAGGTAAGAGGATGGTGGAGCTCTCCCAAGGGAATAGGATGGTGGAGCTCTCCCAAGGGAAGAGGATGGTGGAGCTCTCACAAGGCAAGAGGATGGTGGAGCTCTCCCAAGGGAAGAGGATGGTGGAGCTCTCATGGTGGATTGGTAGTCCCATTGTGACCACTCAGCCTGTCCAGTTTGCACTTCTTGGGACATACCCTGTGTGTAATAGCCATGACTGCCCTGATATTGTGTTGGGGGGGGTAAAGACATGGACCCTTTGTGGCTGACTTGGCTCCCCCTCAAAGCCAAAAGAAGAGTATTCCTCTGGCCAGGAATCTTGCCAGGGCTCATATGGCAATGGTGGTGGCATCACTTCCGGGTCCTCAACAGAAGCCATCCAACCCTGCTCATGCCTGGGAGCATAATGTTCACGTGGTTGCCTGTAGACTGGTGGTGGTGGCTGCATGCCTGTGACTGGTGGTGGTGGTGGAGGTGGCGGCATGCCTGTTTGCAGCCTGGTGACAGGAGGTTCTGTGGAGGAGTCAAATGATGATAGGGATTAGTACAGTCATATATATGTCCATGTGGGCATACAATGTACATTGATACATGCTAGGGCCTATACTCATTCTCATGTCAAACTCTATAACATGCATGTGCACAATGTGATTTGTGATATGAGAGATTTTAATCTGCACAGTATACAGGTATGTGTTTCATACAATAGTTATGTGTACATGTCAGTGATGGAGAAAATGTGTTATTTAAGTGACACTATGGTCACACAATTTACTTTAGCCTGATGTAGGCACAGAACCTGCTTTCTGAGCTAAAAGTATTGTGATGTCTATAGTGTCCATTTACAGAAAACTCTACATGAGGCTTGTGGCCTGTGTTACTCTGAGACATGTTAGTATTGCACTATTCCACCTCATATCATGAATTGCATTGTGTTAAGTGCATTAATGTGAAATTTAATTGTAAATGTTTTTGTTAGTAGGCCAAATACCATGCTCCTCATTGTGTACATGAATGTGTGACATTAAAGGATGTTATATCTCAAATACATATGATACTGGTGTGTGGGATGTTACTCACCAGCATGAGGTGCTGTGGTTGCAGCCCCTGAGTCACGATCCCCTGGAAGTCCACGGTCTGCTGTGATACTCAGGGACCTGCGTATCATCTCCTGCCAGGTGTTGTATTCTGTGTCCAGAGGTGGACTACCGCCTGTGCCCCTCTGGTGCATGGCTTCCTGCCCCATCTTCTCTTTCACCCGCCTCTTACAGTCGTTCCACCTTTTTTAAGGCCCTCAACAGTTCTCCTCTGCGGGGGACCATGCTATTTTCCGCCTTCTGGCAACACCTTTGCCCTTCTCTTGGCCAAAGAGGGCACTGTGATTGTCCATGATTGCCTGGACTAGGGCAACATTCTCAGAGAATGAGAAATTAGGACATCTCATCCTCTCATCCTCTGTGGACACCTGACTTCCTCCCTACGATGTCCCTGGTGTGGGTTCCTCCCTATCCTCTCCCTCCTCCCCCCTTCAGTCCCCAGGTGCACCCTCTGTCCCTCTCCTTGATGTGCCTGGTCTCTGGGGCTCTTGGGCATCTCCCCTCCCATCATCCCTTCTAGCTCTCCCTCTCCCCTCTCCACTTACTCCCTGATGGGGACCCCGCTGCTCCGCCTGTCCGCTACAATACTCCTCTCCCTGCCACTCCTCTCCCCTCCTCCCCTCCGCCCTACCTCTCCCTACCATCCTCACACTACACACACTCTCACTCACTCCCAGTTCAATCACACACAATCACAACCAAACACTCAGCCTATCACACTGTAAAATTGAAATAAAATGTGTGAGGTGTTAGAAAAAAAAGTGTTGTGTATTTTGTATATGTATTTATGCAAAATGTGTGCAATATGTAAAAAGATGTGTAAGTGTACAAGCTTACGCAACCAAAAATGCGACCTAATTAACTCCTCTGTTTGTGCCTCTTTCTCTACTCTAACTAATTCTCAACTCCACTGTAGTGTGCTGTAGCTCAACGAATCATCCAAACACACTAAAGAAAATGGCGGCTGTGCATGGGTTTATATATGACTTTTGAATAGTGTAATTACGTGGCGCATTTTTAGATGAAGTCGCGGGTCATTTTTAAGAGTGTTAGCCTGATTTGCATAAAACTACACTTTATTGAGACTTTACCTGGACAAAATACTGGCGTAAGTACTTGCGACAACTAAAATGTGTATTTGCGCACTTTTCGGAACAACGGCAGTTTATCCTACCTACGCCACTTTAGCATCTGATGGCGCAGTATATGTAATACCCCGTGCGAGGTGAAACTACGGGCGGTGCGGGTTACCTCGCTTGCGCCGAAAAGTACGCCGTATATCAGATCGCACCCAAAGTGTCTAGCAGCAAGTATTATTGTATTCAATACTTTAAATCGAGAGATATGAACATCTTTCTGGAAAAATAAAAATAAAATATTATTTGGTGATAGAGCCTTTCTTTCTTTGAAATATTTTCTGCCACCATTGAAAAATTTTAGGACAATACCAGAACATATCTGCTCTAGGACTTTAACAGCTGGAGCAGGCAAAATGAAGGGAGGGATAGAACCTAGCTATTTTAAAAGGTTGGATATAGAAGTTGTTTATTAGTTTCATATGTGATTCTTTCCACGTATAAGATATCTTCATATGACCTAACGCAGAGAAACTATCTTTAATATCCTCTGGGTCTAAAGTTGGAAAGGAAGCCCTCCAACTACTAAGTAGTTTATCAATATAATTCTGACTTTGCTTTGTCAGCATAATATATTAAAGAGATGGAAGTATTCGCTGCCACAAATTTTTGTACACATGCCGCATGCATTGATATCAGACCAGTCACTGAGATCCATCCGACATTGCAAGCTATTTATAAAATGTCTTATTTGAAAGAAAGCAAATAGATCAGAATTTGGGAGGTTATAGTGAGCAAGAAATAACTGAGAAGATATAATATGACCATTTGCGTCTATCATTTTGATGGATATATTTTAATCCTTTCTCAAACCATATATAAAAGACTTTCTGGGAATTGCCCGGTTGAATTGTGGGTTGCCACCAATCGGTAGGGAATTTGAGTATTTGTATTTTAACCCTAGTAACGCTATCAATTTTAAGACCGCTGCTTCATAACTGCTGTTTCCGACAAGTCTGAAGGCTCGCACAGAAACAGGGGCATCAGGGGCCATTTGGCGCTTGATAAATTGGCGCCTAAGTTTTATTGCATTGTCTTTTTATTATGCACTTGTTCATTATGCAATTCTACTGCATTTAGTGGTCATTTAACTTTCTTACCCCTTTTTTCTTCCCCCTTTACTATTGCCATATTTTAATGTGTTCCATCCATTTCACACCTGGGGTTGTTCTGAAAATTCTTCTGGGAGGCAAAACATGGTAGTTGTGCCCTTACTTAGGGTGTCATGCACAGATATAAAAACAATACATATTAGTGACTTCTATACAACATACAGATCTTGCTGATGGCTGGTGTTTACATACCCCAGTGTGCGTGCAGCACAGATTCCTTTACTGAAGTGCCTGTCTCCTTTACTGTTGGATGTGTTAGCTTGAGCTTACAATGCTTGTATCTAGGCAGAAAGTAAAGGATAGGCACACAATGGTGATTGGTCTAGGCTGACACTAACCTTTATACTAAAATGAGGTAACACTTGAACACTAACATAGTACTGGGCAAGAGCAAATTCTAGAGCTATATTATGTTTAATAGGTTATTTTACCCACAGAGCATACTCAGTTTGTTTTTAAATGCAGCTATTTAAATGAATTAATACACCTGAATTACATATGTTATACAGGTAGAAAACCCTTTATCCATACTGCCTGAGACAAGAAAAGTTTTGGATTTCAGAATTTTTTTGATTTTGTAATATTTGCATTTGTAAAATGAGACAGTTTGGAGAGAGGATGGGACGAAGTGTAAACAAAAATATCTTATGCCATTTAGGCAAATAAAACTTATAAATGTAGTTAAAGATAGTTTTATATCATTTTAATCCTTCCGTGACTTAGAGGTAGGGAAATAGTCATTTTTTTATTTAATTTTTGAAAAAATATTGGCTTTTGGAATTTCCGGATTTGGGAATTTGTACCTGTACAACCAGACATCTTATATTTTATGTTTGCATTGGATGAACACAAAATCATAAGAAACAGGCTAGAAACAAACTATACATTTTTAAATAAAATAGAAAAATATAGAACTAATCAATTCGGTATAGATGAGGACTGCACATTATGGCCTAGATAGAGCTGTAGTTGATTTTATATATATATATATATATATAGAAATATACCTATAGATATGATTATTTTAAAAAAACTTAGAACATATGTTACTTTAAACATTCCCTCACAAAGATGGTCATTTAGATTTGGTACAATTACACATCAAACTCTCAGGTCTGGTGAGATTAGCTAAGAAGTCTCATCAGCACTGCAAAAGTCCCTCAAATAATTTAAGAAAGGCAAAGTTTAACTTGAGAGCTCTTTATTTTGCCATACAAGGTTCTGGTTGTGAAGAAAAGATACCAGTACCACAATATAATGATGAAACCAAAACATTTTTACATTATTTCCATCCATGCTGGCAAGTTTTTGATACTCAGACACCAAATGATACATTGTATCACTTGCCTCGTGGTTCTAAAAGGGATAGTCTACTTGATTTTTTTTTTATTGTTTAAAAAAAGATGGATAAACACCTTTACTACCCATTCCCCAGCTTTGCACCACCAACATTGATATATTAATATATTTTATAACCTATAAACCTCTAAATATCTGCCTGTTTCTAAGCCGCTGCAGGCTGCCTCTTATCCCAGTGCATTTTATTAGCTTTAGACCGCCAGGCAGTGCTAGTTCATGTGTGTCATATAGATAGCAGTGTGCTCCCTCCCGTGGAGTTATGCAGGAACCAGCACTAATTGGCTAAAATGCAAGTTTGTAAAAAGCACTAACATAAGGGGGCAGTCTGCAGAAGCTTAGATGCAAGGTAATTACAGAGGTAAAAAGTGTATAAATATAATAGTGTTGGTTATGCAAAACTGGAGAATGAGAAATAAGGGGATTATCTATCTTTTAAACAATAAACATTTTTAAGTAGACTGTTCCTTTAATACACTGGAACAAATTGACAGCTTTTGTGAATAGTTTTCCATCAGAGCAGTCCTCCCACATTGTATATATGACAGTAAATCTTGCCCAGTTGGAGAACACAGTGGTGAATCTGAGGATTATGATAGCTTAACCCTCTTTTTTATAAGAGAGTATATCAGGAGCTCAGATAGCTACATATAGAGCTCGATTTATCAAGCCCTTCGCCTCCCACAAGAGAACCTGCAGTCACAATTTATAAAGCAGCAGTCATCAGACCGCTGCTTCCTACACCTCTTCTCCACCTCTTAGATGGAGAATTTCAATCTCCCGGTCTAATCCGACCAGGAAGATTAACAGCTCCTGCCTGCGCGGGATTGACTGTGTGCGGGCACTCGGATGCAATCTTTAATTCTGCCAGCTGATTGCTGCCCCCCCAGAGGCAAGCTGGGACGGACAGCGGTGAATATGTCCGCCCCTTTCCACCCTTGCTTGATAAATCTAGTCCGGATTGATCTAAATATTGGACACTTTAATGCCATGGTTCTCATGGGTATACTGGGCATGTTTTTCAAAGATGTTTTTTAAACTTTATATATGTTATAAGTAAATTTTTTTTTAAATTTTTTTAAATTCATTTGTTTATCTTTTCTAATCTTCTAAAATGAGAATTTAACAGTTCTCACACTGTAAATCAGGAAACCAATGACACTGCTTTAAATAAAGAATGAACTGTGCAAACTGCATTTACAAAAACAAACGAACAAAAAACACTGTACAAATGCAATTTCCAAACCTCACCTCACTGTACAGAACGGGCTTTCTATTTGCCACATTTCTTTAACTGTAAGAAGATTGCTCTTTTAAACAAACAAAACGAATACTTAACTCATGATCATAAAGACAAGAATACTGTATGTGTATAGGTGTGTATAAATGTGTATAGGTGTGTATATGTATGTGTATAGGCGTGCATATCTATGTGTATAAGTGTGTATATGTATATTTATATATGTGCATATGTATGTGTATTGGTGTGTATTTGTATGTTTATTAGTGTGCATATGTTTGTGTATAGTTGTGTATATGTATGTAAAGTATATAGGTGTGCCTAAATATGTGTATTGGTGTCTTTATCTATGTGTATTAGTGTGTATATGTAGGTGTATAGGAGTGCATATGTATGGTATACTTGTGCATATGTATATATATAGGAGTGCATATGTATGTGTATAGGGGTGTTTTTATGTATGTGTATATAAATATGTGTATAGGTGTGCATATGTATCTATAAAGGTGTGCATATGTATTAGTATTGGTGCACGTATGTATGTGAATAGGTATGCATATGTATGTATATAGGGGTGCATAAGTATTTGTATTGGTGTGTATATGTATGTCTATAGGTGTGCATACTGTATATATGTGTATGGGTGTGCATATGTATGTGTATAGGTGTGCATGTGTATAGGTGTTTATATGTACAGTATGTGTATAGGTGTATATATGTATGTCTATAGGTGTGCATATGTATGTGTATAGGTGTGCATGTGTATAGGTGTGTATATGTACAGTATGTGTATAGGTGTGTATATGTATGTGTATAGGTGTGCATGTGTATAGGTGTGTATTTGTACAGTATGTGTATAGGTGTGTAGATGTATGTCTATAGGTGTGCATATGTATGTGTATAGGTTTGTGTATAAGATTGCATATTTAGGTGTATTGATGTGCATAATGTTTTAAGGGGCACATGCCCAGGTGGATATCAACTTATCACCATGCATTATTATTATTAGTGATCACCTGAGAGAACCTTAGGCATGTGAAGTGGGATATCACCTATTTGCTCTCCCATCCAAGACATAAAGAAACTTGATACAACTGCTCTTTCAAATAAATTGTTATGTGCTCAGTCCAGCTCAAGCTCGTTGTCATAACAATGGCAAATACCTTATGGGATTGGTTCTGTTTTGGGGGTTCTGACAGAGGGCAATGTTTAAGAGGTTTTAATTATCCACTCAAGACAGAGTTATATCATAAGACCCCTTATTTGAAAAAAATTCCACATTTCAAGTAAAGAGTTTATTGTATAGTCACATTTGTTTGTGTTTTAGGGCTCATACAAATCCATTCTTATCTGAACTATTAAAAAAAACTATAAAAATTAAAATAAATGGTAAAGCTGGGAGTGGGTTATAATAAATTATATATAGGATGATTGGTGGTTGTACAAGGTTTTATAAATGGTGTTTTTTGGGTCCAAAAGCTTTGTGATTTGAGTAGGTGAATTGATGCAAAATGTGGGACCATAAAAAGTGTGTTTGAAATTTGTAGAACTATTGCCCCCGTGCTGCTATTTACCATGTACCCAATAGAAAATCATAGCATTTTATTTCTTTTTTTTTCGCATTTCATATGATAGAATTTTCCCATATTATTGTATTTGTGCAAACTAACATTCACATAGATTACAAGTTTTGCGCTATACCGGGTGCGTAAATAAAGCAAAACAATGAGTGTTATCGCACTTTCCATAGCGCTGCCATTACAAGTTAAGCTAAAACCTTCTTTTGCTGTGCAGTACGGTGCGTTAAGATCCATACCGCACAAAACTCAAGGCCTGACTTTACATGCTTGTGCACAATTTCCCCCATAGACATCAATGGAGAGAGAGTGTTAGAAAAAAACTAACACCTGTGATTATGCAATGGCAATCGCCGTAACGCAACCCCATTGATGTCTATGGGGAAAAGAAAGTTATGTTAAAACCTAACACCCTAACATAAACCCCTAGTCTAAACACCCCTAATACGCCACCCCCAACATCAAATAAAGCTATTAACCCCTAAACTGCCCTCCCACATTGCTACTACTATAATAAACCTATTAACCCCTAAACCATCGGCCCCCCACATTGCAACTACTATAATAAACCTATTAACCCCTAAACCGCCCACCCCCACATCGCAACTACTATAATAAACCTATTAACCCCTAAACCACCGCCCCCCCACATTGCAACACACTAAATTAAACTATTAACCCCTAAACCTTATACCCCCCTAATTTTAAATTACATTTACAATATAACTATCTTTACATAAATAATAACTTACCTGTGAAATAAAAAAAACAAAGTTTAAACTATTAAGTAACCTAACATAACTATTTTAAAACAATAAAATTAACGAAAAATAAAAAAAACTAAATTACAAATTAAAAAAATCCTAACACTATGAAAAAATACAAAAAAATTACATTACAAATAAATAAAAACTCAAAAATTCCGAAAAATAAAAACTCTAAGATTACAAAAAATAATAAACAAAATTATCCAAAAGAATAAAATTTACACCTAATCTAATAGCCCTATAAAAACAAAAAAGCCCCCCAAAAATAAAAACACCCCCTAACCTAACAATAATCAACCAATTCCCCTTAAAATGGCCTTTTGTAGGGCATTGCCCTAAGTTAAACAGCTTTTTTACCCAAAAATTGCAAAGTCCCCCTAACAGAAAATCTACTCACAGTTCCTGAAGTCCGGACATCCATCTACATCCAGGCGGCGAGAAGTCTTCATCCAGCAGGCAACATCTTCATTCATTGTGGTGGCATCTCTTATCTTTATCCCGGTAATACGGTATACCTGCCATTCCACGCACAATGGCCACATTTTCAGCGGTATAGCCTTACCACACCATACCGCAAAACTTGTAATCTAGTTGATTATTTTTTTTAATTTCTTGGAACGGTGAATAAAGTGAGATATGATTTGAATTGCTACCTCACAAAAAAAGTTTATGTATAAATTTTACTAGTATCAAACAGCTAAAAACAGTGCCATTGGGTGTGAAATGGCTCAGCACTGTAAAGGTTACTATATAGGCTACCACTTGGCATATAAAGGGTTAAAAGTATAGAAAAAGTAGGAAGTATGTTTTTATAAGCAGACTACAACTCACTAATGTCTGTACTAATATCAAAATCATTGTAGTAATGCTTTAGCAAATGGAATATGCACATGCCATTTCAATACAATATGAAGGAGTAGTGTCCCTTTAATGTGAAATGCATGTGATATGAGTCAATGTAATATACTGGCTTGGGCTGTACTGTGTGAAATTTGTTTTTAATACTTTTGTGAGTGTGTTGAGTCTAGATGGGGAAGCTTACATTCGTGTTACAGCCCCAGCACAGAGCTCATTGTTCTTTTATTCACTGTTGGAAAAACAAATATCTGTATTGTTTACATTTTTATATTTCTTTTCTCAGGCTGAAATCCATCGGAAATTAGAAAAAAAAGCCTCCAGAAATGTGACTCATTGTACCTACATGGACAGACCTTATAAGTGTGCTAGGTTATATCTGCAGTCTTGTGTGAGTGCCTTATGCAGATATACAGTACATATGCCATATACAGTACATGTGTTATATACTGATATACAGTACATGAAGAAATGCACACTACATCAAGCTAATCATATTCTCTCTCTTCTGCTTTCAGGTACGTGAATAGTATCCCTGCTCATCTGCAACCTATTCACTGCATTCTAGTGCTCTCTCCTCTCCTGAAACTCTCTTTTGGTACATGAATAGTATCCCTGCTCATCTGCAACCTATTCACTGCATTCTAGTGCTCTCTCCTCTCCTGTAACTCTCTTTTGGTACGTGAATAGTATCCCTGCTCATCTGCAACCTATTCACTGCATTTTAGTGCTCTCTCCTATCCTGTAACTCTCTTTTTGTATGTGAATAGTATCCCTGCTCATCTGCAACCTATTCACTATATTATAGTGCTCTCTGCTCTCCTGGAACTCTCTTTTGGTATGTGTATAGTATCCCTGCTCATCTGCAACATATTCACTGCATTCTAGTGCTCTCTCCTCTCCTGTAACTCTCTTTTGGTATGTGATCCTTGCTCATCTGCAACCAATTCACTGCATTCTAGTGCTCTCTCCTCTCCTGAAACTCTCTTTTGGTACGTGAATTGTATCCCTGCTCATCTGCAACCTATTCACTGCATTTTAGTGCTCTTTCTCCTATCCTGTAACTCTCTTTTTGTACGTGAATAGTATCCCTGCTCATCTGCAACCTATTCACTATATTATAGTGCTCTCTCCTCTCCTGGAACTCTCTTTTGGTATGTGTATAGTATCCCTGCTTATCTGCAAACTATTCACTGCATTCTAGTGCTCTCTCCTCTCCTGTAACTCTCTTTTGGTATGTGTATATGCATACTGGGCAAATGATTTTAGGTTTTAATTTAGTCCTGCATTTATTGTAATGTTATCCTAATGTCTTACTTCTAATGTTTTGTTAATTGCCATGTGATGTCCAATCCTTATCAATACCTGCTATTATTCTTCAATTTATAGCTGTTATATGCCATAGCTCCCACCTCCTCAAAATGTTACTATCTTGTTTATCTTAACTTATCTCACCCTGACCTGACCAGAATCTAACTTTCAATTGGTCTTTTAAATTATATTTTGACTTAGCAATTAAGTAATTTAGTGAACCCAGAGGACTGCCCCGCCTATATATTTAACACTAGCTTGGCCTGTGCATTGCACTGGGGGTGCATTGCCTGGGCAGTACACATTGTTGCAATAGCATATGTTCACATTTCTAAAGTGAGCGTTTTATAAGTGAGGCTCTATTATAAGAATTATACAAGAATTAAGTGAACATTTTAGAAGTGAGGCACTAATATAAGAATTATACAAGAATTAAGGGTTGGACAAGACATAAGGCAAGTACTCCTATATAGTGATGTCGCGAATAGTTCGCTGGCGAATAGTTCCCGGCGAACATAGCTTGGTCGTGTTCGCCGCGACGGGCGAACATATGCGATGTTCGATCCGCCCCCTATTCGTCATCATTGAGTAATACTTTGACCCTGTACCTCACAGTCAGCGGACACATTCCAGCCAATCAGCAGCAGACCCTCCCTCCCAGACCCTCCTACCTCCTGGACAGCATCCATTTTAGATTCATTTGGAAGCTGCATTCTTAGAGAGAGGAGGGACAGTGTAGCTGCTGCTGATTTAATATGGAAATCGATAGCTAGGCTAGTGTATTCAATGTCCACTACAGTCCTGAAGGACTCATCTGAACTCTGCTGTAAGGAAAGCACCCCAAAAAGCCCTTTTTAGGGCTAGAACATCAGTCTGCTTTTTTTTTCTGTGTAATCTAATTGCAGTTGCCTGCCTGCCAGCGTGTGTGTCAGGCTCACAGCGTATACTGTGCCCACTTGCCCAGTGCCACCACTCATATCTGGTGTAACAGTAGTGTACATTTAAAAAAAACAACACTTTTTTGACTGTGAAAAAATAGCAGTCAGTTTCCTTCACACGTGTGCGTTTCAGTGCCTGCCTGCCAGGGCACAGTGTCACCCCAGTGCAACTCATATCTGGTGTAACAGTAGTGTAGATTTAAAAAAAAACAAAAACTTTTTTGACTGTGTTAAATAATAGCAGTCAGTTTCCTTCACACGTGTGCATTTCAGTGCCTGCCAGGGCACAGTGTCTTCCCAGTGAAACTCATATCTGGTGTAACAATAGTGTACATTTAAAAAAAAAAACACTTTTTTGACTGTGTTAAATAATAGCAGTCAGTTTCCTTCACACGTGTGGGTTTCAGTGCCTGCCTGCTAGGGCACAGTGTCACCCCAGTGCAACTCATATTTGGTGTAACAGTAGCGTACATTTAAAAAAAACAACACTTTTTTGACTGTGTTAAATAATAGCAGTCAGTTTCCTTCACACGTGTGCGTTTCAGTGCCTGCCTGCCAGGGCACAGTGTCACCCCAGTGCAACTCATATCTGGTGTAACAGTAGTGTAGATTTAAAAAAAAAAACCCAACACTTTTTTGACTGTGTTAAATAATAGCAGTCAGTTTCCTTCACACGTGTGCGTTTCAGTGCCTGCCTGCCAGGGAACAGTGTCACCCCAGTGCAACTCATATCTGGTGTAACAGTAGTGTAGATTTAAAAAAAAAAAAAAACTTTTTTGACTGTGTTAAATAATAGCAGTCAGTTTCCTTCACACGTGTGCATTTCAGTGCCTGCCAGGGCACAGTGTCTTCCCAGTGAAACTCATATCTGGTGTAACAGTAGTGTACATTTAAAAAAAAACAACACTTTTTTGACTGTGTTAAATAATAGCAGTCAGTTTCCTTCACACGTGTGGGTTTCAGTGCCTGCCTGCTAGGGCACAGTGTCACCCCAGTGCAACTCATATCTGGTGTAACAGTAGTGTAGATTTAAAAAAACAACAACACTTTTTTGACTGTGTTAAATAATAGCAGTCAGTTTCCTTCACACGTGTGCGTTTCAGTGCCTGCCAGGGCACAGTGTCACCCCAGTGCAACTCATATCTGGTGTAACAGTAGTGTACATTTTAAAAGAACAACACTTTTTTGACTGTGTTAAATAATAGCAGTCAGTTTCCTTCACACGTGTGCGTTTCAGTGCCTGCCTGCCAGGACACAGTGTCACCCCAGTGCAACTCATATCTGGTGTAACAGTAGTGTAGATTTAAAAAAAAAAATACACTCTTTTGACTGTGAAATAATAGCAGTAAGTTTCCTTCACACGTGTGCGTTTCAGTGCCTGCCAGGGCACAGTGTCACCCCAGTGCAACTCATATCTGGTGTAACTGTAGTGTACATTTAAAAAAAACAACACTTTTTTTACTGTGTTAAATAATAGCAGTCAGTTTCCTTCACACGTGTGCGTTTCAGTGCCTGCCAGGGCACAGTGTCACACCAGTGCAACTCATATCTGGTGTAACAGTAGTGTACATTTAAAAAAAATACAATTTTGACTGTAATAGATTGAATAGCAGTTAGTTGTCTGCAAGCGTGTGTGTCAGGCCTACAGCGTCTACTCTGCCAACTTATGCAAATGCACAGTGCCATTCATATCTGTTGTCACAGTAGCTTGCACGCATAGTACCACTAATCGAAAAAAAAATAACAGGCAGAGGCAGGCCACCCTGCAGGGGCCGTCGTGTTCGTGGTGCTGTAATTCCCTTTGGCCCTAGAATAATGCCCAGTGTTCAGAGGCCACGTACCCCGAACTCGAACAGTTCTGAGGACATAGTTGACTGGCTAACATAGGACACCCAATCTTCTACAGCTTCCGCTCGGAACCTTGACGCACCATCCTCCTCCAGCTTAGCTTCGGGCACCTCTCAAGTTATCACTCGCCCACCTGCCACCACCACCAACACTAGCACCACAGCCGCTTCACTTGATCTGTCAGAGGAGTTATTTACACATCATTTGGAAGAAAAGAGTGACAGTGATGCGCAACCATTATTGCTAGAGGATTTAGATAACAGGGATATGTCTCAGTCAGACAGCTTGGGCTGTGCATTGCACTGGGGGTGCATTGCCTGGGCAGTATACATTGTTACAATAGCATATGTTCACATTTCTAAAGTGAGCGTTTTATAAGTGAGGCACTAATATTAGAATTATACAAGAATTAAGTAAACATTTTAGAAGTGAGGCACTAATATAAGAATTATACAAGAATTAAGGGTTGGACAAGACATAAGGCAAGTACTCCTATATAGTGATGTCGCGAATAGTTCGCTGGCGAATAGTTCCCGGCAAACATAGCTTGGTCGTGTTCGCTGCGACGGGCGAACATATGCGATGTTCGATCCGCCCCCTATTCGTCATCATTGAGTAATACTTTGACCCTGTACCTCACAGTCAGCGGACACATTCCAGCCAATCAGCAGCAGACCCTCCCTCCCAGACCCTCCTACCTCCTGGACAGCATCCATTTTAGATTCATTTGGAAGCTGTATTCTTAGAGAGAGGAGGGAAAGTGTAGCTGCTGCTGATTTAATAGGGAAATCGATAGCTAGGCTAGTGTATTCAATGTCCACTACAGTCCTGAAGGACTCATCTGAACTCTGCTGTAAGGACAGCACCCCAAAAAGCCCTTTTTAGGGCTAGAACATCAGTCTGCTTTTTTTTTCTGTGTAATCTAATTGCAGTTGCCTGCCTGCCAGCGTGTGTCCGGCTCACAGCGTATACTGTGCCCACTTGCCCAGTGCCACCACTCATATCTGGTGTAACAGTAGTGTAGATTTAAAAAACAACAACACTTTTTTGACTGTGAAATAATAGCAGTCAGTTTCCTTCACACTTGTGTGTTTCAGTGCCTGCCTGCCAGGGCACAGTGTCACCCCAGTGCAACTCATATCTGGTGTAACAGTAGTGTAGATTAAAAAAAAACAAACACTTTATTGACTGTGTTAAATAATAGCAGTCAGTTTCCTTCACACGTGTGCGTTTCAGTGCCTGCCTGCCAGGGCACAGTGCCTTCCCAGTGAAACTCATATCTGGTGTAACAGTAGTGTACATTTAAAAAAAAACACTTTTTTGACTGTGTTAAATAATAGCAGTCAGTTTCCTTCACACGTGTGCGTTTCAGTGCCTGCCTGCCAGGGCACAGTGTCACCCCAGTGCAACTCATATCTGGTGTAACAGTAGTGTACATTTAAAATAAGCAACACTTTTTTGACTGTGAAATAATAGCAGTCAGTTTCCTTCACACGTGTGGGTTTCAGTGCCTGCCTGCCAGGGCACAGTGTCACCCCAGTGCAACTCATATCTGGTGTAAAAGTAGTGTAGATTTAAAAAAAACAACACTTTTTTGACTGTGCTAAATAATAGCAGTCAGTTTCCTTCACACGTGTGCGTTTCAGTGCCTGCCTGCCAGGGCACAGTGTCTTCCCAGTGAAACTCATATCTGGTGTAACAGTAATGTACATTTAAAAAAACAACACTTTTTTGACTGTGTTAAATAATAGCAGTCAGTTTCCTTCACACGTGTGCGTTTCAGTGCCTGCCTGCCAGGGCACAGTCTCACCCCAGTGCAACTCATATCTGGTGTAACACTAGTGTAGATTTAAAAAAAAAACAACACTTTTTTGACTGTGTTAAATAATAGCAGTCAGTTTCCTTCACACGTGTGCGTTTCAGTGCCTGCCAGGGCACAGTGTCACCCCAGTGCAACTCATATCTGGTGTAACAGCAGTGTACATTTAAAAAAAAAAATACACTTTTTTGACTGTGAAATAATAGCAGTCAGTTTCCTTTACACGTGTGCGTTTCAGTGCCTGCCAGGGCACAGTGTCACCCCAGTGCAACTCATATCTGGTGTAACAGTAGTGTACATTTAAAAAAAACAACACTTTTTTTACTGTGTTAAATAATAGCAGTCAGTTTCCTTCACACGTGTGCATTTCAGTGCCTGCCAGGGCACAGTGTCACACCAGTGCAACTCATATCTGGTGTAACAGTAGTGTACATTTAAAAAAAATACAATTTTGACTGTAATAGATTGAATAGCAGTTAGTTGTCTGCAAGCGTGTGTGTCAGGCCTACAGCGTCTACTCTGCCAACTTCTGCCAATGCACAGTGCCACTCATATCTGTTGTCACAGTAGCTTGCACGCATAGTACCACTAATCGAAAAAAAAAATGACAGGCAGAGGCAGGCCTCCCTGCAGGGGCCGTCGTGTTTGTGGTGCTGTGATTCCCTTTGGCCCTAGAATAATGCCCAGTGTTCAGAGGCCACGTACCTCGAACTCGAACAGTTCTGAGGACATAGTTGACTGGCTAACACAGGACACCCAATCTTCTACAGCTTCCGCTCGGAACCTTGACGCACCATCCTCCTCCAGCTTAGCTTCGGGCACCTCTCATGTTACCACTCGCCCACCTGCCGCCATCACCAACACTAGCACCACAGCCACTTCACTTGATCTGTCAGAGGAGTTATTTACACATCATTTGGAAGAAAAGAGTGACAGTGATGCGCAACCATTATTGCCAGAGGATGTAGATAACAGGGATATGTCTCAGTCAGGCAGCATTACACACATGGACGTACGGTGTGATGATGATGATGTTGTACCTGCTGCTGTTTCTTTTGTTGAGTTGTCAGATACAAGTGAAGCGGTTGATGATGACGATGCGTCCGTGGATGTCACGTGGGTGCCCACTGGAAGAGATGAAGAAGAGGGGGAAAGTTCAGATGGGGAGACAGAGAGGAGGAGGAGACAAGTTGGGAGGAGGGGGAGGCCGTTGCAAGGAGCTAGTGGCACAGTCAGACAGCATGCATCGGCACCCGGGGTCAGCCAGACAGCACGCCAATCAACGCATGTTGTTGCCACCACCAGAATGCCGTCATTGCAGAGCTCAGCAGTGTGGCATTTCTTGTGTGTGTCTGCCTCTGACAACAGCGATGCCATTTGCAACCTGTGCCAAAAGAAACTGAGTCATGGGAAGTCCAACACCCACCTAGGTACAACTGCTTTGCGAAGGCACATGATCGCACATCACAAACGCCTATGGGATCAACACATGAGTACAAGCAGCACACAAACTCAAAGCCGCCATCCTCCTCCTGGTCCAGCATCTTCAGCCACGTCAACCACTGCTGTCCTCCTTGCCCCCTCTCAACCATCCTCCACTCCGTCTCTCGCCTTGAGCAGTTGGGGTTGACTTGCCTGAAAGCAGAGAGTCACACCGGACCAGCACTCCTGTCCGCCCTGAACGCACAGGTGGATCAGTGGCTGACTCCGCACCAACTGGAGATCGGCAAAGTGGTTAGTGACAACAGAAGAAATTTGGTGGTGGCATTGAATTTGGGCAAGTTGACACATGTGCCGTGCATGGCACATGTGTGCAATCTGATCAAACAACGCTTTGTGCATAAGTACCCAGGCTTACAGGACGTCCTGAAGCAGGCCAGGAAGGTGTGTGGCCATTTCAGGCTTTCCTAAACGGCCATGGCGCACTTTTCAGAAATCAAGCGGCGAAACAACATGCCAGTGAGGTGCTTGATTTGCGAAAGCCCGACACGTTGGAATTCAACACACCTAATGTTCGACCACCTGATCCAACAAGAAAAAGCCATTAACGACTATTTGTATGACCGGGGTGCTAGGACAGCCTCTGCAGAGCTGGGAATTTTTTTGCCACGTTACTGGATGCTCATGCGCAATGCCTGTAGGCTCATGCGTCCTTTTGAGGAGGTGACAAACCTAGTCAGTCGCACTGAAGGCACCATCAGCAACATCATACCATTTGTTTTCGTCCTGGAGCGTGCACTGCGAAGAGTGCTGGATCAGGCCATAGATGAGCGTGAAGAGGAAGAGTTGTGGTCACCATCACCACCAGAAACAGCCTTATCAGCATTGCTTGCTTTACCTGCGGCAATGCTGGAAGAGGATTGTGAGGAAGAGGAATCAGAGGAGGAATGTGGCTTTGAGGAGGAGGTGGAAGAGCAACCACAACAGGCATCCCAGGGTGCTCGTTGTCACCTATATGGTACCCGTGGTGTTGTACGTGGCTGGGGGAAGAACATACCTTCAGTGATATCACTGCGGACAAGGAATGGGACATGAGTAGCTCGGCATCCAACCTTGTGCAAATGGGGTCTTTCATGCTGTCGTGCCTGTTGAGGGACCCTTGTATAAAAAGGCTGAAGGAGAATGACCTGTACTGGGTGTCCACGCTACTAGACCCCCGGTATAAGCATAAAGTGCCTGAAATGTTACCGAATTACCACAAGTCGGAAAGGATGCAGCAGTTCCAAAATAAATTAAAAAGTATGCTTTACACAGCGTATAAGGGTGATGTCACAGCACAATGGGAATCTAATAGGGGAAGAGGTGAAAGTAATCCTCCTCCTCCCACGACCACGCCGGCAAGGACAGGATGCTTTACAGATGTGTTGTTGATGGAGGATATGCAGAGCTTTTTAAGCTCTACCAAAGCCTACGGATCGCCACAGCCCTTCGGGGTCCACCCTCAGAGAACGACTCGACGGACAGGTAGCAGACTACCTCGCCTCAACTGCAGATATCGACACTCTGAGGAGCGATGAACCCCTTGACTACTGGGTGTGCAGGCTTGACCTGTGGCCTGAGCTATCCCAATTTGCGATAGAACTTCTGGCATGCCCCGCTTTAAGTGTCCTGTCAGAAAGGACCTTCAGTGCAGCAGGAGGTATTGTCACTGAGAAGAGAAGTTGCCTAGGTCAAAAAAGTCTAGATTACCTCACCTTTATTAAGATGAATGAGGGATGGATCCCGAAGGGACTGACAGTGGGCGATACATTCGACTAAAAAAGGCCTGAAGAGATGAGCTGCCTTGGGCTAAAAATGGTCACACGGTGCTGTATTTTTTTATTTTTTTTATTTAATATTTTTATTGAGGCGATGAAAACATACACAAAACAGTTACAGGTGGAAGGGCAACAACACAAATACAGATATGCTAAAGACACAGAATCCATAATCAAATATCACTATTGACTAGGGGGTTACATCTCGCCTAGTCAGTTCCAAATGTTACCCAACAACATTTCACCTCATTTTATTAATAATCTGCGTAGCGTCCTCAATGGAACAGAGATCCACTCAAGGGATCTGGATTCTAGAGTATAGTTGAAGACATGTTATTAATGCAATAACACCATATAAGAGGTCAGGAATAACTGCAGACTCAAACTGATCCCACCTCAACTTCTACACTAAAAAATTAGATGTAACTTTATATAATATAATGACATGTGTGATCTATAAGTAATACACTGATATAAGTTAATCCTATGGAAGTGGTCGTAGATTGGTCTTAGTGCTGAAATAAGCAACAGTAGGGATGTTTCCTTTAGTAACATAGGTAAGAAGCTCTCATAGCATTAACACCAGTACTTGTCGCATCTGTAGCTACTTAAAACATGACCAGCACTGTCCCAATCCACAGGCTGTAGTGTATAGACATGTAGGGTACAAGTTGTATTGAACATTGAGGAGATATGTTATCCTCTGGTGCTAAGGTATGTAAAATCGGTTATATAGGAACTAACAGTATTAAGATCCGGTGAGCCATTGTTACACTATTTTTAATATAAACTAAGACTTAGGCTATGCGGACAGAGCAGAGATTACTTCACTCTGCTAAAAAGGCGTATGAGGGACAGAGTATTTATCCCCTACTATACAAATGTGTGGGGGGGCGGACCTAGGCTTGATATTGGTCTTCCCATCACCAAACAGATCGTACAGTTAAGATGCTTATGCTACAGATGCGTTCTCCTATACATCTAGTGAATATGTGTCTCTTGGGGAGGACCATACTAATGTCCAGGGGACTCTCTCATGTAACCTCATGTGTGGCCTAAAACTTCAAAAGGCACTCAATTATTGACTCTAGGGGCATTCAATCTAGCATACACCTAGTGTTACATAATGGTGAGCTGCAAGGTTAGCTAAATGTCATAAAATCTACGCGCGGCCATGCCACTTACAGAGTTACATTCACATTTTCAAATAATTCCTTAGCGTATTATTTACATGGGCCCCCTATATATATTAGATTATACAATGGCCCAAACAGTGACCCAACTAATGTACGAATATTAAAGATTAATATAGCAGGTCACAGGTAAATCTGGTGCTGTGGAATGATAACATTAAACAACAATACTTTCCCAGAAAGCAAACCATCTCCCATATGAAGCCAATACAAACTCCCCCAAGAGAACGTAACAGAAACAAACCAGTGACAATCCTATGACAGCTTATCAGAGCTTACAAGTGATATGGGCGAATCACCCTACATCTTGTAGACAATGCAATAGGAAATTGTCTCCACAAGCCCCAGCAAGCAATGTTCAGTCTATCTTAATGCAGGGGAAGACCATCAACAAACAGTAATTACTTATCTATAATTTAGGATAGAGGGAATAATAGCCAGGCCTTTAGTGTTAAGGGAAGCTCTAAGTACTAGCGTAATAGCTTGATATAAAGTTCTGTGCCTCGTTCTCTGGAACCAGGGGAACACCAAAGCAGTCCAAGGGCTTCATAAAAAAGTGTATATATATTGGACAGTGCCCCGGCTTCAACACACTGTGACCTTAGGAGTAGATACTTAGAAGCAGGAGACAGTCCTCAGTTAGGGATCCGGCAATATGCCTTCATTAGAACTGTGAAAGTTAATCGTTAGTGAGAAAGAAGCCTCTGGATAGATGACACGCAGCTCTATCACTCACAGTGCCGACTGTACTGCTCCATCATAGATAGTGATTACGAGTAGATACCGCTTACCCCACTTGCATGCGAGCATATCCATCCATCTGCAGGCGGGACCGAACCATCCGGGAAATCTCAGGGGAGTGATGGCTCTGAGGCCGGGGCCTCCAATGATCCTGACATTGGTCCCAGCAGGGTGCGCGCATACCTCCAGAGGCAGCAGAGGGGGAGTGAAGTCTCATTTTGTGGTCCGTCTCCGCTGGCATCAGCTTTAGAGTCTCCGGTCGTTGCCTCGTAAGGGCCTTGGCATCTTGTGGTTTCGGTATCGCTCCAAGTCCCTCAGCAGTGGTAGCGCTGCACATTCGCGCCGCTTGGACTTTGGCCACAAAAGCATCAAGCTTAGCACAGATCTTTCTCCCATATTCCTCCAACAGATCCCTGATGCTGTTATACAGGGCCTGAGTCTCCATGCCGGGCAGCATCACACTTCCCCTCCCACAATGGCGGATCACCATGTGGCGGGGAGTCTCTTTACAGCCACGTACCTCAGGGTGCTTTCTGTGCTTTTTGCCCCTCAAGCACCAGCGGAGTAGGTTAAATATAGCAAATAAAATTACATTATACATAGATTAGGTCAGGATAGTGCGACCTGTAGCATTGGCGTTTAGCTCCGCCCCCCACGGTGCTGTATTTTATCTCTGAATGCCGGATGATTTGCGTGACTTATCCGCCACCAACTAGGGTTCAAGCCGCAATGTTTTAGGGCACTTTCTGCCTGGGAAACAAACATCAATTTTTCTGGCCGTTGCTACAGCAGCGGCTGCAACAATACCTAATTTTTCAGGCATGTGTACATGCCTAATTTTTCTGGCCTCTGGTGCAGCACTGTGGCTTCAAAAACCAAACAAAAAAAAAAGGCACATAACAGGGATTAAACTGATAAGAATAGTACTACTTAACACACCACTCCTATCTGGTGGCTCATTAGAGTGCATGCGCAGTGCCCCAAATTTGAAGTAGGAGGTCCGACCAAGCATCTTTTTCCATCTCCCGGTTCCTAAAATCGATGCCATATACACGTCCCCTGATAGGGGATGTAACAGGGATTAAACTGATAGGAATAGTACTACTTAACACACCTTATAATAACGCAGAGAGAGGCAACGCAGAGTGAGGAGTCTGAAGAAGAGGAGTCAGAGGAGGAAGGTGGCTTTGAGGAGGTGAAAGACCAAACACAGCAGGCATCCCAGGGGGCATGTTGTCACCTTTCGGGGACCTTTGGTGTTGTACGTGGCTGGGTGGAGGAAGAGACCTTCAATGACATCAGTGAGGACAAGGAACGGGACATGGCTAGCTTGGTATTCAACCTTGTGCATATGGGGAGTTTGCGGTTGTGCAAATGGACTGTTTGCGGTTGTTTGCGGTGCGTTAAAGGGACAGTCTAGGCCGAAATAAACTTTCATGATTCAGATAGAGCATGTAATTTTAAACAATTTTCCAATTTACTTTTATCACCAATTTTGCTTTGTTCTCTTGGTATTCTTAGTTGAAAGCTTAACCTAGGAGGTTCATATGCTAATTTCTTAGACCTTGAAGCCCACCTCTTTCAGATTGCATTTTAACAATTTTTCACCACTAGAGGGAGTTAGTTCACGTATTTCATATAGATGACACTGTGCTCGTGCATGAGAAGTTATCTGGGAGCAGGCACTGATTGGCTAGACTGCACCTACTCTAAGCCCCCTAATAAAATAACAAAGACCCCCAAAATAAAAAAAATGCCCTACCCTATTCTAAATTACAAAAGTTCAAAGCTCTTTTACCTTACCAGCCCTGAAAAGGGCCCTTTGCGGGGCATGCCCCAAAGAATTCAGCTCTTTTGCCTGTAAAAAAAACATACAATACCCCCCTCCATGCACACTTGCCCTTAGAGAGATACAACTGCACCTCACTGACGAGGCCCATAGGAGGCCGAAACAATCATCTGGGGTTGTTGCTTCCCTTGTTCAGAGAAGAATTGCCTGGTATTTCGGCGCTGGACTGTCATTGGGCAGGGTCAGACTGATATGCTTCAGGATATTTTTTCTCTGTGAAGGGGCATAGTGTGCAAAAAGAACTGGCACCCTGAGGAATTTAATAAAAATGAACATGCATGGAAGTTATTCCAGCTTCTGTTCTATCTCATGGAGTGCTGTTCTCTCTCTTTCAATATTTATTAAATAGTTCTTAACTATTTAATAGCTATTGTACCTGGTTAAAATAATTACTAAGTTACCTGTAAAATAAATATAAATCCTAAAATAGCTACAATATAATTATAATTTTAATTGTAGCTATATTAGGGTTTATTTTACAGGTAAGTATTTAGCTTTAAATAGGAATAATTTATTTAATAATAGTTAATTTATTTCATTAGATTTAAATTATATTTAACTTAGGGGGGTGTTAGGGTTAGGGTTAGACTTAGCTTTAGGGGTTAAAAAATTTATTAGAATAGCGGTGAGCTCCGGTCGGCAGATTAGGGGTTAATGTTTGAAGTTAGGTGTCGGCGATGTTAGGAAGGGCAGATTAGGGGTTAATACTAATTATTATAGGGTTATTGAGGCGTGAGTGAGGCGGATTAGGGGTTAATAACTTTATTATAATAGCGTTGCGGTCTGGTCGGCAGATTAGGGGTTAATAAGTGTAGGCAGGTGGAGGCGACGTTGAGGGGGGCAGATTAGGGGTTAATAAATATAATATAGGGGTCGGCGGTGTTAGGGGCAGCAGATTAGGGGTACATAAGTATAACGTACCTTGCGGCGGCGTGCGGACGGCAGATTAGGGGTTAAAAATTTTTAGGATGTGGGGGGGCCTCGGTTTAGGGGTACATAGGTAGTTTATGGGTGTTAGTGTACTTTAGAGCACAGTAGTTAAGAACTTTATAAACCGGCGTTAGCCCAGAAAGCTCTTAACTACTGACTTTTTTCTGCGGCTGGAGTTTTGTCGTTAGTTTTCTAACGCTCACTTCAGACACGACTCTAAATACCAGCGTTAGAAAGATCCCATTGAAAAGATAGGATACGCAATTTACGTAAGGGGATCTGCGGTATGGAAAAGTCGCGGCTGGAAAGTGAGCGTTAGACCCTTTAATGACTGGCTCCAAATACCAGAGGGTAAAAACCAGCGTTAGGACCCTCTAACGCTGGTTTTGACGGCTACCGCCCAACTCTAAATCTAGGCCATTGTGTTTTATGTATCTCATTGTTTCCTTATGCAAGTGCAGCTGTAATTCTGTGTCTTATGTGTTTAATTGGTTCCCACTTTTGTAAAAATGCTCAATATCTTCATATTCCTTTTTGTTTCCTCTTGTCTCTATAACAAACTACTTTATTCAATTACTCCTTCCCACTCACCACCTGCACTGTTCATTAGCCCATCTCTCTTAAACTCACCTTACTTTTGTACTCATGAACTTTATTTATCCCTAAACACTCTCTCTCCCCCCTGCACCTCGCCTCAAAAACAGTCTCATTACTGCAAATCTGTATGTCATCTCATATCACTCTCTCTCTTACTTATTCTAGCTGCTGGTGACACCTCCCATAATCCTGGTCCCCAACAACTTCCTAGCCATGCGCATTCATGTGTACCGTTCCATAGACTCAGAAAACAAAACTCTGGTAACCTTACTCACGTTCCTCTTGCATCTAACGTCACTACCCTTTTCACTTGTGCACTCTGGAACTCTTGCTCTGTTTGCAACAAACTCACTTCTATACATGACCTCTTTATCTCCTGCTCACTCAACCTTCTAGCTCTAACAGAAACCTGGCTCTCTCCCCTAGACACAGCATCCATTGCTGTTCTGTCATATGGGGGTCTCCACTTCAGCCACCCTCCTAGATCTGATGATAGACAAGGAGGCGGTGTAGGTATTTTACTTTCCTCTCGCTGCACCTTCCAACAAATACATCCCATCTCTTCCATCACATTTTCCTCATTCGAAACCCACATGATTCGCTTATTCCCTCCCCTCACTATACGTGTTGCAGTCATATACCGACATCCTGGCTCCTCAACTCAATTTCTAGATCACTTGGCTGCCTGGCTACCTTATTTCCTCTACTCAGACACCCCTGCCCTCATTCTTGGTGATTTCAACACCCCTCTTGACAATCCCACTTCCTCCTCTGCAAAACAACTTCTGCAACTCACTTCCTCTTTCGGTTTGTCACAATGGACTGACTCTCCCACTCACAAAGATGGTCACTTCCTTGACCTGATCTTTAGCTATTGATGCACTATTTCAAACTTCAAAAACTCTCATTTTCTTCTTTCTGACCACCATCTCCTCACTTGCAACATCTCATCCCTCCCTACAACTCTCCCTCCTTCTACTCCTCACACCAAACTTCACAGAAGCATTATGTCATTAGATCAGCAACCGCTTGCTAATTCATCCATCTCTTCCTTATCCTGCCCTGACCAATCTATCTGCCACTATAATTCCACCCTTACATTGGTCCTTGACAATCTGGCCCCTCTTACCATTGCTCGGAAATTACACACTCATCCTCAATCCTGGCATACTCCTCTGAAACGGTACCTACGCAGATGTTCCAGTTCTGATGAGCGGCACTGGAAAAAATCTTGGAGTTAAGCTGATTTCCTTGATTACAAGTTCATTTTGAATTTCTACTATTCTGCCATTAATCTCTATAAGCAACATTACTTCACTACTCTTTTCTCTAATCTTTCTTCAAACCCAAAACATCTGTTCTCCACTTTCAATATTCTACTCCACCCACCCCACCCCCTAATACAATTTCTCTGTCAGCTCAAGACTTTGCCAGCCACTTCAATAACAAAATCGACTCCATCAGAAACAAAATCAGCTCCCAACATACTTCCATTCTCTCACCCCCTCAAACGCTCGCAATCAACCAAAACCCACATAGCCATAAATTTAGCACTTTCTCCCCTGTTACTGAGCTCTCACATAACTACCTGTCCTCTTGACCCTATCCCTTCAAAGCTGCTCCCCTCCCTGTCTTCTACCCTTACCCCTATACTCACACACATTTTCAACCTCAGCACCGGTATATTTCCCTCATCTCTGAAACATGCACTGGTCACACCTATTTCCAAAAAACCTTCTCTTGATCCAACCTCCCCATCCAACTACCACCCTATTTCCCTACTCCCTCTTGTCTCAAAGCTTCTCGAAAAGCTAGTATATGCATGCCTATCCCATTTCCTTACATTAAACTCCCTCCTCTACCCACTGCAATCTGGATTTCGTCCCCATCACTCCACAGAGATAACAATCATTAAGGTTACCAATGACCTACTTACAGCAAAATCAAAAGGCCACTTCTCTCTGCTTATCCTCCTTGATCTGTCGGAGCCTTTGATACTGTTGACCACCCTCTTTTGCTCCAAACACTCCACTCCTTCGGCATTTGTGACACAGCCCACTTGTGGTTCTCTTCCTACCTGTCAAACCATACCTTTATTGTAGCCTTCTCTGGGGCCTCCTTTGCCCCATCACCACTTTCTGTTGGGGTACTGCAAGGCTCTGTCCTTGGTCCCCATCTCTCCTCAATCTACACGTCATCATTAGGTTCCCTAATAAAGTCCCACGAGTTCCAATATCATTTGTATGCAGATAACACCCAAATCTACTTCTCTGCACCATAGAAACATAGAAACATAGAATTTGACGGTAGATAAGAACCAAAAAGGCCCATCAAGTCTAACCATATTACATGTTACTTTTTCCTTAAGATGGCCTTAAGCATGTCCCAGCCTTTTTTTAAATTCCTTTACAGTCTTTGTGTTTACCACCTCAAATGGAAGTTCATTCCATGAATCCACCACCCTTTCTGTAAAAAAATGCTTCCTTAAATTTCTCCTGAATCTGCTACCCTCTAACTTTAGATTGTGACCCCTTGTTTTGGCATTTATTTTTTTGTGAAAAATGCTTTCAGCTTCTATTTTATTAAATCCCTTCATATATTTGAAGGTTTTTATCATGTCACCTCTTTCCCTTCTATCCTCTAAACTATACATATTTAGACATACACCTTGCTAACCCGTGTCATTAACTGTCTTTCTCACATCTCTTCCTGGATGTCCTCTCACTACCTCAAGCTTAATCTCTCCAAAACGGAGCTCCTTATTTTCCCTCCTTCTTCCAAAAATCTCCACCCCCAATCTCTTTATAACTGTTGACGACTCCATCATTACCCCTACCCTGCATGCCCGATGTCTTGGAGTCACACTTGGCTCAGATCTTTTTTTCACTCCTCACATTCAGTCCTTGGCAAAATCCTGCTGCTTCCACCCTAAAAACATCTCTAAAATTAGACATTTCCTTATACAAGAAACAACTAAGATTTTAATCCACTCTCTCATCCATTCCGCCTCGATTACTGCAACTCTGTCCTCTCTGGTCTCCCCAGCTGCTGCCTAGCTCCTTTACAATCCATAATGAATGCCTCTGCCAGGCTCTTCTTCTTTACACGTCGCTCTTTATCTGCTGCACCTCTCTGCCAATCCCTTCACTGACTTCCTCTTGCCTCCAGGATTAAACATAAAATTCTCACTCTGACATACAAAGTCCTCAACTGCAATGCTCCTCCCTATATCTAGTCCCCTTCGCTCTGCTCATGACCTCCTACTCTCCTCCTCTCTTGTTACCTCCTCACACTCCCGCTTACAGGACTTCTCCAGACTGGTTCCCATCTTGTGGAACTCTCTGCCTCGCTTCACAAGACTCCCCAAGTTTTAAAAGCTTCAAGCACTCCCTAAAGACTCTACTGTTCAGGGATGCATACAACCTACACCAACTTTTCTCTATACTTTTTCCTCTCCTCCATTGCTATCCCCATTGAACCCCCTTATCATGTAAGCCTAAGAGATATGCTGTTTGTAGATCACGTTCTTTAGAGCTGACTACAACAGTGCGACTCTTGGCAGGGCCGTCTACCCATCTGATCCCTATACATAAATAAAAATAAATAAAAAGAGAGAAGCGCTCAACCTGGAAACGAACAATAGCATAATAGCTTGTTCTATGGCTAGTTACCACCCAAGAAGCAGCCTCTTTTTGCTCAACATGTGCCTTTCACAGAGAAAAACTTTCCTGAAGCATATCAGTCTGATCCTGACTTCACAGTACAGTCCAGCCCCGAAATACCAGGCAATCCCTCTCTGAACAAGAGAAACAGCAAAACCCCAGACGTACGTTTCGGCCTATTGTGGGCCTCGTCAGTGAGGTGCAGCCATATCCCTCTAGGCACACTGAGCAACGGGTCCACGTCTGGATTCCCGCATCACACTTAGGGAAACTTCCCAAAATGTCATAATTTGCATAAATAAAAAGAGAGAAGCGCTCAACCTGGAAACGAACAATAGCATAATAGCTTGTTCTATGGCTAGTTACCACCCAAGAAGCAGCCTCTTTTTGCTCAACATGTGCCTTTCACAGAGAAAAACTTTCCTGAAGCATATCAGTCTGATCCTGACTTCACAGTACAGTCCATCCCCGAAATACCAGGCAATCCCTCTCTGAACAAGAGAAACAGCAAAACCCCAGACGTACGTTTCGGCCTATTGTGGGCCTCGTCAGTGAGGTGCAGCCATATCCCTCTAGGCACACTGAGCAACGGGTCCACGTCTGGATTCCCGCATCACACTTAGGGAGACTTCCCAAAATGTCATAATTTGCATAAATAAAAAGAGAGAAGCGCTCAACCTGGAAACGAACAATAGCATAATAGCTTGTTCTATGGCTAGTTACCACCCAAGAAGCAGCCTCTTTTTGCTCAACATGTGCCTTTCACAGAGAAAAACTTTCCTGAAGCATATCAGTCTGATCCTGACTTCACAGTACAGTCCAGCCCCGAAATACCAGGCAATCCCTCTCTGAACAAGAGAAACAGCAAAACCCCAGACGTACGTTTCGTAATTCTTTTATTAGAAAAATAATCATATATGCATATATACAAAATAAAATCATAATAACAAATGCAAACAATATATCTCTTGTTACAAAACTGAAATATTGACCCAAATTTTTGTCATCAGAAAAAAATCAAAATGCAAATATTAAACTTAAATAATCACACAAAATAAAATTAAACATATTTCAAATACAGACAAAAAAAAAAAAAAAAAAAAACAACTAAATAATCCAATCCTTCCACTTCTTTGTCTTCCAGATGCCTTCAGAATCTAATTCCCCATATCGCCTCCTATCAAAAGAAAAATACAAAAATAACTTCCCACGGATCATACCCACACAATTACCTACAGTAACTACCTCTTTCTTAAAAATCAAAATATTACGCACATCCCACAACACCTCCTTCACACAACATGCCAACAACCATATCAATCTTGCTTTCTCCTTTTCCACACCACTTCCACACAAACCATACATCATCATATTAAAAGTAAAAAACTGCACTCCAGTCAAACCCTTAATCATCCTTTTCAAACTTCTCCAAACATCCCTAGCATACTCACAATTCCAAAACAAATGAATAACACTCTCGCTTTGAAAACAACCATCTCTAGGACACACTTCTGAAGCCACTAAACGACGCATTCTCTGAAAATCCCTTGTTGGCAAACACTTATGCACACTCATCCAACTAATATCTTTCTGCCTATTCATCAAATACTTATTACACACATTTTTCCATACCAACACACATTCATTTTCATTCAAACCCCCAATCAACTCAAGACCTTCCTTCTTCTCCAACATTTTCAACACCATTCTGTTTGCACACCACATCTCCCTACTAACATTCTCCAAACCATATTTTTTAATCCAACATTCCACCCTTACATAAAACCACGGAACAGCAAAACATACCGGTTTCTTTCTATCAATCTCAAATAAACCATATCGTCTTAAAACATTTCCACAAGCATACTTTACCATACAACCAGCCATGCTATCCTTACCACTCAGAACCACACACCTACTAACATATTTCACAGCCAAAAATCTCTCCACATTTGGAAAACCCTTACCACCAACATTCTTACTCTTAACAACAACATCTCTTTTCAAACGATCCATACCAGAACTCCAGAAAAAAGAAAACAACACTCTCAAAATTCTCCGAAAAATCCTCTCAGGTGGCGGAAAAACTAACGCCAAATATAACATAATAGGAATCAAAACCGATTTAATAACTAACATTTTTCCTTCCAAAGATAAAGTCCTTAAAGACCAAAACTGAAGTTTTCTACTCACTTTATCAAAAACATTCTCCCAACTTTCCAAGCCTTTCAAATCCACATCAAATTTCACACCCAACACCTCAATTGCACCTTCAGTCACAGGCCATCCACAGGAATCAATCTCCCTATCATTACCAAAAACTTTAACTTTACACTTATTCCAATTAACTCTGAAACCACTTGCCATACAAAAACATTCAACTAAAGTTTTCACCCTCCTCAAACCAGCCTGAGTCTCACATACCACACTCACATCATCCATATACCCAATCACTTTTAAACACCTTCCATTACTACCAGGAACACTCACACCTCTAACTAATTTATCCTTCCTCAAACTAGTTAATAATGGCTCAATGACACATACAAATAACACAGGAGACAAAGGACATCCTTGACGCACTCCAGATTTAACACAAAATTCCTCAGTCAAAAAACCATTAACCTGGACTTGACTCACAATATCACTATACAAACATTTAAACCATCCAATAATCTTACCAGAAAAACCTAAACGTTCTAAAACATGAAACATAAAATCATGCACTACCCTATCATACGCTTTTTCAAAATCCACAATAGCAACAGCAACAGACCTCATCCTCTCCCTCACATACCACAGTACATCACGTAGTAACAACAAACTTTCAGAAATCTGACGCCCAGGAACAGCACACACTTGCTCTTCACCCACAACCTTACCAATCACTCCACGCATTCTATTTGCCAACACCTTTGCAATAACCTTATAGTCAACATTCAACAACGTAATCGGCCTCCAATTCCTCAAATCTCTCTTATCACCCTTTTTAAATAACAAAACAATCAAACCTTTCCTCATTGAAACAGGCAAAACATTCATTCTAAAAACAAACTTACAAACATCCAACATATCCACCCCAATCAAATTCCAAAAACAAGTATAAAATTCAACAGGCAAACCATCACAACCAGGTACCTTCCCATTCTTAAAACTCCTAACAACCTCTGCAATCTCATCCAAACTTAGATCCCTTTCTAACAAATCATTATCATATTTTTCCAACTTAACCTCAATGTTTTCCAACAACTCATTTTCCAATAAAACATCTCTTGTTTTTTCTTTATACAGCTCACTGTAAAACTCATGAACTTCACGCAAAACACCATCCGTACCATTAACTTCACACTCAACCTTATCAAAAACACTAACAAAACCAGTCTTTCCTTCAAAAGCTTTCTTAAAAAAATATTTACTACAAGACTCATCCTTTTCCATTTTCTCCAATCTTGCCATAAAAACAATTTTCTTTCCTTTTTCATGCATACACTTTTTAATTATCTTTCTTGCTTCAGCAATTTCCTCATGCACATCAATACCACAATTTCTCAATTCATACAAATACAACAACCTCAGATACCATTTATCATACAACTCCCTTTCCATTCTAGCTTTCTCACAGCCTTTCTTAATAAAAAACCTCTTTATTTCCACCTTCAACCATTCCCACCACATAAGCACATTACTAAAATCACATTTTCTTTCACGCCACCTTTCATACATCCAAACAAACTGACGCTTAAACTTCTCATCTTTTAACAAATCCACATTCAGTTTCCAAACACCCTTACCATACTTAATCTTCAAATCACAATTCACCTTACACATCAAAAGGGCATGATCCGTAAAGGGCATCCGCTTTAAAGAAAAATCATCAACACATAAAAATTTAGATAAAAAACAAAAATCAATTCGAGATTTTATCCCACCACTATCACTAAAGAAAGTAAAACCCTCCCCTGAAAAAGAAACAGACCCGAAGGCATCCTTCAAACCGAAAGATTTAAGCAAATCAAGTAAAAACTTCCCTGAGCTATCCACCCTACAATCACTCCCACCCTCTCTGTCCCCATTCTTAATAATACAATTAAAATCCCCAACCAAAAAAGTTGGCTCTCGACCTGGCAGAAAAAACTTTAAAGTTTCAAAATTAAGCAAACGTTCTACCCTATTTGGAGAAGCATATACATTAAACAAACGAAAAACAGTCCCACAAAAACTAAAACTAACCAAAAGTACCCGACCTGGGACAATATGAACTACATTAAGGATAGAAAAACTAAACCCCTTAAACAAAACTCCCACCCCCCCATTCCTATCAGAAGAACAAGACCATACTTTAGGACCATATTCCCAGTCAGCACATTTAGGATGTTCAGAGAGACCACATTCCTGCAAACAAAAAATATTAGCAGAACATACAGATAATAATTTAAAAATTGCAGCTCTCCTTGCTAAAGTTGTCATACACCTGACATTAAGGGAAGAAATGGTCAGAAACATCACAAAAATAAATTAAAGAAAAACAAAAAAAGAAATAACATCAGGACTTCTTCTTTCCTTTCTTTTTCTTAGGACTCAAAGGAGATCCTTTAAATCTGCCTCTGTGACGTTCCGACCTCCTAGGCTCCCCCTTGCCAGCCTCATAACCAGTAACTTCAGCAAGTTGGTTCACATCTCTTTTATCTAGATAACCAACAGAAGAGGCATCAGAAAAGTCACCTATACACTGGCTTGAGTCAGAAGGAACGTCTTTAGTAGAGACAGAAGGAAACTCTGAAATTAAAGAGTCAGCATCACTTGTAGTATCTGGATCTGCACCCTTAACTACTGGAAGATTCAAATCAGGACTCTCCCATCCATCAGAATCCGGATCTATTTTTCGCTTGGAGGCAGATTTTTTCCCTTCAGTGTCCATATCCTCCTCAGAACTAGAGGACACAACAGCAGACCAATCAATGTTCTCCCCTTCACCAAGAACAGCATCAGGAGCAGCATCACAAGATGACTCAGTGAAGGAAACATTCTCTGTCCCAGGAACAGCAACAGTATCATCCACATTGGGCAACAGGGCTTCAAGAACATCTGAAGCAGCTATCACATTAGATGTAGCAAGATCCACTTCCTGAAGATGAGATTGGGCTTCCTCCACCTTCTCAGCCACAGGAACCACCACAGGAGCATCAGACACCTCTCCGACAGGGACCCCAAATGCAGATTTCTTGCACAAAAGAGGTAATATAGAGTTCAATGCCTCATCAGAGACCTCCTCCTCATTCACAGATGGCTCAACTGCAACTGAAGATGGTTTTTTTGCAACATCAGCATAGGAAGGCTTCACTCTATCAAGCCCCTGCAACATCATCAAAGGACACATCCTGCACAGATGACTTGAAGAACCACACAGGTCACAGGTCCGGCGTTTACTACAGTGGGCAACAAGATGATCCTCCTCACCGCAATTTCGACATCTGGCACCTGGGCAATTTTCAGCAATGTGACCAAACAGGTTGCAACTACGGCAAAAAAGAGGCATGTCATCATAGTATAGGAAACCTCTATTTCCACCAATGGCGAAAGTCTGTGGAGGATGTTTCTTTCCACCAATACCTAATTCATCAGGCACAAACCGCACCCAGAACCTGCGCTTTCCATTGAAAGTCCCAAACTGATTCTTCAGCTTGCTACCTCCTTGAACATCATCAAAGTAGCGACAAAGAAACAGACGAATTTCCACATCAGTGACCCAAGGGTTGTACATATGTACTGTCACCGGGATTCTTCTCTCCCTCTGCACACAGGCAACAAATTTCATGCCAACCAACTCTGGAGCAGCAGCCATATCAATAGTCCGTTGATAGCAGGTCTGTAAATAATGCTCATCGGTGAAAGCCACATCAAAAATCCCTCTTGAAGGGAATGACTGAACACAATGCAAACTTGCTCTTGGCATCTTCAAAACACCCTCCAAAACCACCTGCTGGACATGAGCCAAACCAATCTTCTCTCGAAAGTCCTCAGAAATCAACACCCGAAGTGTATGGGGAACATTTGGCACATTGGTAGCCATATTTGCCCTATTGCCTCTTTAGGCTGGATTTCAGAGCGTCCCCCCAAAAGCAGCATGTGGCTGAAGTCCAGGGACGATGCCACAAGGCCAAGGGGACGGCCCTACTACCCAGTTGCTCTATGCCTAAGGAGTAGCCACCCCCCCAATAGCAGCAGGA
Organism: Bombina bombina; assembly: GCF_027579735.1. NCBI lineage: Eukaryota > Metazoa > Chordata > Amphibia > Anura > Bombinatoridae > Bombina > Bombina bombina. Next base: position 980,212,912 of record NC_069499.1, on the reverse strand, counting down.
GCCCAAACCCCAAAGGGAAAGGACCCCAGGCCGAAGGAGCAGGTCTCCAGGCAGCAAACCAAGACCAAGACCAAGCACAGAAAACTGCACTTGATCCAAGCCAAAGGCCCGAGAAGGAACCTCAGCTGATCGTTTCGGCCTCCTATGGGCCTCGTCAGTGAGGTGCAGCCATATCCCTCTAGGCACACTGAGCAACGGGTCCACGTCTGGATTCCCGCATCACACTTAGGGAGACTTCCCAAAATGTCATAATTTGCATAAATAAAAAGAGAGAAGCGCTCAACCTGGAAACAAACAATAGCATAATAGCTTGTTCTATGGCTAGTTACCACCCAAGAAGCAGCCTCTTTTTGCTCAACATGTGCCTTTCACAGAGAAAAACTTTCCTGAAGCATATCAGTCTGATCCTGACTTCACAGTACAGTCCAGCCCCGAAATACCAGGCAATCCCTCTCTGAACAAGAGAAACAGCAAAACCCCAGACGTACGTTTCGGCCTATTGTGGGCCTCGTCAGTGAGGTGCAGCCATATCCCTCTAGGCACACTGAGCAACGGGTCCACGTCTGGATTCCCACATCACACCTAGGGAGACTTCCCAAAATGTCATAATTTGCATAAATAAAAAGAGAGAAGCGCTCAACCTGGAAACGAACAATAGCATAATAGCTTGTTCTATGGCTAGTTACCACCCAAGAAGCAGCCTCTTTTTGCTCAACATGTGCCTTTCACAGAGAAAAACTTTCCTGAAGCATATCAGTCTGATCCTGACTTCACAGTACAGTCCAGCCCCGAAATACCAGGCAATCCCTCTCTGAACAAGAGAAACAGCAAAACCCCAGACGTACGTTTCGGCCTATTGTGGGCCTCGTCAGTGAGGTGCAGCCATATCCCTCTAGGCACACTGAGCAACGGGTCCACGTCTGGATTCCCGCATCACACTTAGGGAGACTTCCCAAAATGTCATAATTTGCATAAATAAAAAGAGAGAAGCGCTCAACCTGGAAACGAACAATAGCATAATAGCTTGTTCTATGGCTAGTTACCACCCAAGAAGCAGCCTCTTTTTGCTCAACATGTGCCTTTCACAGAGAAAAACTTTCCTGAAGCATATCAGTCTGATCCTGACTTCACAGTACAGTCCAGCCCCGAAATACCAGGCAATCCCTCTCTGAACAAGAGAAACAGCAAAACCCCAGACGTACGTTTCGGCCTATTGTGGGCCTCGTCAGTGAGGTGCAGCCATATCCCTCTAGGCACACTGAGCAACGGGTCCACGTCTGGATTCCCGCATCACACTTAGGGAGACTTCCCAAAATGTCATAATTTGCATAAATAAAAAGAGAGAAGCGCTCAACCTGGAAACGAACAATAGCATAATAGCTTGTTCTATGGCTAGTTACCACCCAAGAAGCAGCCTCTTTTTGCTCAACATGTGCCTTTCACAGAGAAAAACTTTCCTGAAGCATATCAGTCTGATCCTGACTTCACAGTACAGTCCAGCCCCGAAATACCAGGCAATCCCTCTCTGAACAAGAGAAACAGCAAAACCCCAGACGTACGTTTCGGCCTATTGTGGGCCTCGTCAGTGAGGTGCAGCCATATCCCTCTAGGCACACTGAGCAACGGGTCCACGTCTGGATTACCGCATCACACTTAGGGAGACTTCCCAAAATGTCATAATTTGCATAAATGAAAAGAGAGAAGCGCTCAACCTGGAAACGAACAATAGCATAATAGCTTGTTCTATGGCTAGTTACCACCCAAGAAGCAGCCTCTTTTTGCTCAACATGTGCCTTTCACAGAGAAAAACTTTCCTGAAGCATATCAGTCTGATCCTGACTTCACAGTACAGTCCAGCCCCGAAATACCAGGCAATCCCTCTCTGAACAAGAGAAACAGCAAAACCCCAGACGTACGTTTCGGCCTATTGTGGGCCTCGTCAGTGAGGTGCAGCCATATCCCTCTAGGCACACTGAGCAACGGGTCCACGTCTGGATTCCCGCATCACACTTAGGGAGACTTCCCAAAATGTCATAATTTGCATAAATAAAAAGAGAGAAGCGCTCAACCTGGAAACGAACAATAGCATAATAGCTTGTTCTATGGCTAGTTACCACCCAAGAAGCAGCCTCTTTTTGCTCAACATGTGCCTTTCACAGAGAAAAACTTTCCTGAAGCATATCAGTCTGATCCTGACTTCACAGTACAGTCCAGCCCCGAAATACCAGGCAATCCCTCTCTGAACAAGAGAAACAGCAAAACCCCAGACGTACGTTTCGGCCTATTGTGGGCCTCGTCAGTGAGGTGCAGCCATATCCCTCTAGGCACACTGAGCAACGGGTCCACGTCTGGATTCCCGCATCACACTTAGGGAGACTTCCCAAAATGTCATAATTTGCATAAATAAAAAGAGAGAAGCGCTCAACCTGGAAACGAACAATAGCATAATAGCTTGTTCTATGGCTAGTTACCACCCAAGAAGCAGCCTCTTTTTGCTCAACATGTGCCTTTCACAGAGAAAAACTTTCCTGAAGCATATCAGTCTGATCCTGACTTCACAGTACAGTCCAGCCCCGAAAAATACCAGGCAATCCCTCTCTGAACAAGAGAAACAGCAAAACCCCAGACGTACGTTTCGGCCTATTGTGGGCCTCGTCAGTGAGGTGCAGCCATATCCCTCTAGGCACACTGAGCAACGGGTCCACGTCTGGATTCCCGCATCACACTTAGGGAGACTTCCCAAAATGTCATAATTTGCATAAATAAAAAGAGAGAAGCGCTCAACCTGGAAACGAACAATAGCATAATAGCTTGTTCTATGGCTAGTTACCACCCAAGAAGCAGCCTCTTTTTGCTCAACATGTGCCTTTCACAGAGAAAAACTTTCCTGAAGCATATCAGTCTGATCCTGACTTCACAGTACAGTCCAGCCCCGAAATACCAGGCAATCCCTCTCTGAACAAGAGAAACAGCAAAACCCCAGACGTACGTTTCGGCCTATTGTGGGCCTCGTCAGTGAGGTGCAGCCATATCCCTCTAGGCACACTGAGCAACGGGTCCACGTCTGGATTCCCGCATCACACTTAGGGAGACTTCCCAAAATGTCATAATTTGCATAAATAAAAAGAGAGAAGCGCTCAACCTGGAAACGAACAATAGCATAATAGCTTGTTCTATGGCTAGTTACCACCCAAGAAGCAGCCTCTTTTTGCTCAACATGTGCCTTTCACAGAGAAAAACTTTCCTGAAGCATATCAGTCTGATCCTGACTTCACAGTACAGTCCAGCCCCGAAATACCAGGCAATCCCTCTCTGAACAAGAGAAACAGCAAAACCCCAGACGTACGTTTCGGCCTATTGTGGGCCTCGTCAGTGAGGTGCAGCCATATCCCTCTAGGCACACTGAGCAACGGGTCCACGTCTGGATTCCCGCATCCCACTTAGGGAGACTTCCCAAAATGTCATAATTTGCATAAATAAAAAGAGAGAAGCGCTCAACCTGGAAACGAACAATAGCATAATAGCTTGTTCTATGGCTAGTTACCACCCAAGAAGCAGCCTCTTTTTGCTCAACATGTGCCTTTTTCTCTGTGAAAGGCACATATTGAGCAAAAAGAGGCTGCTTCTAGGGTGGCAACTAGCCATAGAACAAGCTATTATGCTATTGTTCGTTCCCAGGTTGAGCGCTTCTCTCTTTTTATCTATGCAAATTATGACACTTGGGGAAGTCTCCCTAAGTGTGATGCGGTAATCAAGACGTGGACCCGTTGCTCAGTGTGCCTAGAGGGATATGGCTGCACCTCACTGACGAGGCCCACAATAGGTCAAAACGTACGTCTGGGGTTTTGCTGTTTCTCTTGTTCAGAGAGGGATTTCCTGGTGTTTCGGGGCTGGACTGCACTGTTAAGTCAGGATCAGACTGATATGCTACAGGAAAGTTCTTCTCTGTGAAAGGCACATATTGAGCAAAAAGAGGCTGCTTCTAGGGTGGCAACTAGCCATAGAACAAGCTATTGTTCGTTCCCAGGTTGAGCGCTTCTCTCTTTTTATTTATGCAAATTATGACACTTGGGGAAGTCTCCCTAAGTGTGATGCGGTAATCCAGACGTGGACCCGTTGCTCAGTGTGCCTAGAGGGATATGGCTGCACCTCACTGACGAGGCCCACAATAGGCCGAAACGTACGTCTGGGGTTTTGCTGTTTCTCTTGTTCAGAGAGGGATTGCCTGGTATTTCGGGGCTGGACTGCACTGTTAAGTCAGGATCAGACTGATATGCTACAGGAAAGTTCTTCTCTGTGAAAGGCACATATTGAGCAAAAAGAGGCTGCTTCTAGGGTGGAAACTAGCCATAGAACAAGCTATTATGCTATTGTTCGTTCCCAGGTTGAGCGCTTCTCTCTTTTTATTTATGCAAATTATGACACTTGGGGAAGTCTCCCTAAGTGTGATGCGGTAATCCAGACGTGGACCTGTTGCTCAGTGTGCCTAGAGGGATATGGCTGCACCTCACTGACGAGGCCCACAATAGGCCGAAACGTACGTCTGGGGTTTTGCTGTTTCTCTTGTTCAGAGAGGGATTGCCTGGTATTTCGGGGCTGGACTGCACTGTTAAGTCAGGATCAGACTGATATGCTACAGGTAAGTTCTTCTCTGTGAAAGGCACATATTGAGCAAAAAGAGGCTGCTTCTAGGGTGGCAACTAGCCATAGAACAAGCTATTATGCTATTGTTCGTTCCCAGGTTGAGCGCTTCTCTCTTTTTATTTATGCAAATTATGACACTTGGGGAAGTCTCCCTAAGTGTGATGCGGTAATCCAGACGTGGACCCGTTGCTCAGTGTGCCTAGAGGGATATGGCTGCACCTCACTGACGAGGCCCACAATAGGCCGAAACGTACGTCTGGGGTTTTGCTGTTTCTCTTGTTCAGAGAGGGATTGCCTGGTATTTCGGGGCTGGACTGCACTGTTAAGTCAGGATCAGACTGATATGCTACAGGAAAGTTCTTCTCTGTGAAAGGCACATATTGAGCAAAAAGAGGCTGCTTCTAGGGTGGCAACTAGCCATAGAACAAGCTATTATGCTATTGTTCGTTCCCAGGTTGAGCGCTTCTCTCTTTTTATTTATGCAAATTATGACACTTGGGGAAGTCTCCCTAAGTGTGATGCGGTAATCCAGACGTGGACCCGTTGCTCAGTGTGCCTAGAGGGATATGGCTGCACCTCACTGACGAGGCCCACAATAGGCCGAAACGTACGTCTGGGGTTTTGCTGTTTCTCTTGTTCAGAGAGGGATTGCCTGGTATTTCGGGGCTGGACTGCACTGTTAAGTCAGGATCAGACTGATATGCTACAGGAAAGTTCTTCTCTGTGAAAGGCACATATTGAGCAAAAAGAGGCTGCTTCTAGGGTGGCAACTAGCCATAGAACAAGCTATTATGCTATTGTTCGTTCCCAGGTTTAGCGCTTCTCTCTTTTTATTTATGCAAATTATGACACTTGGGGAAGTCTCCCTAAGTTTGATGCGGTAATCCAGACGTGGACCCGTTGCTCAGTGTGCCTAGAGGGATATGGCTGCACCTCACTGACGAGGCCCACAATAGGCCGAAACGTACGTCTGGGGTTTTGCTGTTTCTCTTGTTCAGAGAGGGATTGCCTGGTATTTCGGGGCTGGACTGCACTGTTAAGTCAGGATCAGACTGATATGCTACAGGAAAGTTCTTCTCTGTGAAAGGCACATATTGAGCAAAAAGAGGCTGCTTCTAGGGTGGCAACTAGCCATAGAACAAGCTATTATGCTATTGTTCGTTCCCAGGTTGAGCGCTTCTCTCTTTTTATTTATGCAAATTATGACACTTGGGGAAGTCTCCCTAAGTGTGATGCGGTAATCCAGACGTGGATCCGTTGCTCAGTGTGCCTAGAGGGATATGGCTGCACCTCACTGACGAGGCCCACAATAGGCCGAAACGTACGTCTGGGGTTTTGCTGTTTCTCTTGTTCAGAGAGGGATTGCCTGGTATTTCGGGGCTGGACTGCACTGTTAAGTCAGGATCAGACTGATATGCTACAGGAAAGTTCTTCTCTGTGAAAGGCACATATTGAGCAAAAAGAGGCTGCTTCTAGGGTGGCAACTAGCCATAGAACAAGCTATTATGCTATTGTTCGTTCCCAGGTTGAGCGCTTCTCTCTTTTTATTTATGCAAATTATGACACTTGGGGAAGTCTCCCTAAGTGAGATGCGGTAATCCAGATGTGGACCCGTTGCTCAGTGTGCCTAGAGGGATATGGCTGCACCTCACTGACGAGGCCCACAATAGGCCGAAACGTACGTCTGGGGTTTTGCTGTTTCTCTTGTTCAGAGAGGGATTGCCTGGTATTCAGGGCTGGACTGCACTGTTAAGTCAGGATCAGACTGATATGCTACAGGAAAGTTCTTCTCTGTGAAAGGCACATATTGAGCAAAAAGAGGCTGCTTCTAGGGTGGCAACTAGCCATAGAACAAGCTATTATGCTATTGTTCGTTCCCAGGTTGAGCGCTTCTCTCTTTTTATTTATGCAAATTATGACACTTGGGGAAGTCTCCCTAAGTGTGATGCGGTAATCCAGACGTGGACCCGTTGCTCAGTGTGCCTAGAGGGATATGGCTGCACCTCACTGACGAGGCCCACAATAGGCCGAAACGTACGTCTGGGGTTTTGCTGTTTCTCTTGTTCAGAGAGGGATTGCCTGGTATTTCGGGGCTGGACTGCACTGTTAAGTCAGGATCAGACTGATATGCTACAGGAAAGTTCTTCTCTGTGAAAGGCACATATTGAGCAAAAAGAGGCTGCTTCTAGGGTGGCAACTAGCCATAGAACAAGCTATTATGCTATTGTTCGTTCCCAGGTTGAGCGCTTCTCTCTTTTTATTTATGCAAATTATGACACTTGGGGAAGTCTCCCTAAGTGTGATGCGGTAATCCAGACGTGGACCCGTTGCTCAGTGTGCCTAGAGGGATATGGCTGCACCTCACTGACGAGGCCCACAATAGGCCGAAACGTACGTCTGGGGTTTTGCTGTTTCTCTTGTTCAGAGAGGGATTGCCTGGTATTTCGGGGCTGGACTGCACTGTTAAGTCAGGATCAGACTGATATGCTACAGGACAGTTCTTCTCTGTGAAAGGCACATATTGAGCAAAAAGAGGCTGCTTCTAGGGTGGCAACTAGCCATAGAACAAGCTATTATGCTATTGTTCGTTCCCAGGTTGAGCGCTTCTCTCTTTTTATTTATGCAAATTATGACACTTGGGGAAGTCTCCCTAAGTGTGATGCGGTAATCCAGACGTGGACCCGTTGCTCAGTGTGCCTAGAGGGATATGGCTGCACCTCACTGACGAGGCCCACAATAGGCCGAAACGTACGTCTGGGGTTTTGCTGTTTCTCTTGTTCAGAGAGGGATTGCCTGGTATTTCGGGGCTGGACTGCACTGTTAAGTCAGGATCAGACTGATATGCTACAGGAAAGTTCTTCTCTGTGAAAGGCACATATTGAGCAAAAAGAGGCTGCTTCTAGGGTGGCAACTAGCCATAGAACAAGCTATTATGCTATTGTTCGTTCCCAGGTTGAGCACTTCTCTCTTTTTATTTATGCAAATTATGACACTTGGGGAAGTCTCCCTAAGTGTGATGCGGTAATCCAGACGTGGACCCGTTGCTCAGTGTGCCTAGAGGGATATGGCTGCACCTCACTGACGAGGCCCATAGGAGGCCGAAACGATCAGCTGAGGTTCCTTCTCGGGCCTTTGGCTTGGATCAAGTGCAGTTTTCTGTGCTTGGTCTTGGTCTTGGTTTGCTGCCTGGAGACCTGCTCCTTCGGCCTGGGGTCCTTTCCCTTTGGGGTTTGGGCTCCTGCTGCTATTGGGGGGGTGGCTACTCCTTAGGCGTAGAGCAACTGGGTAGTAGGGCCGTCCCCTTGGCCTTGTGGCATCGTCCCTGGACTTCAGCCACATGCTGCTTTTGGGGGGACGCTCTGAAATCCAGCCTAAAGAGGCAATAGGGCAAATATGGCTACCAATGTGCCAAATGTTCCCCATACACTTCGGGTGTTGATTTCTGAGGACTTTCGAGAGAAGATTGGTTTGGCTCATGTCCAGCAGGTGGTTTTGGAGGGTGTTTTGAAGATGCCAAGAGCAAGTTTGCATTGTGTTCAGTCATTCCCTTCAAGAGGGATTTTTGATGTGGCTTTCACCGATGAGCATTATTTACAGACCTGCTATCAACGGACTATTGATATGGCTGCTGCTCCAGAGTTGGTTGGCATGAAATTTGTTGCCTGTGTGCAGAGGGAGAGAAGAATCCCGGTGACAGTACATATGTACAACCCTTGGGTCACTGATGTGGAAATTCGTCTGTTTCTTTGTCGCTACTTTGATGATGTTCAAGGAGGTAGCAAGCTGAAGAATCAGTTTGGGACTTTCAATGGAAAGCGCAGGTTCTGGGTGCGGTTTGTGCCTGATGAATTAGGTATTGGTGGAAAGAAACACCCTCCACAGACTTTCGCCATTGGTGGAAATAGAGGTTTCCTATACTATGATGACATGCCTCTTTTTTGCCGTAGTTGCAACCTGTTTGGTCACATTGCTGAAAATTGCCCAGGTGCCAGATGTCGAAATTGCGGTGAGGAGGATCATCTTGTTGTCCACTGTAGTAAACGCCGGACCTGTGACCTGTGTGGTTCTTCAAGTCATCTGTGCAGGATGTGTCCTTTGATGATGTTGCAGGGGCTTGATAGAGTGAAGCCTTCCTATGCTGATGTTGCAAAAAAAACCATCTTCAGTTGCAGTTGAGCCATCTGTGAATGAGGAGGAGGTCTCTGATGAGGCATTGAACTCTATATTACCTCTTTTGTGCAAGAAATCTGCATTTGGGGTCCCTGTCGGAGAGGTGTCTGATGCTCCTGTGGTGGTTCCTGTGGCTGAGAAGGTGGAGGAAGCCCAATCTCATCTTCAGGAAGTGGATCTTGCTACATCTAATGTGATAGCTGCTTCAGATGTTCTTGAAGCCCTGTTGCCCAATGTGGATGATACTGTTGCTGTTCCTGGGACAGAGAATGTTTCCTTCACTGAGTCATCTTGTGATGCTGCTCCTGATGCTGTTCTTGGTGAAGGGGAGAACATTGATTGGTCTGCTGTTGTGTCCTCTAGTTCTGAGGAGGATATGGACACTGAAGGGAAAAAATCTGCCTCCAAGCGAAAAATAGATCCGGATTCTGATGGATGGGAGAGTCCTGATTTGAATCTTCCAGTAGTTAAGGGTGCAGATCCAGATACTACAAGTGATGCTGACTCTTTAATTTCAGAGTTTCCTTCTGTCTCTACTAAAGACGTTCCTTCTGACTCAAGCCAGTGTATAGGTGACTTTTCTGATGCCTCTTCTGTTGGTTATCTAGATAAAAGAGATGTGAACCAACTTGCTGAAGTTACTGGTTATGAGGCTGGCAAGGGGGAGCCTAGGAGGTCGGAACGTCACAGAGGCAGATTTAAAGGATCTCCTTTGAGTCCTAAGAAAAAGAAAGGAAAGAAGAAGTCCTGATGTTATTTCTTTTTTTGTTTTTCTTTAATTTATTTTTGTGATGTTTCTGACCATTTCTTCCCTTAATGTCAGGTGTATGACAACTTTAGCAAGGAGAGCTGCAATTTTTAAATTATTATCTGTATGTTCTGCTAATATTTTTTGTTTGCAGGAATGTGGTCTCTCTGAACATCCTAAATGTGCTGACTGGGAATATGGTCCTAAAGTATGGTCTTGTTCTTCTGATAGGAATGGGGGGGTGGGAGTTTTGTTTAAGGGGTTTAGTTTTTCTATCCTTAATGTAGTTCATATTGTCCCAGGTCGGGTACTTTTGGTTAGTTTTAGTTTTTGTGGGACTGTTTTTCGTTTGTTTAATGTATATGCTTCTCCAAATAGGGTAGAACGTTTGCTTAATTTTGAAACTTTAAAGTTTTTTCTGCCAGGTCGAGAGCCAACTTTTTTGGTTGGGGATTTTAATTGTATTATTAAGAATGGGGACAGAGAGGGTGGGAGTGATTGTAGGGTGGATAGCTCAGGGAAGTTTTTACTTGATTTGCTTAAATCTTTCGGTTTGAAGGATGCCTTCGGGTCTGTTTCTTTTTCAGGGGAGGGTTTTACTTTCTTTAGTGATAGTGGTGGGATAAAATCTCGAATTGATTTTTGTTTTTTATCTAAATTTTTATGTGTTGATGATTTTTCTTTAAAGCGGATGCCCTTTACGGATCATGCCCTTTTGATGTGTAAGGTGAATTGTGATTTGAAGATTAAGTATGGTAAGGGTGTTTGGAAACTGAATGTGGATTTGTTAAAAGATGAGAAGTTTAAGCGTCAGTTTGTTTGGATGTATGAAAGGTGGCGTGAAAGAAAATGTGATTTTAGTAATGTGCTTATGTGGTGGGAATGGTTGAAGGTGGAAATAAAGAGGTTTTTTATTAAGAAAGGCTGTGAGAAAGCTAGAATGGAAAGGGAGTTGTATGATAAATGGTATCTGAGGTTGTTGTATTTGTATGAATTGAGAAATTGTGGTATTGATGTGCATGAGGAAATTGCTGAAGCAAGAAAGATAATTAAAAAGTGTATGCATGAAAAAGGAAAGAAAATTGTTTTTATGGCAAGATTGGAGAAAATGGAAAAGGATGAGTCTTGTAGTAAATATTTTTTTAAGAAAGCTTTTGAAGGAAAGACTGGTTTTGTTAGTGTTTTTGATAAGGTTGAGTGTGAAGTTAATGGTACGGATGGTGTTTTGCGTGAAGTTCATGAGTTTTACAGTGAGCTGTATAAAGAAAAAACAAGAGATGTTTTATTGGAAAATGAGTTGTTGGAAAACATTGAGGTTAAGTTGGAAAAATATGATAATGATTTGTTAGAAAGGGATCTAAGTTTGGATGAGATTGCAGAGGTTGTTAGGAGTTTTAAGAATGGGAAGGTACCTGGTTGTGATGGTTTGCCTGTTGAATTTTATACTTGTTTTTGGAATTTGATTGGGGTGGATATGTTGGATGTTTGTAAGTTTGTTTTTAGAATGAATGTTTTGCCTGTTTCAATGAGGAAAGGTTTGATTGTTTTGTTATTTAAAAAGGGTGATAAGAGAGATTTGAGGAATTGGAGGCCGATTACGTTGTTGAATGTTGACTATAAGGTTATTGCAAAGGTGTTGGCAAATAGAATGCGTGGAGTGATTGGTAAGGTTGTGGGTGAAGAGCAAGTGTGTGCTGTTCCTGGGCGTCAGATTTCTGAAAGTTTGTTGTTACTACGTGATGTACTGTGGTATGTGAGGGAGAGGATGAGGTCTGTTGCTGTTGCTATTGTGGATTTTGAAAAAGCGTATGATAGGGTAGTGCATGATTTTATGTTTCATGTTTTAGAACGTTTAGGTTTTTCTGGTAAGATTATTGGATGGTTTAAATGTTTGTATAGTGATATTGTGAGTCAAGTCCAGGTTAATGGTTTTTTGACTGAGGAATTTTGTGTTAAATCTGGAGTGCGTCAAGGATGTCCTTTGTCTCCTGTGTTATTTGTATGTGTCATTGAGCCATTATTAACTAGTTTGAGGAAGGATAAATTAGTTAGAGGTGTGAGTGTTCCTGGTAGTAATGGAAGGTGTTTAAAAGTGATTGGGTATATGGATGATGTGAGTGTGGTATGTGAGACTCAGGCTGGTTTGAGGAGGGTGAAAACTTTAGTTGAATGTTTTTGTATGGCAAGTGGTTTCAGAGTTAATTGGAATAAGTGTAAAGTTAAAGTTTTTGGTAATGATAGGGAGATTGATTCCTGTGGATGGCCTGTGACTGAAGGTGCAATTGAGGTGTTGGGTGTGAAATTTGATGTGGATTTGAAAGGCTTGGAAAGTTGGGAGAATGTTTTTGATAAAGTGAGTAGAAAACTTCAGTTTTGGTCTTTAAGGACTTTATCTTTGGAAGGAAAAATGTTAGTTATTAAATCGGTTTTGATTCCTATTATGTTATATTTGGCGTTAGTTTTTCCGCCACCTGAGAGGATTTTTCGGAGAATTTTGAGAGTGTTGTTTTCTTTTTTCTGGAGTTCTGGTATGGATCGTTTGAAAAGAGATGTTGTTGTTAAGAGTAAGAATGTTGGTGGTAAGGGTTTTCCAAATGTGGAGAGATTTTTGGCTGTGAAATATGTTAGTAGGTGTGTGGTTCTGAGTGGTAAGGATAGCATGGCTGGTTGTATGGTAAAGTATGCTTGTGGAAATGTTTTAAGACGATATGGTTTATTTGAGATTGATAGAAAGAAACCGGTATGTTTTGCTGTTCCGTGGTTTTATGTAAGGGTGGAATGTTGGATTAAAAAATATGGTTTGGAGAATGTTAGTAGGGAGATGTGGTGTGCAAACAGAATGGTGTTGAAAATGTTGGAGAAGAAGGAAGGTCTTGAGTTGATTGGGGGTTTGAATGAAAATGAATGTGTGTTGGTATGGAAAAATGTGTGTAATAAGTATTTGATGAATAGGCAGAAAGATATTAGTTGGATGAGTGTGCATAAGTGTTTGCCAACAAGGGATTTTCAGAGAATGCGTCGTTTAGTGGCTTCAGAAGTGTGTCCTAGAGATGGTTGTTTTCAAAGCGAGAGTGTTATTCATTTGTTTTGGAATTGTGAGTATGCTAGGGATGTTTGGAGAAGTTTGAAAAGGATGATTAAGGGTTTGACTGGAGTGCAGTTTTTTACTTTTAATATGATGATGTATGGTTTGTGTGGAAGTGGTGTGGAAAAGGAGAAAGCAAGATTGATATGGTTGTTGGCATGTTGTGTGAAGGAGGTGTTGTGGGATGTGCGTAATATTTTGATTTTTAAGAAAGAGGTAGTTACTGTAGGTAATTGTGTGGGTATGATCCGTGGGAAGTTGTTTTTGTATTTTTCTTTTGATAGGAGGCGATATGGGGAATTAGATTCTGAAGGCATCTGGAAGACAAAGAAGTGGAAGGATTGGATTATTTAGTTGTTTTTTTTTTTTTGTTTTTGTTTTTTTTTTTTTGTTTTTTTTTTTTGTTTTTTTTGTCTGTATTTGAAATATGTTTAATTTTATTTTGTGTGATTATTTAAGTTTAATATTTGCATTTTGATTTTTTTCTGATGACAAAAATTTGGGTCAATATTTCAGTTTTGTAACAAGAGATATATTGTTTGCATTTGTTATTATGATTTTATTTTGTATATATGCATATATGATTATTTTTCTAATAAAAGAATTACGAAACGTACGTCTGGGGTTTTGCTGTTTCTCTTGTTCAGAGAGGGATTGCCTGGTATTTCGGGGCTGGACTGCACTGTTAAGTCAGGATCAGACTGATATGCTACAGGAAAGTTCTTCTCTGTGAAAGGCACATATTGAGCAAAAAGAGGCTGCTTCTAGGGTGGCAACTAGCCATAGAACAAGCTATTATGCTATTGTTCGTTCCCAGGTTGAGCACTTCTCTCTTTTTATTTATGCAAATTATGACACTTGGGGAAGTCTCCCTAAGTGTGATGCGGTAATCCAGACGTGGACCCGTTGCTCAGTGTGCCTAGAGGGATATGGCTGCACCTCACTGACGAGGCCCACAATAGGCCGAAACGTACGTCTGGGGTTTTGCTGTTTCTCTTGTTCAGAGAGGGATTGCCTGGTATTTCGGGGCTGGACTGCACTGTTAAGTCAGGATCAGACTGATATGCTACAGGAAAGTTCTTCTCTGTGAAAGGCACATATTGAGCAAAAAGAGGCTGCTTCTAGGGTGGCAACTAGCCATAGAACAAGCTATTATGCTATTGTTCGTTCCCAGGTTGAGCGCTTCTCTCTTTTTATTTATGCAAATTATGACACTTGGGGAAGTCTCCCTAAGTGTGATGCGGTAATCCAGACGTGGACCCGTTGCTCAGTGTGCCTAGAGGGATATGGCTGCACCTCACTGACGAGGCCCACAATAGGCCGAAACGTACGTCTGGGGTTTTGCTGTTTCTCTTGTTCAGAGAGGGATTGCCTGGTATTTCGGGGCTGGACTGCACTGTTAAGTCAGGATCAGACTGATATGCTACAGGAAAGTTCTTCTCTGTGAAAGGCACATATTGAGCAAAAAGAGGCTGCTTCTAGGGTGGCAACTAGCCATAGAACAAGCTATTATGCTATTGTTCGTTCCCAGGTTGAGCGCTTCTCTCTTTTTATTTATGCAAATTATGACACTTGGGGAAGTCTCCCTAAGTGTGATGCGGTAATCAAGACGTGGACCCGTTGCTCAGTGTGCCTAGAGGGATATGGCTGCACCTCACTGACGAGGCCCACAATAGGCCAAAACGTACGTCTGGGGTTTTGCTGTTTCTCTTGTTCAGAGAGGGATTTCCTGGTGTTTCGGGGCTGGACTGCACTGTTAAGTCAGGATCAGACTGATATGCTACAGGAAAGTTCTTCTCTGTGAAAGGCACATATTGAGCAAAAAGAGGCTGCTTCTAGGGTGGCAACTAGCCATAGAACAAGCTATTGTTCGTTCCCAGGTTGAGCGCTTCTCTCTTTTTATTTATGCAAATTATGACACTTGGGGAAGTCTCCCTAAGTGTGATGCGGTAATCCAGACGTGGACCCGTTGCTCAGTGTGCCTAGAGGGATATGGCTGCACCTCACTGACGAGGCCCACAATAGGCCGAAACGTACGTCTGGGGTTTTGCTGTTTCTCTTGTTCAGAGAGGGATTGCCTGGTATTTCGGGGCTGGACTGCACTGTTAAGTCAGGATCAGACTGATATGCTACAGGAAAGTTCTTCTCTGTGAAAGGCACATATTGAGCAAAAAGAGGCTGCTTCTAGGGTGGCAACTAGCCATAGAACAAGCTATTATGCTATTGTTCGTTCCCAGGTTGAGCGCTTCTCTCTTTTTATTTATGCAAATTATGACACTTGGGGAAGTCTCCCTAAGTGTGATGCGGTAATCCAGACGTGGACCTGTTGCTCAGTGTGCCTAGAGGGATATGGCTGCACCTCACTGACGAGGCCCACAATAGGCCGAAACGTACGTCTGGGGTTTTGCTGTTTCTCTTGTTCAGAGAGGGATTGCCTGGTATTTCGGGGCTGGACTGCACTGTTAAGTCAGGATCAGACTGATATGCTACAGGTAAGTTCTTCTCTGTGAAAGGCACATATTGAGCAAGAAGAGGCTGCTTCTAGGGTGGCAACTAGCCATAGAACAAGCTATTATGCTATTGTTCGTTCCCAGGTTGAGCGCTTCTCTCTTTTTATTTATGCAAATTATGACACTTGGGGAAGTCTCCCTAAGTGTGATGCGGTAATCCAGACGTGGACCCGTTGCTCAGTGTGCCTAGAGGGATATGGCTGCACCTCACTGACGAGGCCCACAATAGGCCGAAACGTACATCTGGGGTTTTGCTGTTTCTCTTGTTCAGAGAGGGATTGCCTGGTATTTCGGGGCTGGACTGCACTGTTAAGTCAGGATCAGACTGATATGCTACAGGAAAGTTCTTCTCTGTGAAAGGCACATATTGAGCAAAAAGAGGCTGCTTCTAGGGTGGCAACTAGCCATAGAACAAGCTATTATGCTATTGTTCGTTCCCAGGTTGAGCGCTTCTCTCTTTTTATTTATGCAAATTATGACACTTGGGGAAGTCTCCCTAAGTGTGATGCGGTAATCCAGACGTGGACCCGTTGCTCAGTGTGCCTAGAGGGATATGGCTGCACCTCACTGACGAGTCCCACAATAGGCCGAAACGTACGTCTGGGGTTTTGCTGTTTCTCTTGTTCAGAGAGGGATTGCCTGGTATTTCGGGGCTGGACTGCACTGTTAAGTCAGGATCAGACTGATATGCTACAGGAAAGTTCTTCTCTGTGAAAGGCACATATTGAGCAAAAAGAGGCTGCTTCTAGGGTGGCAACTAGCCATAGAACAAGCTATTATGCTATTGTTCGTTCCCAGGTTTAGCGCTTCTCTCTTTTTATTTATGCAAATTATGACACTTGGGGAAGTCTCCCTAAGTTTGATGCGGTAATCCAGACGTGGACCCGTTGCTCAGTGTGCCTAGAGGGATATGGCTGCACCTCACTGACGAGGCCCACAATAGGCCGAAACGTACGTCTGGGGTTTTGCTGTTTCTCTTGTTCAGAGAGGGATTGCCTGGTATTTCGGGGCTGGACTGCACTGTTAAGTCAGGATCAGACTGATATGCTACAGGAAAGTTCTTCTCTGTGAAAGGCACATATTGAGCAAAAAGAGGCTGCTTCTAGGGTGGCAACTAGCCATAGAACAAGCTATTATGCTATTGTTCGTTCCCAGGTTGAGCGCTTCTCTCTTTTTATTTATGCAAATTATGACACTTGGGGAAGTCTCCCTAAGTGTGATGCGGTAATCCAGACGTGGATCCGTTGCTCAGTGTGCCTAGAGGGATATGGCTGCACCTCACTGACGAGGCCCACAATAGGCCGAAACGTACGTCTGGGGTTTTGCTGTTTCTCTTGTTCAGAGAGGGATTGCCTGGTATTTCGGGGCTGGACTGCACTGTTAAGTCAGGATCAGACTGATATGCTACAGGAAAGTTCTTCTCTGTGAAAGGCACATATTGAGCAAAAAGAGGCTGCTTCTAGGGTGGCAACTAGCCATAGAACAAGCTATTATGCTATTGTTCGTTCCCAGGTTGAGCGCTTCTCTCTTTTTATTTATGCAAATTATGACACTTGGGGAAGTCTCCCTAAGTGAGATGCGGTAATCCAGATGTGGACCCGTTGCTCAGTGTGCCTAGAGGGATATGGCTGCACCTCACTGACGAGGCCCACAATAGGCCGAAACGTACGTCTGGGGTTTTGCTGTTTCTCTTGTTCAGAGAGGGATTGCCTGGTATTTCAGGGCTGGACTGCACTGTTAAGTCAGGATCAGACTGATATGCTACAGGAAAGTTCTTCTCTGTGAAAGGCACATATTGAGCAAAAAGAGGCTGCTTCTAGGGTGGCAACTAGCCATAGAACAAGCTATTATGCTATTGTTCGTTCCCAGGTTGAGCGCTTCTCTCTTTTTATTTATGCAAATTATGACACTTGGGGAAGTCTCCCTAAGTGTGATGCGGTAATCCAGACGTGGACCCGTTGCTCAGTGTGCCTAGAGGGATATGGCTGCACCTCACTGACGAGGCCCACAATAGGCCGAAACGTACGTCTGGGGTTTTGCTGTTTCTCTTGTTCAGAGAGGGATTGCCTGGTATTTCGGGGCTGGACTGCACTGTTAAGTCAGGATCAGACTGATATGCTACAGGAAAGTTCTTCTCTGTGAAAGGCACATATTGAGCAAAAAGAGGCTGCTTCTAGGGTGGCAACTAGCCATAGAACAAGCTATTATGCTATTGTTCGTTCCCAGGTTGAGCGCTTCTCTCTTTTTATTTATGCAAATTATGACACTTGGGGAAGTCTCCCTAAGTGTGATGCGGTAATCCAGACGTGGACCCGTTGCTCAGTGTGCCTAGAGGGATATGGCTGCACCTCACTGACGAGGCCCACAATAGGCCGAAACGTACGTCTGGGGTTTTGCTGTTTCTCTTGTTCAGAGAGGGATTGCCTGGTATTTCGGGGCTGGACTGCACTGTTAAGTCAGGATCAGACTGATATGCTACAGGACAGTTCTTCTCTGTGAAAGGCACATATTGAGCAAAAAGAGGCTGCTTCTAGGGTGGCAACTAGCCATAGAACAAGCTATTATGCTATTGTTCGTTCCCAGGTTGAGCGCTTCTCTCTTTTTATTTATGCAAATTATGACACTTGGGGAAGTCTCCCTAAGTGTGATGCGGTAATCCAGACGTGGACCCGTTGCTCAGTGTGCCTAGAGGGATATGGCTGCACCTCACTGACGAGGCCCACAATAGGCCGAAACGTACGTCTGGGGTTTTGCTGTTTCTCTTGTTCAGAGAGGGATTGCCTGGTATTTCGGGGCTGGACTGCACTGTTAAGTCAGGATCAGACTGATATGCTACAGGAAAGTTCTTCTCTGTGAAAGGCACATATTGAGCAAAAAGAGGCTGCTTCTAGGGTGGCAACTAGCCATAGAACAAGCTATTATGCTATTGTTCGTTCCCAGGTTGAGCACTTCTCTCTTTTTATTTATGCAAATTATGACACTTGGGGAAGTCTCCCTAAGTGTGATGCGGTAATCCAGACGTGGACCCGTTGCTCAGTGTGCCTAGAGGGATATGGCTGCACCTCACTGACGAGGCCCACAATAGGCCGAAACGTACGTCTGGGGTTTTGCTGTTTCTCTTGTTCAGAGAGGGATTGCCTGGTATTTCGGGGCTGGACTGCACTGTTAAGTCAGGATCAGACTGATATGCTACAGGAAAGTTCTTCTCTGTGAAAGGCACATATTGAGCAAAAAGAGGCTGCTTCTAGGGTGGCAACTAGCCATAGAACAAGCTATTATGCTATTGTTCGTTCCCAGGTTGAGCGCTTCTCTCTTTTTATTTATGCAAATTATGACACTTGGGGAAGTCTCCCTAAGTGTGATGCGGTAATCCAGACGTGGACCCGTTGCTCAGTGTGCCTAGAGGGATATGGCTGCACCTCACTGACGAGGCCCACAATAGGCCGAAACGTACGTCTGGGGTTTTGCTGTTTCTCTTGTTCAGAGAGGGATTGCCTGGTATTTCGGGGCTGGACTGCACTGTTAAGTCAGGATCAGACTGATATGCTACAGGATAGTTCTTCTCTGTGAAAGGCACATATTGAGCAAAAAGAGGCTGCTTCTAGGGTGGCAACTAGCCATAGAACAAGCTATTATGCTATTGTTCGTTCCCAGGTTGAGCGCTTCTCTCTTTTTATTTATGCAAATTATGACACTTGGGGAAGTCTCCCTAAGTGTGATGCGGTAATCCAGACGTGGACCCGTTGCTCAGTGTGCCTAGAGGGATATGGCTGCACCTCACTGACGAGTCCCACAATAGGCCGAAACGTACGTCTGGGGTTTTGCTGTTTCTCTTGTTCAGAGAGGGATTGCCTGGTATTTCGGGGCTGGACTGCACTGTTAAGTCAGGATCAGACTGATATGCTACAGGAAAGTTCTTCTCTGTGAAAGGCACATATTGAGCAAAAAGAGGCTGCTTCTAGGGTGGCAACTAGCCATAGAACAAGCTATTATGCTATTGTTCGTTCCCAGGTTGAGCGCTTCTCTCTTTTTATTTATGCAAATTATGACACTTGGGGAAGTCTCCCTAAGTGTGATGCGGTAATCCAGACGTGGACCCGTTGCTCAGTGTGCCTAGAGGGATATGGCTGCACCTCACTGACGAGGCCCACAATAGGCCGAAACGTACGTCTGGGGTTTTGCTGTTTCTCTTGTTCAGAGAGGGATTGCCTGGTATTTCGGGGCTGGACTGCACTGTTAAGTCAGGATCAGACTGATATGCTACAGGAAAGTTCTTCTCTGTGAAAGGCACATATTGAGCAAAAAGAGGCTGCTTCTAGGGTGGCAACTAGCCATAGAACAAGCTATTATGCTATTGTTCGTTCCCAGGTTGAGCGCTTCTCTCTTTTTATTTATGCAAATTATGACACTTGGGGAAGTCTCCCTAAGTGTGATGCGGTAATCCAGACGTGGACCCGTTGCTCAGTGTGCCTAGAGGGATATGGCTGCACCTCACTGACGAGGCCCACAATAGGCCGAAACGTACGTCTGGGGTTTTGCTGTTTCTCTTGTTCAGAGAGGGATTGCCTGGTATTTCGGGGCTGGACTGCACTGTTAAGTCAGGATCAGACTGATATGCTACAGGAAAGTTCTTCTCTGTGAAAGGCACATATTGAGCAAAAAGAGGCTGCTTCTAGGGTGGCAACTAGCCATATAACAAGCTATTATGCTATTGTTCGTTCCCAGGTTGAGCGCTTCTCTCTTTTTATTTATGCAAATTATGACACTTGGGGAAGTCTCCCTAAGTGTGATGCGGTAATCCAGATGTGGACCGGTTGCTCAGTGTGCCTAGAGGGATATGGCTGCACCTCACTGACGAGGCCCACAATAGGCCGAAACGTACGTCTGGGGTTTTGCTGTTTCTTTTGTTCAGAGAGGGATTGCCTGGTATTTCGGGGCTGGACTGCACTGTTAAGTCAGGATCAGACTGATATGCTACAGGAAAGTTCTTCTCTGTGAAAGGCACATATTGAGCAAAAAGAGGCTGCTTCTAGGGTGGCAACTAGCCATAGAACAAGCTATTATGCTATTGTTCGTTCCCAGGTTGAGCGCTTCTCTCTTTTTATTTATGATCCCTATACATGTTTCCTTGTATTCCACCTATGTTTATAGCGCTGCGGAATCTGTTGGCGCTCTACAAATAACAGATAATAATAATCATAATACATGTGCTATATACAGATCTGCAGAACATGTGCAATATACATATATACAGTACATGTGCAATTTACATATATACAGTATATGTGCCATATACAGATGTACAGTACATGTGCCCTATACAGATGTACAGTTAATGTGCCCTATACATATACACAGTACATGTGCCCTATACAGATGTACAGTATATGTGCACTATATATATGTACAGTACATGTGCCCTATACAGATGTACAGTATATGTGACCTATACAGATGTACAGTATATGTGACCTATACAGATGTACAGTATATGTGCCCTATACAGATGTACAGTATATGTGCCCTATACAGATGTACAGTATATGTGCCCTATACAGATGTACAGTATATGTGCCCTATACAGATGTACAGTATATGTGCCCTATACAGATGTACAGTTTATTTTGTCCTATACAGATGTACAGTATATGTGCCCTATACAGATGTACAGTATATGTGCCCTATACAGATGTACAGTATATGTGCCCTATACAGATGTACAGTATATGTGCCCTATACAGATGTAAAGTACATGTGCCCTATACAGATGTACAGTACATGTGCCCTATACAGATGTACAGTATATGCGACCTATACAGATGTACAGTATATGTGTCCTATACAGATGTACAGTATATGTGCCCTATACAGATGTACAGTATATGTGACCTATACAGATGTACAGTACATGTGCCCTATACAGATGTAAAGTATATGTGCCCTATACAGATGTACAATATATATGTGCCCTATACAGATGTACAGTATATGTGCCCTATACATATGTACAGTACATGTGCAATATACACATATACAGTACACATGTTCCATATAAATGCATATGCTATGCAAGAAACTTTAGTACTCAAAAATATATGTGCTTGTATAGTTTGGATACAAAGAAGCTGTGATTAAATAGAAAAGGCATGTTTAAGGCCTTGGTCCTCCAGTGCTTTTTTACGGACCCACCACTTCCCTTTGGATACTAATGCTCCTCTGCTCATATACATTTGCAACACAAAAGAATGTTCTCTTCCTACTCTAATTTTAACCGACCTTAGTGGTAGACTTAACCTACCCAAACCTAGCCCTACCGTAGATTATTCCAAGCCTTAACCTCCTATTACTCATTCCTAACCTAATCTCATTAACAAAATAAATGGTGCATCTTGTTTAAATGGTTAAAAGAAGACACTTCCTTTAATCTTTTAGGAGGGCCCAATGCATCTGTTTCTTTGTCAGTTTAGAGTTGCTAGCTTCTATGCATAAAAATTCTGGGCTTGGTCCCTGAGGGATAGCAGTAGGTGAGGTAAAATAATGACAACTTCCTAAATATCCTACCCTAGATCCCAACCCTAAGCCTCGCATCCATATTTTTTCATAAATAAGCAGTGATGTCATCCCCTTTGCTGCCAGTTACAGGCAAAGTAGTGATTTACCCCCAGCTGTAAACAAGAGACATAAATCAGTGATTTTCCCACTGCCAGTTGTACTTACACAGCAGCAATATTACCCCTTTTCTGCCAGAAACATGATTTTTTACCCTACTTGGGTACTAATAACAAATGCCAGTAACACACACCAGTGCTTAAACCTTTTTTGTGCTGGTAAAAGATAGAGCAACTTTAAAAATGTAACTAGTAATCTATGAAGATAGCATTTCAAATGTAGCTGATTATCAGGGTTAAAAAAAATATTTAAATGACCATTTTGTTGGTACAGATTTTTCTAGACAGCCGCTAAAATATTGGACATCTGAAAACTCTAATGTTTTTTTATGTAGGTTTGCTTCACAGTAGCATTCTCAATGCCTTTTATTTTACTTAAACATCATCTAATTATTTTCATGTGATATTTATTGCTTTTATTAATTGGATTTCTAAAGTGTGTTCACTGGACAGGAGAGAAAAAAAAATCACTATAGCCCTGCATTTGAAATGGTTGGGAAACTCTGTTTTATGCTAAAGCTATTTTCAACAATATAATGTATGTGAAAGGACATTTATTGTAACTAAATTGCATATATATTTATTTTCTTAAAGCAGAGCTTGTAGAGTTTATTTTTATCTTCATCGCACAGGGAGGAAAGATCTCACCGGTTAAAAAAAAGCACGGCTATAAATTGCAAATATTTATAAAAAGAATTGTGCATTCAAAGTAGAGACAGATTAATTAGGATTTAGCTATTTAATATTTAAAGCTTCAGTCGTACAATCAGACACCCTGCCACAAATATACACTGAGATGCATCGCATCATTTCTTCAAATAAGACCTCATTTTAACTCTCATCTAAATCAACTGCAGTGCGTATATTTCAATGGGAAACATGGCAAATATTCCAGCTGCTTATGGAACATCAAAATAAATTTAAATCATGTATGCCAAGGATTATTGCACTCTGCTTATGCTCTTCTTTAGACTTGGTTTTCTTCTGTTTACTTTAAATTAATTTGTCAAGAACAATATATATCAATTTGAGTTTCAGCTGTGTACCTCAACACAAAACTAAATATATAATTCAAAATGACAGATTAAACAATTACAAGCATAATGGCTGGCACACAGTACTAGAGACTCAATCGTCTGATTCTGAATTATATAAATGGGTCCTGGAACAACAGGTCATGATCTGCTGCTCTACGGCTAGATTTAGAGTTTTGTAGGTAAGGACCCGCGTAGCTAACGCCGGCTTTTTTCTGGCCGCACCATAAAAATAACTCTGGTATTGAGAGTCCACATAAAGGTTGCGTTAGGCTCCAAAAAAGGAGCGTAGAGCATATTTAACGCAGCTTCAACTCTCGATACCAGAGTTGCTTACGGACGCGTCCAGCCTCAAAAACGTGCTCGTGCACGATTCCCCCATAGGAAACAATGGGGCTGTTTGAGCTGAAAAAAAACACCTGCAAAAAAGCCGCGTTCAGCTCCTAACGCAGCCCCATTGTTTGCTATGGGGAAACACTTCCTACGTCTGCACCTAACACCCTAACATGTACCCCGAGTCTAAACACCCCTAGCCTTACACTTATTAACCCCTAATCTGCCGCCCCCGCTATCGCTGACCCCTGCATATTATTTTTAACCCCTAATCTGCCGCTCCGTAAACCGCAGCTACTTACATTATCCTTATGTACCCCTAATCTGCTGCCCCTAACACCGCCGACCCCTATATTATATTTATTAACCCCTAATCTGCCCCCCCCACAACGTCCCCTCCACCTGCCTACACTTATTAACCCCTAATCTGCCGACCGGACCGCACCGCTATCATAATAAAGTTATTAACCCCTAATCCGCCTCACTAACCCTATAATAAATAGTATTAACCCCTAATCTGCCCTCCCTAACATCGCCGATACCTAACTTCAATTATTAACCCCTAATCTGCCGACTGGAGCTCACCGCTATTCTAATAAATGTATTAACCCCTAAAGCTAAGTCTAACCCTAACACTAACACCCCCCTACGTTAAATATAATTTTAATCTAACGAAATTAATTAACTCTTATTAAATAAATTATTCCTATTTAAAGATAAATACTTACCTGTAAAATAAATCCTAATATAGCTACAATATAAATTATAATTATATTATAGCTATTTTAGGATTAATATTTATTTTTCAGGTAACTTTGTATTTATTTTAACCAGGTACAATAGCTATTAAATAGTTAAGAACTATTTAATAGCTAAAATAGTTAAAATAATTACAAAATTACCTGTAAAATAAATCCTAACCTAAGTTACAATTAAACCTAACACTACACTATCAATAAATTAATTAAATAAAATACCTATAATTATCTACAATTAAACCTAACACTACACTATCAATAAATAAATTAAATACAATACCTACAAATAACTACAATGAAATAAACTATCTAAAGTACAAAAAATAAAAAAGAACTAAGTTACAAAAAATAAAAAAATATTTACAAACATCAGAAAAATATTACAACAATTTTAAACTAATTACACCTACTCTAAGCCCCCTAATAAAATAACAAAGCCCCCCAAAATAAAAAAATGCCCTACCCTATTCTAAATTACTAAAGTTCAAAGCTCTTTTACCTTACCAGCCCTGAACAGGGCCCTTTGCGGGGCATGCCCCAAGAAGTTCAGCTCTTTTGCCTGTAAAAAAAAAACATACAATACCCCCCCAACATTACAACCCACCACCCACATACCCCTAATCTAACCCAAACCCCCCTTAAATAAACCTAACACTAAGCCCCTGAAGATCTTCCTACCTTATCTTCACCATACCAGGTTCACTGATCCAAGCCCAAGCAGGGGGCTGAAGAGGTCCATGATCCGGCTGAAGTCATCATCCAAGCGGGAGCTGAAGAGGTCCATGATCCGGCTGAAGTCTTCATCCAAGCAGGAGCTGAAGAGGTCCATGATCCGGATGAAGTCTTCTATCAATGGCATCTTCAATCTTCTTTCTTCGGGAGCCATCATCTTCCATCCGACGTGGAACATCCTCTTCTCCCGACGCCTACTAGCCGAATGACGGTTCCTTTAAATGACGTCATCCAAGATGGCGTCCCTCGAATTCCGATTGGCTGATAGGATTCTATCAGCCAATCGGAATTAAGGTAGGAATATTCTGATTGGCTGATGGGATCAGCCAATCAGAATCAAGTTCAATCCGATTGGCTGATTGGATCAGCCAATCGGATTGAACTTGATTCTGATTGGCTGATTCCATCAGCCAATCAGAATATTCCTACCTTAATTCCGATTGGCTGATAGAATCCTATCAGCCAATCGGAATTCGAGGGACGCCATCTTGGATGACGTCATTTAAAGGAACCGTCATTCGTCGTTCTGTCGTCGGCCAGGATGGATGTTCCGCGTCGGAGGTCTTCAGGATCCTGCCGCTCCGCTCCGGATGGATGACGATAGAAGATCTCGCTTGGATGAAGACTTCAATTGGATGGAAGACCTCTTCTGCCCCGCTTGGATGAAGACTTCTACCGGATGGAGGACCTCTTCTTGCTCCGCTTGGATGAAGAATTTGGCTCGGCTGGGTGAAGACGACTCAAGGTAGGGAGATCTTCAGGGGCATAGTGTTAGGTTTATTTAAGGGGGGTTTGGGTTAGATTAGGGGTATGTGGGTGGTGGGTTGTAATGTTGGGGGGGGTATTGTATGTTTTTTTTTACAGGCAAAAGAGCTGAACTTCTTGGGGCATGCCCCGCAAAGGGCCCTGTTCAGGGCTGGTAAGGTAAAAGAGCTTTGAACTTTAGTAATCTAGAATAGGGTAGGGCATTTTTTTATTTTGGGGGGCTTTGTTATTTTATTAGGGGGCTTAGAGTAGGTGTAATTAGTTTAAAATTGTTGTAATATTTTTCTTATGTTTGTAAATATTTTTTTATTTTTTGTAACTTAGTTCTTTTTTATTTTTTGTACTTTAGTTAGTTTATTTCATTGTAGTTATTTGTAGGTATTGTATTTAATTAATTTATTGATAGTGTAGTGTTAGGTTTAATTGTAGGTAATTGTAGGTATTTTATTTAATTAATTTATTGATAGTGTAGAGTTAGGTTTAATTGTAACTTAGGTTAGGATTTATTTTACAGGTAAATTTGTAATTATTTTAACTATTTTAGCTATTAAATAGTTCTTAACTATTTAATAGCTATTGTACCTGGTTAAAATAAATACAAAGTTACCTGTAAAATAAATATTAATCCTAAAATAGCTATAATATAATTATAATTTATATTGTAGCTATATTAGGATTTATTTTACAGGTAAGTATTTAGCTTTAAATAGGAATAATTTATTTAATAAGAGTTAATTAATTTCGTTAGATTAAAATTATATTTAACTTAGGGGGGTGTTAGTGTTAGGGTTAGACTTAGCTTTAGGGGTTAATACATTTATTAGAATAGCGGTGAGCTCCAGTCGGCAGATTAGGGGTTAATGTTTGAAGTTAGGTGTTGGCGATGTTAGGGAGGGCAGATTAGGGGTTAATACTATTTATTATAGGGTTAGTGAGGCGGATTAGGGGTTAATAACTTTATAATAATAGCGGTGCGGTCCGCTCGGCAGATTAGGGGTTAATAAGTGTAGGCAGATGGAGGCGACGTTGAGGGGGGCAGATTAGGGGTTAATAAATATAATATAGGGGTCGGCGGTGTTAGGGGCAGCAGATTAGGGGTACATAAGTATAACGTAGGTGGCGGCGCTTTGCGGTCGGCAGATTAGGGGTTAATTATTGTAGGTAGCTGGCTGCGACGTTGTGGGGGGCAGGTTAGGTGTTAATAAATATAATATAGGGGTCGGCGGTGTTAGGGGCAGCAGATTAGGGGTACATAAGTATAACGTAGGTGGCGGTCGGCAGATTAGGGGTTAAAAAAATTTAATCGAGTGGCGGCGATGTGGGGGGACCTCGGTTTAGGGGTACATAGGTAGTTTATGGGTGTTAGTGTACTTTAGAGTACAGTAGTTAAGAGCTTTATGAACCGGCGTTAGCCCAGAAAGCTCTTAACTACTGACTTTTTTCTGCGGCTGGAGTTTTGTCGTTAGAATTCTAACGCTCACTTCAGACACGACTCTAAATACCGGAGTTAGAAAAATCCCATTGAAAAGATAGGATACGCAATTTACGTAAGGGGATCTGCGGTATGGAAAAGTCGCGGCTGAAAAGTGAGCGTTAGACCCTTTTTTTAATGACTCCAAATACCGGAGGTAGCCTAAAACCAGCGTTAGGAGCCTCTAATGCTGGTTTTCACGGCTACCGCCAAACTCCAAATCTAGGCCCTAGTAAATAAGTTCATTGGACATGAGAGTAAATGCTGCTAAAAATATTCAGCGAGATTACGAGTTTTGCGTTAGGAGCTATGCGGTTCTAACGAGCAGTTTTTTCTCACCGCTCACTTACATACAGCGCTGGTATTATGGGTTTTATAAACCCGGCGTTAAAAGACAAGAAGTGAGCGTAGAGCAAAATTTAGCTCCATATCTCACTTCAATACCAGTGCTGCTTAAGTCAGCGGTGAGCTGGTCATACGTGCTCGTACATGATTTCCCCAGAGACATCAATGGGGAGAGCCGGCTGAGAAAAAGTCTAACACCTGCCAAAAAGCAGCGTCAAACTCAGTAACGCAGACCCATTGATTCCTATGGGGAAACACATTTTATGTTTACACCGAACACCCTAACATGAACCCCGAGTCTAAACACCCCTAATCTTACACTTATTAACCCCTAATCTGCCGCCCCCGACATCGCAGACACTTATATTATATTTATTAACCCCTAATCTGCCGCTCTGGACACCGCCGCCACCTACATTACACTTATGAACCCCTAATCTGCTGCCCCCAACATCGCCGACACCTACATTATATTTATTAACCCCTAATCTGCCGCCCCCAATGTCGCAGCAACCTACCTACACTTATTAACCCCTAATCTGCTGACCCCCAACGTCGCTGCCACTATATTAAATTTATTAACCCCTAAACCTAAGTCTAACCCTAACTTAAATATAATTACAATAAATATAAATAAAATTACTATAATTAACTAAATAATTCCTATTTAAAACTAATAAGCCCTAAACTAGCTACAATATAACTAATAGTTACATTGTATCTAGCGTAGGGTTTATTTTTATTTTACAGGCAAGTTTGTATTTATTTTAACTAGGTAGAATAGTTACTAAATAGTTATTAACTATTTAATAACTACCTAGCTAAAATACATACAAATTGACCTGTAAAATAAAACCTAACCTAAGTTACAATAACACCTAACACTACACTACAATTAAATAAATTAACTAAATTAAATACAATTAACTAAATTAAATTAAATTAGCTAAATCACAAAAAAAACCCCACTAAATTACAGAAAATAAAAAACAAATTACAGATCTTTAAACTAATTACACCTAATCTAATAGCCCTATCAAAATAAAAAAAGCCCCCCCAAAATTAAAAAAAAACCCCTAGCCTAAACTAAACTATCAATAGCCCTTAAAAGGACCTTTTGCGGGGCATTGCCCCAAAGAAATCAGCTCTTTTACCTCTAAAAAAATACACTCAACTCCCAACAGTAAAACCCACCACCCACACAACCAACCCCCCAAATAAAATACTAACTAAAAAAGACTAAGCTCCCCATTGCCCTGAAAAGGACATTTGTATGGGGATTGCACCTTAAAAGGGTATTTAGCTCTATTGCGGCCCAAAGGCCCTAATCTAAAAAATAAACCCACCCAATACACCCTTAAAAAAACCTAACACTAACCCCCTGAAGATCGACTTACTGTTCTGAAGACCGGACATCCATCCTCCAGACGGGCAGAAGTCTTCATTCAGACGGCATCTTCTATCTTCATCCATCCAACGCGGAGCGGCTCCATCTTCAAGACATCCGACGTGGAGCATCCTCTTCATCCGGATTCTTCTTACTGAATGACAGTTCCTTTAAATGACATCATCCAAGATGGTGTCCCTTAGATTCCGATTGGCTGATAGAATTCTATGAGCCAATCAGAATTAAGGTAGAAAAAATCCTATTGGCTGATGCAATCAGCCGATAGGATTGAGCTGGCATTCTATTGGCTGTTCCAATCAGCCAATAGAATGTGAGCTCAATCCTATTGGCTGATTGGATCAGCCAATAGTATTGAAGTTTAATCATATTGACTGATTGCATCAGCCAATAGGATTTTTTCTACCATAATTCCGATTGGCTGATAGAATTCTATCAGCCAATCTGAATCTAAGGGACGCCATCTTGGATGACATCATTTAAAGGAACCGTCATTAAGTAAGAAGACTCCGGATGAAGAGGTTGCTCTGCGTCGGATGTCTTGAAGATGGAGCCGCTCCACGTCGGATGGATGAAGATAGAAGATGCCGTCTGGATGAAGACTTTTGCCCGTCTGGAGGACCACCTCGCCCGGCTTCGATGAAGACTTCTCCCGGCTTCGTTGAGGACTTCGGCCCAGTTGGATGAAGACTTCTTCCCAGTGGCTTATTTAGGTTTTGTGCTGCCCTAGGCACTCAAACTTCTGCTGCCCCCCTCCCCCATATATATATATATATATATATATATATATATATATACATATATATAGTACATCTGTGATCCAAAAGCTTTAACTGCCTATATATAGGGGCGCAGAATTTACATGCAAGGTCACACCTCTCTAAAGGTTTTTTTCTTTCTTCTTTTTTATTCATCATTAATCATACACACAGAAATAGGTCAGTTTGTTGTCACAGACAGATCATATATCTGTGGTTGTGCTTCAGGGATATAAAATAGTATTTATTTAAATGGAGATCAGCCGAAACAGTTGTGTATTCAATATCCCAGTTACATATATTTATCTAAGGAATAGTCTAGTCAATGCTGCACAGAAACGTTTTAGGAGGGACATTTAAAAATAGAATGTAATTAAACGGTCTTTATATCAATACATGCAGGAAGCTGCACATATTTTAAATACATTGTGAACAATTATAGTGATTTTGGTCTAATGTCCTACTAATACGGTGATAACATTACTGAAGTGAAGCAAACTATTTTAGAATATTTAACCCACAAAACAGCTATTCCTGTCATAACAGGTGCTGGTTGCTTATTCTACCACCTCTGCTTGCTAAACAACTGTGCATTGTGCACACATTGGTAGACAGTGCTAACCGTGCTTGCTGTGCTTACCTCGAGTCCTGGGGGAGACTGCCGAGGTCTTTAGCACTGCTGCTACCTACTGAACCTTTGCTGCTGGCATGGTATGCTGTTTTGAGGACAACTCCATGGGTGCTGTTAGGTGACAGTGTGGTCGCCAGCTCATAAAGCCTGTAGTGTTAGTGTATCATTGCTCCATGCTGTGAAATTGGCATTAGCGTAGCGTGCTCTGAAATAACTGACTCTCCCATTGATACACCCCCCATTGGCGTACAAAGAATCCATCATCCAGCCGCACCGGGCTAAAACTTTGGTGCGGCTGTCAGCGGCAAATTGCGGGCAGTGGTGGCAGCCATAGTTGCAAGTGATGGCTAAAAGTGCCGCCCACC
Organism: Bombina bombina; assembly: GCF_027579735.1. Classification (NCBI taxonomy): domain Eukaryota; kingdom Metazoa; phylum Chordata; class Amphibia; order Anura; family Bombinatoridae; genus Bombina; species Bombina bombina. Next base: position 980,182,490 of record NC_069499.1, on the reverse strand, counting down.
CAAATCTGCCGCCCTTGGCACGGGCCTTGTTGGCCTAGGCCATAACACGCCCTGCTTCTGCTGCTTTTTTTGAGGATGGATGTCCGGTCTTCAGAACGGTAAGTCGATCTTCAGGAGGTTAGTGTTAGGTTTTTTTAAGGGTGTATTGGGTGGGTTTTATTTTTAGGTTAGGGCTTTGGGCCACAAAAGAGCTAATTGCCCTTTTAAGGGCAATGCCCATCCAAATGCCCTTTTCAGGGCAATGGGGAGCTGAGTTTTTTTTTAGCTAATATTTTATTTGGGGGGTTTGGTTGTGTGGGTGGTGGGTTTTACTGTTGGGGGGTGTTTGTATTTTTTTTTACAGGTAAAAGAGCTGATTTCTTTGGAGCAATGCCCTACAAAAGGCCTTTTTAAGGGCTATTGATAGTTTAGTTTAGGCTAGGGTTTTTTTATTTTGGGGGCTTTTTTTTATTTTGATAGGGCTATTAGATTAGGTTTAATTAGTTTAAAGATCTGTAATTTGTTTTTTATTTTCTGTAATTTAGTGTTTTTTTGTTGTGATTTAGCTAATTTAATTTAATTTATTTAATTGTATTTCATTTAGTTAATTTATTTAATTGTAGTGTAGTGTTAGGTGTTAGTGTAACATAGGTTAGGTTTTATTTTACAGGTAAATTTTTATTTATTTTAGCTAGGTAGTTATTAAATAGTTAATAACTATTTAGTAACTATTCTACCTAGTTAAAATAAATACAAACTTGCCTGTAAAATAAAAATAAACCCTAAGCTAGCTACAATGTAACTGTTAGTTATATTGTAGCTAGCTTAGGGTTTATTTTATAGGTACGTATTTAGTTTTATATAGGAATTATTTAGTTAATGATAGTAATTTTATTTAGATTTATTTAAATTATATTTAAGTTAGGGGGTGTTAGGGTTAGGGTTAGACTTAGGTTTAGGGGTTAATAAATTTAATATAGTGGCGGTGACGTTGGGGGCGGCAGATTAGGGGTTAATAAGTGTAGGTAGGTTGCGGCGACATTGGGGCGGCAGATTAGGGGTTAATAAATATAATGTAGGTGTCAACGATTTTGGAGGCAGCAGATTAGGGGTTCATAAGGGTAATGTAGTTGGCGGCGGTGTCCAGAGCGGCAGATTAGGGGTTAATAAATATTTGACTAGTGTTTGCGAGAGTGTGGTGGTTTAGGGCTTAATATGTTTATTATAGTGGCGGCGATGTCCGGAGCGGAAGATTAGGGGTTAAAAATTTTATTACAGTGCTTGCGATGCGGGAGGGCATTGGTTTAGGGGTTAATCGGTAGTTTATGGGTGTTAGTGTACTTTTTAGCACTTTAGTTATGAGTTTTATGCTACGGTGTTGTAGTGTAAAACTCATAACTACTGACTTTAGAATGCGTTAGGGATCTTGAATGTAGAGGGTGTACCACTTTGGTCTCCCAGGACAGACTCGTAATACCAGCGCTACGGAAGTCCCATAGAAAAAAGGGTTTACGAAAGTCGTTTTGCAGTAAGGCCAAAAAAGTGTGGGGACCCTTAACCTGCAAGACTCGTAATACCAGCGGTAGTGAAAAAGCAGCGTTAGGACCTGTTAACGCTGCTTTTTCAGCCTACCGCACAACTCGTAATCTAGCCAATTGTTTGGGTGATAGAGCTAAGATTCTGAAACAGTAGAAACAGTCACCTGTTTTAGTACCTTTAATATACATATTTATGTATATAATATATATATAAACACTGAAATGGACTACTTTTTCAAATCGGACTGGGTACACATCCTATGACCCTACAAAACTCACAGCCCTGGGTGCTCTCCCTCACGGACAGCTGCACAGCTTTCAGGGATGCAGGCAGGTAACCCTAGACAAGGCCCATAACTATTTGGCCTAATGCTCTAACTAACGCTTTTAATCTAGCTGTGTGCTTGCAAGAGAGTGCAAGACATTTTGTATATATATATATATATATATATATATATATATATATATATATGTATGTGTGTGTATGTATATGTGTATATATATATATATATATATATATATATATATATACTGTATATATACAGTGGATATAAAAAGTCTACACACCCCTGTTAAAATGTCAGGTTTCTTTGATGTAAAAAAATGAGACAAAGATAAATCTTTTCAGAACTTTTTCCACCTTTAATGTGACCTATAAACTGTACAACTCAATTGAAAAGCAAACTGAAATCTTTTAGGTAGAGGGAAGAAAAAATATAAAAATAAAATAATATGGTTGCATAAGTGTGCACACCCTTAAACTAATACTTTGTTGAAGGACCTTTTGATTTTATTACAGCACTCAGTCTTTTTGGGTATGAGTCTATAAGCATGGCACATTTTGACATGGCAAGATTTGCCCACTCTTCTTTGCAAAAACACTCCAAATCTGTCAGATTGCGAGGGCATCTCCTGTGCACCGCCCTCTTCAGATCACCCCACAGATTTTCAATCAGATTCAGGTCTGGGCTTTGTCTGGGCTCTGGCTGGGCCATTCCAAAACTTTAATCTTCTTCTGGTGAAGCCATTCCTTTGTTTATTTGGATGTATGCTTTGGGTCATTGTCATGCTGAAAGATGAAGTTCCTCTTCATGTTCAGCTTTAAGGTAGAAAAAATCCTATTGGCTGATGCAATCAGCCAATAGGATTGAACTTCAATCCTGATTGGAACAGCCAATAGAATGCCAGCTCAATCCTATTGGCTGATTGCATCAACCAATGGGATTTTTTCTACCTTAATTCTGAATCTAAGGGACGCCATCTTGGATGACGTCATTTAAAGGAACCTTCATTCAGTAAGAAGACTCTGGATGAAGAGGATGCTCCTCGTCGGATGTCTTGAAGATGGAGCCGCTCCGCGTCGGATGGATGAAGATAGAAGATGCCGTCTGGATGAAGACTTCTGCCCGTCTGGAGGACCACTTTGCCCTGCTTGGATGAAGACTTCTCCCGGCTTCGTTGAGGACTTCGGCCCGGTTGGATGAAGACTTCTGCCGCTTCCTTGAGGATGGATGTCCGGTCTTCAGAACAGTAAGTTGATCTTCAGGGGGGTAGTGTTAGGTTTTTTTAGGGTGCATTGGGTGGGTTTATTTTTTAGATTAGGGACTTTGGGCCGCAATAGAGCTAAATGGAATTTAAGGGCAATGCCCATACAAATGCCCTTTTCAGGGCAATGGGGAGCTTAGGTTTTTTTTAGTTAGCTTTTTATTTAGGGGTTTGGTTGTGGGGGTGGTGGTTTTTACTGTTGGGGGGTTGTGTGTATTTTTTTTTTACAGGTAAAAGAGCTGATATCTTTGGGGCAATGCCCAGCAAAAGGCCCTTTTAAGGGCTATTGATAGTTTAGTTAAGCTAGGGGTTTTTTGTATTTTGGGAGGCTTTTTTATTTTGATAGGGCTATTAGATTAGGTGTAATTAGTTTAAATATCTTGTAATTTGCTTATTATTTTCTGTAATTTAGTGGGGTTTTTTTGTACTTTAGCTAATTGTATTTAATTTATTTAATTGCATTTAATTTAGGTAATTTATTTAATTGTAGTGTAGTGTTAGGTGTTAGTGTAACTTAGGTTAGGTTTTATTTTACAGGTACTTTTGCATTTATTTTAACTAGGTAGTTAGTAAATAGTTAATAATTTTTTAATAACTATTCTACCTAGTTAAAATAAATACAAACTTGCCTGTAAAATAAAAATAAACCCTAAGCTAGCTACAATGTAACTATTAGTTATATTGTAGCTAGCTTAGGGTTTATTTTACAGGTAAGTATTTATTTTTAAATAGGAATTATTTAGGTAATAATATTAATTGTTATTTTGATTTATTGTAATTATATTTAAGTTAGGGGGTGTTAGGGTTAGGGTTAGACTTAGGTTTAGTGGCTAATACATTTAGTATAGTGGCGGCGATGTTGGGGACGGCAGATTAGGGGTTAATAAATGTAGGTAGGTGGCGGCAATGTTAGGGATGGCAGATTAGGGGTTAATAATATTTAACTAATGTTTGCGAGGCGGGAGTGTGGCGGTTTAGGGGTTAATATGTTTACTATAGTGGCGGCGATGTCTGGAGCGGTAGATTAGGGGTTACAAAATATAATGTAGGTGACGATGATGTCGGGGGCGGCAGATTAGGGGTTAATAAGTGTAAGATTAGGGGTGTTTAGACTCGGGGTTCATGTTAGGGTGTTAGGTGTAAACATAAATTTTATTTCCCCATGGGAATCAATGGGGCTGCGTTACTGAGTTATACGCTGCTTTTTTGCAGACTTTTTCTCAGTTGAAGACGACCACCGATGTTGCAGCCGCCATTGTCGTTGAACTCACCGCCGCCACCGTGATGAAGATGGAAGAAGACGGACCCATGGTGAAGATAGATGAAGATGGAGCGTCGTCCATCATCATTGGTGCGTACCAACTTTGCGGTTTGTCTTAGATATTTTTCTATTTTTTGGGTTGTTTTTTTTTTGAGAATAGGTTTTTTTTTTTTTTTTTTTTAAACTTGGGCAGCAAAAGAGCTTAATGTCAATTTTAAGGGCAATGCCCATCCAAATGCCCTTTCCGGGGCAATGGGTAGTTGAGGATTTTTTTAGTTATTTTTTTTATTTGGGGGGTGGTAATTGGTAGTTTATTTTTAGAATATGATTTTTTTCTTATTTTGAGGTGTTTTTTTATGTTAGGGGGTATTAGAATAGGATTTTTTTTTAGTAATTTCGTTTTTTATTTTTTGTAATTGTAGTTTTTTTTTGTAATGGTAGGTTTTTTTTCAATTTTCAGTAATGTAAGGTTTTATATTTTAAGTAACGGTAGTTTTTTTTTTTTAAAGGTAAGATTAGGTTTTTATTTAATTCTACAGGTAAGTTTTTTTTATTTTAAGGTAGTTAGGATTTTTTAAAGTTAATTTAGGAGTATTATAATAGATAATAGTTTATTAAGATTAAGATAACAGTTTATAACTTTGTGTTGTGGGTGGGGGTGGTTCAGGGGTTAATAGTTTATTTAGATGCTTTGTGTTGTGGGGGGATGGCGGTTTAGGGGTTAATAGTTTATTTAGATACTTTGCCATGTGGGGGGTTGGTGGATTAGGGATATTAGGATAGGGGCTTATGATAGGGTGTTAGTTTTTTTTTTCTCCATTGACTTCTATTGGGAAGGCGAAAATGCGAGGTCGTTTGCACGAGAGTTAGGTTTTTTTCAACTTTTTTTTCTCCATTGATTTCTAAGGGGTAAAACAAGCACGCGCACACGAAAACTCTGCTTAGGATTTTTGTGCTTTTTGGGTTACCTCTAGCGCAAAATAAGTTTTAATTGCTACTGCAAGCTCACAGTAGCATTAAACAGACACTTCTAATGGCTGGTTATTTATTGTGCGCCAGTAAACTGGCGAATTCTCCCATTTATGGCTGCATGATAAATTAGCACTCCACTTGTAATTTAGGCGATAGTTGGAAAACCAAAGGCCAATGGGATAGGGAAAACAGATGCAGACTAAACAGGAACTAGAACAGCTCTGGGAACAATAAAACCACAGGCGCTAAACAGGAACATAGAAACAAAATAAACAGAATCTTTCTAAATTTACCAGGAACAAACTTAAGATCAGCATAAATCTATACGTTTGTACTAACTGACTCAGGAAGCAGCCATAAATAGCAGCAGACATTACTTAATAGTCTCCTTCCTTAAACAAGCTGAGGAAGAAATGCGTTGGAAACACTAAGGAAATTTGCTGCAAAGCTCAATCACAGACAACACCAGCCAAACGGCTACAAGATGTGAATAACAAACATGTGAAATCTAGGCTGCAGTACTGCAAGATGACAGAAATTTGGCTTTAAAGGGACATAAAACACTAGATTTGTTTTGCATAAACGTTTTGTAAATTATTTATTTATATAGATATAGGGGAGAGATCAAACGAGAGCGGGGAGAGAGAGAGCAAACGAGAGCGGGGAGAGAGAGAGCAAAAGAGAGCAGGGAGAGAGAGAGCAAAAGAGAGGAGGGAGAGAGAGCAAAAGAGAGGAGATAGTGAGCAAAAGAGAGGGGGGAGAGAGAGCAAAAGATTGGGGAAGAGAGAGAGGGAGGGGGAGAGAGAGAGAGCAAAAGAGAGGGGGAGAGAAAGAGAGAGCAAAAGAGAGGTGGAAAGAGAGAGAGAGAGAGCAAAAGAGAGGGGAGAGAGAGAGGAGAGAGAGCAAAAAAGAGGGGGAGAGAGAGAGCAAAAGAGAGGGTGAGAGAGCGCAAAAGAGGGGGAGAGAGAGCAAAAGAGAGGGGGGAGCGAGAGAGAGCAAAAGAGAGGGGGAAGAGAGTAAAAGATAGGGGGGAGAGAGCAAAAGAGGCGGGGGAGAAAGAGAGAGCAAAAGAGAGTGGGAGAGAGAGAGAGAAAAGAGGGGGAGAGAGCAAAAGAGAAAGGGAGAGAGAGAGCAAAAAAGTGGGGAGAGAGAGAGCAAAAGATTGGGGGTGAGAGAGATAGGGAGGGGGAGAGCGAGAGAGAGCAAAAGAGAGGGGGAGAGGGAAGAGAGAGAGAGCAAAAGAGAGGGGGAGAGAGAGAGCAAAATAGAGGGGGTGAGAGAGAGCAAAATAGAGGGGGGAGAGAGGGAGAGCAAAAGAGAGGGGGAGAGAGAGAGAGAGCAGAAGAGAGGGGAGAGGGAGAGAGAGCAAAAGAGAGGGGGAGAGAGCAATATAGATGGGGGAGAGAGAGCAAAAGACAGGGGGAGAGAGAGAGAGCAAAAAAGAGGGGGAGAGAGAGAGAGAGCAAAAGAGAGGGGGTAGAGCAAAATAGAGGGGAGAGAGAGAGAGCAAAAGAGAGGGGGAGAGAGAGCCAAAGAGAGGGGAGGAGAGAGCAAAAGAGGGGTGAGAGAGAACAAAAGAGAGGGGGTAGAGAGAACAAAAGAGAGAGAGAGCAAAAGAGAGGGGGAGAGAGAGAGAAAAAGAGAGGGGGAGAGAGAGAAAAAGAGAGGGGGAAGGTGAGACAGAGAGCAAAAGAGAGGGGGGAGTGAGAGAGAGCAGAAGAGAGGGGTGAGAGAGAGAGCAAAAGAGAGGGGGGAGAGAGCAAAAGAGAGGGGGAGCGAGAGAGCAAAAGAAGGGGGAGAGAGAGAGCGAAAGAGAGAGCAAAAGAGAAGGGGAAGAGAGAGAAAAGAAAGGGGGAGAGAGAAAGCAAAAGAGAGTGGGGAGAGAGAGCAAAGGAGAGGAGGGAGAGAGAGAGAGCAAAAGAGAGGAGGGAGAGCAAGCAAAAGAGAGGAGAGATAGCGAGCAAAAGAGAGGGGGAGAGAGCGCAAAAGAGGGGGAGAGAGAGCAAAAGAGAGGGGGAGCGAGAGAGAGCAAAAGAGAGGGGGGAGAGAGTAAAAGATAGGGGCGGAGAGAGCAAAAGAGGCGGGGGAGAAAGAGAGAGCAAAAGAGAGTGGGAGAGAGAGAGAGAGAAAAGAGGGGGGAGAGAGAGAGCAAAAGAGAAAGGGAGAGAGAGCAAAAAAGCGGGGGGAGAGAGAGCAAAAGATTGGGGTTGAGAGAGATAGGGAGGGGGAGAGCGAGAGAGAGCAAAAGAGAGGGGGAGAGGGAAGAGAGAGCAAAAGATAAGGGGAGAGAGAGCAAAAGAGAGGGCGGAGAGAGAGAGAGCAAAAGAGAGGGGGGGGAGAGAGAGCAAAAGAGAGGGGGAGAGAGAGAGCAGAAGAGAGGGGGAGAGAGAGAGCAAAAGAGAGGGGAGAGAGAGATAGATCAAAAGAGAGGGGGGGGGGGAGAGCAAAATAGAGTGGGGAGAGAGAGCAAAAGAGAGGGGGGAGAGAGAGCAAAATAGAGGAAGGAGAGAGACAGAGAGAGAGAGAGAGAGAGAGAGAGAGAGAGAGAGAGAGAGAGAGAGAGAGAGAGCAAAATACAGGGGGGGAGAGAGAGCAAAAGAGAGGGGGGAGAGAGAGAGCAAAAGTGAGGGGGTAGAGCAAAATAGAGGGGGGAGAGAGAGAGCAAAAGAGAGGGGGAGAGAGAGAGCAAAAGAGATGGGGGGAGAGAGAGAGCAAAAGAGATGGGGGGAGAGAGAGAGCAAAAGAGAGGGTGAGAGAGAACAAAAGAGAGGGGGTAGAGAGCGCAAAAGAGAGAGAGAGCAAAAGAGAGGGGGAGAGAGACAGAAAAAGAGAGGGGGAGAGAGAGCAAAAGATAGGGGGAAGGGGAGAGAGAGCAAAAGAGAGGGGGCAGTGAGAGAGAGCAGAAGAGAGGGGTGAGAGAGAGCAAAAGCGAGGGGGGAGAGAGCAAAAGAGAGGGGGGAGAGAGAGCAAAAGAAGGGGGGAGAGAGAGAGAGCGAAAGAGAGAGCAAAAGAGAAGGGGAAGAGAGAGAAAAGAAAGGGGGAGAGAGAAAGCAAAAGAGAGAGGGAGAGAGACAGCAAAAGAGCAGGGGGGAGAGAGAGAGAGCAAAAGAGAGGGGGAGAGAGAGAAAGAGAGAGGGGAGAGAGAGAGCAAAAGAGGGGGGAGAGTGAGAGCAAAAGAGAGGGGGGAGAGAGAGAGAGAGAGAGAGCAAAAGAGACAGGGAGAGAGAAAGCGAAAGAGAGGGAGCAAAAGAGTGGGGGGGGGGGAGAGAGAGAGAGCGCAAAAGAGAGGGGGGAGAGAGAGAGCGCAAAAGGGAGGGGGGAGCTTATGAGTGGAGTGCTATTTATCGCTCCCAAATACGCGCTAAATACGTTAAACTTTGGTTTTTGTGCGTATTACAAGTTGAAAGTAAAAAGTTTTCGCTTGCGTGCAAACCCAACATTCGCAAAAAGCCAAAGATACAATATCGTGACCGCATTAAATTTTACCCCATAGACTTCAAAGGAGAACAAAAAGCGTAAAAAAACTCCCATACTTGCGTGATAACCCATATTGCAATGAGCCACTTATTCTAATAACCCCTAAATTGCCACATAGCCTACCGAAAAATACCCCACTACACGATTAACCACTAAACCACCACACCCCTACATCACATACTACTCTTCTAAACTATTTACTCCTAAACCGCCACACCCCCACATGGCAAACTGCCCGCTACACTAATAACACCTAAACCGCCACACCCCCACATCACAAACTACTCTGCTACACTATTAACCCCTAAATCACCACACTCCCACATCACAAACTACTCTGCTACACTACTAACCCCTAAATCACCACACTCCCACATCACAAACTACTCTGCTACACTATTAACCCCTAAACTAACACACTTCTACATCGCAAACTACCTCACTACACTATAAACCCTTAAACCACCACACCCCCACATCACAAACTACTCTGCTACAATATTAACCCCTTAACCACCACACCCACATCACAAACTACCGCACTACACTTTTAACCCCTAAACCACCACTCTCCCACATTGCAAACTACTCTGCAACATTATTAAATCCTAGACAGCCATGCCCCACATTGCAAACTACTTTGCTACACTACTAACCCATAAGCCGCCACACCCTTACATTGCAAACTACCCCGCTACACTATTAACCCCTAAAATGCCACAATACAACATCACAAACTACCCCACTACACTATTAACCCCTAAGCCACCACACCCCACATTCCAAACTGCCCCACTACACTATTAAGCCCTAAAGCGCCACAATAACCACTAAACAACCCTAAAAACCCCTTTGCAAACTATTTTTTTTTAAATTGCTTTAGGGCAATACTATTGCAACTTTTAGTGTTAGTATAGGATGTTTTTTTTTGGTAATGTTTTTATTCTGTAATGTTAGGTTTTATGCAATGTTTTTTTTTTTTGTTTTTTTTATTCATTAGGATTTATTTTTGTAACTAAGGGGGTGTTATGTTTATTATGTTTGATGATGACTACTTTTTACAAACTTGTGGCACGGCGATGGGGGCCAAGTTTTCCCCCTTGTTCGCAAACTTATTTGCAGCATGGTGGGAGTTGAAGTACATCTACAGTGAACGCAATCCTTTAGTTGAGAATACATCTTTATATGTACGTTACATAGACGACATGCTTTTAATTATCTCTGCACCCCTAGAGGACTTTAGTTTCACTGACCATATGTGGGTTATTTGAACAATAATAGATTTGATTTACAATTCACTGGTATGTTTAGCAGAGAATCAGTGAATTACTTAGATCTTACCCTGATAGGTTATAATAAATCAGTAATAACCTAAACATACATATATAAGAAATTCTATTTTGCATGCAACTTCTAAACATCCAAAACATCTAATCAAGAGCATTCCCAAAAGTCAGTTTGAGAAGAAACACACAGTCGGATAACATTTATGAAGATCAGTCAGCAGAATTAAGAGATAACATACAGAGGTCACAACAGAGTAGAATTAGAACAAACCAGGAAAGAAAACAAGACTTACAAAAAGGATAGCAGTACAACAAGGACAAAAAGTAGAGATAATTTCTGATGACATCACAATATTTACATCTGCCCCCCTAACCACTATCCCAGCCCTCTTATCTTTGTTGAAACGATTTGGAGATATGTCATGCTATAAACTCAACACCTCGAAAACTGAGGTCTATACTAAGGGCTTCCCCGCAGACTACACCCAGGCCTTAATGCAAATTTATGGGTTTCACCATAAACTTGACAACATCAAACACCTAGGAATCTTTATTTCACCAGACAAAGCTCAGTTGATTCAAGACAATTATGTCCCCCTTCTGGCTGAATTGAGATCCTTAACTTCTAAATGGGATTATAAGTCAATTTCATGGTTGGGTAGGATCGCAGCCCTTAAGATGTCGTTTTTACCAAGATTAACTTATCTATTTTGGTGCTTGCCCATAAGACTCACACAATGTTTGCTGTTACAGTTTCAAAGTGGCCTCACCAAATATATTTGGCAAGGCAAACCAGCCAGAGTTGCCCATAAACTGCTTCAATTCCCAAAATCGTTCGGGGGAGTTGCCTCTCCCTCTGTTATTTGTTATTATGAAGCAGCTATGCTGTCCCATATCTCACATTGGGGTAACAAAACTTGTTTGAGCAGATGGCGTGCCCTTGAGCAGGCATCTCTACCTAACCATATTCACTTATGCAACTTAATCTGGACCCCCCCGCACTGTATACGCACTCTCAATATTGAGAACTTTATAATAAAAGAATGCCTAAATTCCTGGGATAAATTGAGACACTACTCGGGGGTATCCCCCCATCCCTCCCCTATTCACTCTCTTGCTGGACTGCTGTTAGGCCTTCCTGACTCGCACCCTAATGCTTGGTCCAACTTGGGCCTCTCTTTGGTCTCAGACCTAATTTCCCCCCACTCCCCAGACACATACTTGTCCCTGCCCCAACTCACTGGCTCTCAGGTCGTTCCTCCCAAGCTATGCTTTGAATATACCCGGATTAAAAGCATACTGAGATCCTGGGGATTTCCCCCCGTCTCTTCCCCATCCCTTGACCATCTGGGAAACATTGTGGAAAAAAGGGGGTAAAATCTGTAAACCCTTAACCCATTTCTACTGGCTTGTGGAGGGGGCAACCCCCGATGATAAGGCATTAAAAATGGGAAGACATCTTACATGTACGTTTCCCTCAGCTCCTTTGGTCTAGAGCCTTTGATCTCACAACAAAACCCATACATTGCACAACCCTTTTTGAATCATATTACAAATTGCTCTCTCACTGGTATTTCACCCCGATGAGACTTTTTAAATTTAACCTGATTCCTATACCCCAGTGCTGGAGACTTTGCGGAAAACCAGGAGATTCCCTCCACATATGGTGGGCCTGTCCCAAGCTTAAACCTCTATGGCACAAAGTGTACACCCTTTTAACTAGATTATCATGGCCTATATCAATGCCATGGAAAGAAACGTGTTCTATACTCTAGATAAAATAGACCTCTTTGAGATGATTTGGGATGACTGGACTAAAATATTTAAGCCCAATTACCTGACATCCCTCCTTACCTTACCTGACATCCCTCCTTCTTCTCAGTTTACCTGTGTTCCTCACGGTATCATTTGATATAATGTAAGAGCTACCTGCGACAAGTCTGCTGTTCTTTTTTCTTTTCTTATTGTATCATGATGTTTACATGACTGGTTTTATACTTCAATATATAAAAAAGAGTAAGCCCAGCACTCACCAACCAGACAAACGGTGCACGCTAAAGGGGTTCATGCACTAACCCTAATAAAGCATTTATAACAAAAGGTTGAAGCAGCACCAGATTGGAGTATTCTTAATTCCTTTTAGTCATCAGAGACATAAAAACAAACGACGTTTCAGTCAGCACCTGACCTTAATCATGTTTTATATACAAATGCCAAAAACCACTCCTTATGTAGCCTATAATGGGCAGAGTTACTACCTGTACAGGTGTGGGACTATTTGTTAACCCTCTGTATACATACACCAGGAAGAATTTCTTCATACTCCCTCTAGTGGTTAGGCATTTTCCATCTTATCAATCTATTATAACCTGGAAGATACAATATACAAATTCAATTGCACATCAATATAAATATTACTTTTTTTTTTTTTTTTTTTAAATTTCTTACAAAAGTTATGCAAAAATTACAAAATTTACAGAAATTCACAGAAAATTCATAAAAGTTAGGTCAAGAAACTAAAACTCATATACAGCATCCTTCTAGTGGATAGAGATGATTACCTTTTGGTTTTATAGGAAGGCCATTTCATATACTCATTCTTTTACATAATTAGTTAAGGGTAACTTGCCAATCTATCTCCCTATTCATTCCCAGAGGTATTAATGTTTGTAAGGTATAGATCCAGTATGTTTCTCTGGATTTTAGGATCTGTTGTCTGTCCCCTCCTCTCCTAGGTCTTTTTATCTGTTCAATGACCTGATATCTTAACTGGGAGATGGTATTTCCTGCCTATTAGTTATATTGTAGCTAGCTTAGGTTTATTTTGCAGGCAAGTATTTAGTTTTAAATAGGAATTATTTTGCTATTAATAGTAGGTTTTATTTAGATTTATTTTAATTATGTTAAAGTTAGGGGTGTTAGGGTTAGGGTTACGTAAGGGTTAGAGTTAGACTTAGGGTTAGGTTTAGGGGTTAATATATTTATTTAGTGTTAGTGATGTGGGAGGCCAGAGGTTTAGGGGTTAATATCTTTAGTATTGTGGCGGCGGCGACGTTGGGGCGGCAGATTAGGCGTTAATAAATTTATGTAGGTGGCGGGGACATTGGGGGCAGCAGATTAGGGGTTAATAAGTGTAATGTAGGTGTAAGCGATATTGGGGGCAGCAGATTAGTGGTGTTTAGACTCAGGGTTTATGTTAGGGTGTTAGGTTTAAACATACATTTTCTTTCCCCATAGACATCAATGGGGCTGTGTTACGGAGCTTTACACTCCGCGATTGCAGGTGTTAGGCTTTTTTTTGCTGGCTCTCCCCATTGATGTCTATGGGGAAATCGTGCACAAGCACGTCAAAGCAGCTCAAAGCAGCGCTTGTATTTGTGTGTGGTATGGAGCTCAAGGCAGCCATATTGCCCGCAAAATCCGGGTTTTTGCAAACCTGTAATAGCAGCGCTTGTATTTGTGTGTGATATGGAGCTCAACACAGCCATATCGCCCGCAAACGCAGGGTTTTTGCAAAAGGTGAGTGGTGGAAATAACTTGCTAGTTATTAGCGACCCACTAATAATGCAAAACTCGTAATCTGGCTGTGTGAAAGCAGTATTTCAGATTGCACGTGAGCAAAAAAACTAAACTAATATAAGCTCAATTAGTATGCTACCATGACTTCCCATTGAAAGTATATGGTGCACTATATAAATATTGTGCTAAAATTACACAAAAAAGCTTTTGTTAAATATTTTAATTGACAACTTAAAATACCAGACTAAGTGCTAGATTACAAGTGGCACGCTAATTTTAGAAATGTTCAAAGGTATATGGTATATGGCATATGGCCATGTATTTGACTGTGAAGGGCAATATATATATATATATATATATATATATATATATATATATATATATATATATATATATATATGTATGTATGTGTGTGTTTGTTAATAATAATGCTATAATAATATTTAATAATGTGTTTTACTGTGTATTTACTGTAAATATTCAATATTCCAATGTTCTTTATATAGGTGAAAATGTTATTTGTATTTTTAAATTGATATTCCTATATATATATATATATATATATATGTATATATTCATATAGTTATATAGGTATAGATATGTGTTTAACATTATCAGATGTATCTAGAAATATAAATTTTAAACTAAAAAGAAAATGTTTTTCTATGTGAAGAACATTGGAATATAAAACGAGTTGAACACTTTATGTCTAATGCATTGTCGGGTTAGTGCACATGAAGAATTAGTCATATTAAGGCACATTATGTAAATATTAAATTATTTTATATATATATATATATATATATATATATATATATATATATTATTATTTATTTTAGAAAAAATGTTTAAATCAAAGTTTTTTATTGAGGTATTTCTTGAAACAACAACCATAGTCTCAGTACATGTGTTGAGATTACAAAACACGTTGACATATTAGTATGCATGAAACAGAAAATGAACACAAATCAAAAGGTAAGTTCTGTTATTTAAATTTTCCTAGTTGACGTACAATTTAGCATATTTGTGAAAATCTTATGTTCTATTTTTATACCTGGTTGATAGATATTCACTAAAAAAAAATGATACCTCATTTTCTAAAATTAGAGTAATATACATAAGGCCCTAAAAAACATAATCCCCTCGTAGTATGATAACATGTAAACACTAATGAAAAATGAGCATACAAGCATGTTTTAGAAATAGAAGGGAATTATAACAAGTTGCAGCCAGTGCAGCTTTTGCAAGAACGAGTAGTCTATATTCTTGTAACTTGTATCAATGCTAACAGATTCAGTGGCGGATTAATACCGCTAAAATATTCACCAAAATGGGTGAATGGTAATTGATAAAAGGTATAATGTCTATTTTATCGTAAATCTTATCGCTGCGGAATCTGTTGGCGCTCTACAAATAACCGATAATAATAATAATAATAAATCTTAGTCAAATGGGGGGGAGGTGGGAAAGTAATATAGACTACAGTCTAATCACCTATACTTTTATAGCTTAGAATAATATAACTGGAGATTTTTATACACTATACCAAGGCTGTGATTATCCTATACAAAATTGGAGTACAGCATCATTCTGTGGTAGGGAGAAAAGTAATTTAAGAGCTCTGCTGCACCCCAATATTTCTCTAGGGAAAAGCACTTTAGAATCTACACCACATTCCAACTATAAACAAATTTCAGTTATATGCTGAATGAAATAGCACAAACTTTTGAAGCCAATAACCAGCTCAATTGTGTTGCTTTTATAAAGGTCTAACCCAACCAAAGGACATTTCTGAATACTTTATATTACAAGCTGAGCAATTTTTTTATGTTATTAAAAACATCTACACTTATAATGTGCTAGCAGTATTAGCTTAAAAAGTATGGATCCTAGTAATTGTAAGTAACCGCTAGATGGCATAGTACGTATAGATCACTCTTATATGGAGCTAAGTATAAAGTAAGATGTTGCTAAAAAGATAGAACTGAGAGCTAAGTGGTATTCTCCACTATCAACAGACCTGTAGACATATATATAGAAACATGTTAGCAGTGTCAACCAGCATCATAAGCTGTGTAGAACAGGGATACTATACCCCTGTACTCAGTTAAATGTCACATTGATCCCTGTAACCTGCTATATATAGGTACATACAATAGTAAGATAAGGTAATAAAGTACTTGCACCTATAGGCACAGGACAGGAAGCTGACCTTTATCTGCTCCTATAAGTCTATAAATGTTATAATATAAGGTATCTCATGGCCAAATGTACAAGCTGACAATTAGTCTATATCAATTGTAAACAGTATCAACAATATATGTTGGTTGTCCAATGCTATTCTTGTGAACTTTTATACTACCAGTAGTAAAGCACCTACTTATCCGTTGTAGATTTTATCACTGGTTAGATTAGCAGGTATTTATTGGAAAGGTTGGCTAACAAACAACCAAAAAAAAAGAAAAAATTATAAACATTGATGGGGAAGTGAGTTCATAAAGCAAGCCTCATACCAGCTAGCACTGAAATAGTATTCTCTTAAGGATAAAATAGAGATATGCTTAAAAACATTTGAGAAACACCCCTGCTTGATTATATGTATACATTGGTAAAGTATCCTGGCTCATAGACAGCCGCTATGAGGCTATTAGATTGCAAAGCTTCTATCAAACTGAGACAAAACATTAAGGAACCATGGTATACTGTCAAGCATGCTGAAATAAAACATTAAGGGAACAGCAGTACTAAATGGAGAGATAGTTCAATATAACATTTAGTTATCCCATGTATAGTAAGAAGTTATACCATTCATTTACCCTATGCCACAAACTAGGGACTTAGATATACAGTAAATTCAAGTTCTGCATCCCATCTGGCCCCTTCTGTGTTGTTCAGAGGTGGTAAAGGGCAATAGACTGCAGCCAGGACAAGAGTGCAGGAAGTGTCCGGGAGATACCGGGCTGGCTCTCATGAACAAGCCAGAATCCTGTGTTTCTGTGGGAGAGGTAGGGATGGTGCAGAAGTGAACTGGCTGTGGACCGTCTAGCAGCTTTAACTCGCAAATAGGCTTACTGCCACTCAAAGATTGTACCTTCCATTCTGCGGCAGGTAGACGGGTCTCGCTCTCACATCTCCACTAGGGATGGGCGAATGTTTCGCAACATTCGAAAAACGGCACGAATTTTAACACATTTGTTCGTTTGAATCGAATTTTGAATGTTTACATAACATTCTAACATTCGATTTTCGAATGTTCGGTTTCGAATTTTACGATTACATTCGAAAATATTCTTTTCGAAAAATTCGAATTTAGATTGTAATAGTATTTCTAATGCTTTTTCTTTAAATGTAATATTCGAATTATGCAATACGTGTGTTCGAATTCGAAAAATTCGAATTTAGATTGTAATAGTATTTCTAATGCTTTTTCTTTAAATGTAATATTCGAATTATGCAATATTCGAATTCGAAAAATTAGAATTTATATGTTTGTAATAGTATTTCTAATGCTTTCTTTAAATGTAATATTCGAATTATGCAATATTCTATATGGAAACATTCGAAATGATATATTTGTATCTATTATGTATCAATTTACTAGATTCCCGCCCTACCACATGAACTATTGAACTTCTGAATAGTATTTGTTAAATAGAATGTTAAATTCGAAATTTCGAATGTGGACATTCGATATAATTATAAACATTCGAATTCGAAAGTGACATTCGAAAACTGTAAATAACATTCGATTTTCGAATTTTTAAGAATATTCGTTCTTATCGACATTCGGATTTAGAATTCGAATTTCGGTAATAACATTCGTTCTACATTCGAAAATTTACACATTCGCCCATCCCTATATTATTCTCCACCAGCTCACGATACTGTTAACCACAATCTCTCTCTCCAGCACTCTCACCACCGTAGAAACGGAACCATCACAGCCGACTTGGAAGGACACCTCCTGTCTCACAATCCGGACCACTTTAGCGTTGCGAAGTGCCAAGGGCTCCGTAGGTGTTGTAGGTGAATGTAAGTCGCCATCTTTAGGAGTGCAGGCGTGATCATGTTTCGCCATAACATTCAGAAATATGCCTTGATAGCTGGGTAAAGTGATCGTCCATTTTGTCGCTCAAGTCTTTTATGAGCAGAAGTAATATGGCCTCCATGTCTCACCTAAAGGACACTGTAGCGGCTGATGGAAGGGGGAGATGGGAAATGCTTCAATACCTTTGTGCTTACTGCTTTGCATGCTTGCTGTATATCTACAGCATGCGGCTCTTGGCTGTAGGCTGTGAAGGCCCTGAGCGGTTATGTCAGTTTCAAGGCAAATTACCCTCTGCTGCCTCACTATATTCCCTCCTGATGTGATCAGTAGATGTTGTTAATGTTAAAGGGACAGTAAACACCAACATTTTTCTTATTTAAAAAGATAGATAATCCCTTTATTAACCATTCCCCATTTTTGCACAGTT
The DNA here is from genome assembly GCF_027579735.1 of Bombina bombina. NCBI lineage: Eukaryota > Metazoa > Chordata > Amphibia > Anura > Bombinatoridae > Bombina > Bombina bombina. Next base: position 980,164,438 of record NC_069499.1, on the reverse strand, counting down.
ATATTAATATACTTTTTACCTCTGTGATTACCTCTGTGATTACCTTGTATCTAAGCCTCTGCCTTATCTAAGTGCTTTTGACAGACATGCAGTGTAGTCAATCAGTGAAGACTCCTAAATAACTTTACGGGAGTGAGCACAATGTTATCTATATGACACACATGAACTAACACTGTCTAACTGTGAAAAACTTTCAAAATGCTCTGAGGTAGGAGGCAGTTTTCAATGGTTTAGAAATCAGTTTGAGCCTAGCTAGGTTTAGCTTTTCAAAAATACCACCAAGGGAACAAAGCAAAATTGATGATAAAAGTAAATTGTAAAATTGCATGCCCTATCTGAATCATGAAAATTTAGTTTTGACTTTACTGTCCCTTTAAATGTAAGTTTTAGGATATCATATCCAACGTTTTGTCGCTTTTCTGATATTCTTGGCATGGAGCTCTAATATTTTGCGGCCATACTCATCTGTGGCTGGCTCCGCCCCCTTTTTAGAATATTTTAATATATCTATAATAATTATTTGCATTAATTAATCATTTTTTCAAATATTTTTTATTTAATAAATACATAATACACCTTAATATAATTAGTGTACTCCTGTCAGACTTATGTGCGTAAACTCGACAAGAGTACACTAATTCTTCATGTGTGTTAACCAGACATGAGTTATATTAAGGTGCATTATGTATTTATTATTATTGATTGTAATATAAAATACTGAAAAATATTAATAATGAATGTATATAATGTTGTAAAAAATCATAGAATATATATATATATATATATATATATATATATATATATATATATGTTTTTTTTACAGTAACTTTAATTATTCATATTTTTTCAATATTTTTTTATTTAATTTTTACATAACGCACTTTTAGATAACTAGTTCTTAATGTGCGCTAACCCAACAATGCTTTAGACCTGAAAAAAGAGAACACAGAGGCGCCAAATGCCCTAATACCTTCAGATAACAAGTGGTATTAATATAGCAAATCGCTACTCACAAATGAAAAGCACCAGAGTGGTGCTAGTAGAGCAGGCTGGTACTTCTCAGTTGCCCAGCTAACTGATATAGGGGCAAACTGCTTCAGGAGGAAATCCAAGATGGCTACAGAAATGGGATTCCTATATAGAAAATAATAAAGGAAACATAATAGCCCGGAACAGTTTAACTTTAGTAAGTGTGATCATACAAGTCACACTTACATCTCTAGAGCACCTCCAGGTGCAATCCAAACAGGCTGGAACTTCTCAGCCGCCCAGCTGACTGATCTCCGGTTGTTCACAGGGGACACTCCACTCAGCCAATGCCGCAGGAACAAAGTAATCCAAAAACCAGCAAGTGTATAATAAAAATCCCAAATTTTAATTAAAAGCAACGTGTTTCTCAGCCTAAACAGGGCGGTTTCCTCAGGCTATTACAAAAAAAATCTAAAATACACTTGCTATTTAAAGGGACAGTCAAGTCCAAAAAAAACTTTCATGATTTAAATAGGGAATGTAATTTTAAACAACTTTCCAATTTACTTTTATCACCAATGTTGCTTTGTTCTCTTGGTATTCTTAGTTGAAAGCAAATTCTAGGAGGTTCATATGCTAATTTTTTAGACCTTGAAGACTGCCTCTAATCTGAATGCATTTTGACCACTAGAGGGCATTAGTTCATGTGTTTTGTATAGATAACATTGAGCTCATACACGGGAAGTTACCCTGGAGTGAGCACTGATTGGCTAAAATGCAAGTCTGTCAAAAAAACTGAAATAAGGGGGCAGTTTGCAGGGGCTTAGATACAAGATTATCACAGAGGTAAAAAGTGTATTTATATAACTGTGTTGGTTATGCAAAAATGGGAAAGGGGTATTAAAGGGAATATATTTCTTTTTAAACAACAACAATTCTAATGTTGACTGTCCCTTTAAAGCACCATGGGAGCTATGATTGGAGTATTATATATTAGTGACACCTGTGTGATGACACCTTGTTCAATCAAGCTCCCACAGTAACTATATAAACAAAAATATCCCAAAGTAATACAGCGTGACACAAATAAATGCATCATTGTATCAAAATAAATACTAAAATTCAAAACAAAATGAACAAACAAGCAAATTAAGAAACCCAAGAATAAAAACCCTATAAAATTTTGATTAAAATACACACCCTCATAGACTTGAATATTATTCCACCAAAACTGTCAACAAATATGTAGCTATATATGACCACAGTACTCAGAAAAATGGAAGGTGATCATACAGATTTATGAAAGGCAAATAATGGCTTAACGGCTTGCAATAGTTAACATTATCCGTCAACAGTACACATCTAAAATGGTGAAATATATGGAAATATATTCAATGCACGTACCATTAACATCATAATTGAATATCCCGATCTCCGGTTAATTTTATAAATGTCCACTAAATGCCCCCAAAATACATTGTAGTGTATTTTATTAAAAAATAAACACTGTAACATCTTTATTTTTTAATAAAATAACTGCACTAGGCAGGATTTTGGGGGAAAAGTTGGCGGTGTGGGTTGTTAGAAAAAAACCCGGCACTGAAAAGTGTCTTTACATAGCAGTCTAGCAGTCTATGGGAACTCTGTGTTCCCATTAGATATATATGTATATGCTTACATACTATATATTTATGTGTTAATATGTGTATATACACATATTAACACATAAATATATATGTATATAATCATATACATTACATATATATTTATTATTGCTGCCATTGCTGCGCTACTTACCCCCTTCGCTGCACTTAGGTTCTGTGCCGTCTCTGACGGCATCAGAGCGAGGCTCCCATTGGTGCCTATTGAAGCATGCTATCGTAAGTGCAATGCTTCCCAGAAATGCGAACGCAAGCTCACGTTCGCATTGCTGTCAACTTGTAATACCAGCGCACATTAGCGTGCGGTGGTATTACTCAGTGGAGCGCAAATAATCTGGCTCTAAATTGATATATAAAACTAGTAGGGCATTAATGTTTGTGCATGCTGTAATTAAACATGACAAATCAATTGCTCTTTGACTGAGAAAGGAAAATACTATTTCTCTATGGATGGACAGTGATACCCGTACTCATGCATCAAAGCAAACAAATAAGTTGTTTTAGTAGCTTTTCAAAAAAATAAGTAAGTAGATAAATAATGTTAAATAAAAATCTGTAACTCTCTCTCATTTTAAAGGGTAGATTTACCAAGCAGCGGATGCTGCAATCTACCCTTGTAGTTTCCAGTTTGCAGTCATAAGACCACTGTTCCTTAACTTGCAGACTGCAATCATCCTGATCTGATATGATCTGATTGATTGACACCCCCTGCTAGCGGCCGATTGGATGTGAATGTGCAGGGGGCAGCATTGCACAAGCATTTCACAAGAAATGCTTGTGCAATGTTAAATGCCGATAGCGTATGCTGTCGGCATTTAGCGATGCCGGGTGGACATGATTCACTGCAGTGAATTATGTCCACCCGACACTTAATAAATTGTCCCCATAATATCTTTTAATCTACAAATAAATCTATCTATCTGTCAATCTATATCAGACAGATATATAGAGTGAAGATGATAGATAGATAGATAGATAGATAGATAGATAGATAGATAGATAGATAAAAGAAAGCATGAGAAAAGAAGTCACAAAACAGTGAAATATATGGCCTAGATTACGAGTTTTGCGTTTCATCAGGCATATGCCTGATGAAACAATCCTTCACGGACTGAGAAACGCGTAGCAAATAAATAATACGTTTTTAAGCCAGACCCGGTTTTTGCTTTTCTATTATTGCTACTTGCAGCCCTTCTTTCTAGTGGGACTTTTAAACAGCTTTATCGTTGATACTGACATTGTCAGTTTGCCTGAAGACCAAGCTTGATTGTGTAAGCAGCACTTTGGAATACCAATACAGCCGTTTGAATTCCTGCTTTGGCGAAACCGGCTTTCTTCACCATCCACAGCTGCTGTTCCCTCTACTTAGATCGACTTATTCACAGGTCTCCTGGGCGAGACCTCCAGCGTACTGACTGCTGGTCCTGAATGTCAGCCTGCCTGAACGCACCTAGTTCATTCTAGGTGCCACTATATTTGTGAGTAGATTTTATGCGAATTATTTTATCACATCACATATATCTGATTTATACTATGTTGGCGCCCCTTGTCTTCTCCTCCTCCTCATATATATTTATGTGTTAATATGTGTATATGTGTATGTACTCATTTTAACACATAAATTTATATGTATATATTCATATACTGTACATATATATTTAAAAATGCAGCCCATCACTGTGCTACTTACGCCCTTTGCTGTGTGAGGTGCTGATGCCGTCTGTGGAGGCTCTCGTGAGCGCAATTCTTCCTAGCAATGCGAACACGAGCTTGCGTTCTCATTGCGAATTACTTGTAATACCAGCGCACATTATCCTGCACTGGTATTAAGAAGTGGAGCACTAATATTGCATGCAGACAAGCGATATTTAGCACTCCACTTGTAATCTAGCCCGATATTTGCAGGCAGCAGACAGGTGTGGCATCATGCAACTCAGTATCTGTATATATTTACATTAATGTGAATGATATATTTGGCATATATGCAAATGAAATTGTTTGTATTGCAAAACAACGCTTTCTAAATTATAGTTCAAAGTGTTTTTTTCACGCGATTCCTTTATGACTGAAATGTTATGTGAAGAGTACGTTGGATCAAAACAAAGAAATGCAATAGCCATATATAATAACAGCGCAAGTCTTAAGCATGCCATAGTTACGATGGTAGAGAAGGGGTTTCAGTGGACTTTAAAGAGACATTTTTTCTTTCATGATTCAAATTGAGCATGTCATTTTAAAGGACACGTTTTTTTCATTTTCTTGGTACCCTTTGTTGAAAAGCAGGGAGGTAAGCTTAGGAGCGTGCACGTGTCTGCAGCACTAAATGGCAGCAGTTTTGCAAGAATGTAATACATTTGCAACATCATTAGAGGGCAGCACTATTTTCTGTCATGTAGTGCTTCAGACGTGTGCATGCTACCTATCTAGATATCTCTTTAAGAAAAAAATAACAAGAGAACAAAGTTAATTTAATAATATAATTAAATTGGAAAGTTTTTTAAATTGTATTCGGAATCATGAATAAAATAAATTTGGGTTTCATGTCCCTTAAAGTTTAAAGGGTCTATTTATCAAAGCGTCAACTGAAAATACGCTTGAATTCCGCATCGTATTTGTCGCAAGATTGATTCACCGTAGTTATCAAAGCATCAAGATCGGCAAATGTTGAAACTTGTGACGTAATATACAATCCCGCGATCTCAATCCGACACAGATCGATACTTGCATCATTACAGATGTTTCAAATTCAGATTTGACTCTATTTGAACCTTTTCCACATTTCATTTATAAAACATTTAACAGGTACATTCGCGTCTATTCTGATGCAGCGTACCTAGCTTTCAATCTGCCACCCTTCAGGTCGTGGATACTATAGAAATCAAGTCTGAAAACACAGAAAGCTTATGTTCGATGCTGTAAGAGAATGAAGTATATTACATAATAAAAGTAAATTAGAAACTTTATATTGTATACCCTTTCTAAATCAAACAATATTATTGCTCCAGATTTGGTGCACTAGTAGATATAGGGATAAAAATAAAAAATACATTACTACTTATGGATTATGTTACAAATTTGTCTCTCATTACAAAGCAAGGGGACAATATTATTTCTCCAAATTTGTTGAAAAGTTTTGCCCCAAACTTGTCGCACTAATAGATATAGAGATACAAATGAAATAAATACACAACATAATATACCTAACTTCCTTTTTATTTTTTGTGAAAAATCTATGTGCACCATGTTTAAGCCATGTAATACAAGTCACACTCTCCACTTCGCACCAATTTTGGTGCAACACTTTTCGCACCAATTATGACCCAAACTCCTAAACAACCCACACACTAGTGAATTTTTCAACCACTTTTGATTGGAATATGCATAATTACATGATTTAGGAAATCAGCCAATCTGATTCAAATATACATTATAAACTATCACTAACGAATCAAAATGCTCGATACTTGTGTCATTGATCACTCATCAGAACTTGTAAGTGCCATTTGTTACATTGTGTATTATACTTTGAAAGTATGTATATGTGAATTTAGAATTAAAGATAAACATTAATGCTGTAACGGTACTGTAGCTTTAAGCAGGTTACCACCCCCTTTTCACATTCCAAAGTCTACTTAACATCCGTTTTACCTACAACCTGTGCTTGAATATTTTGTTCTATCTAGTAGCTAGTCTCTAGGTTTAACTCCTCTCCAAGCCTAACTTCAGTGTTTTCAAAACTATTCTCAGATTTATTCAATCCATGTTGCTAACATTACTAACCTGTATCTTATCCTAGCATTCACACTGGATTTTTCGTCTGTGCTAAGCAGTCTCATCCTCTCCTGCTTGTCAGCCTCATTAGCTCTGAGCTGAATTCACCTGTGTGATTACTGGAACACAGTCTGCAGCTACACACTTACCTGAGAAACTTCCAAACAGCAGAGCCTGTAAACCGCAAGTATAACAGTATTTACCCCAAAGTTGCTACTTTGAACACCTGCTTTTGTGCAACCTTTATATAATTTATCTTGGATAGTGATGTCGCGAATAGTTCGCCGGCGAATAGTTCGCAGCGAACATAGCGTGTTCGCATTCACCACGGCGGGCGAACATATGCGATGTTCGGTCCGCCCCCTATTCATCATCATTGAGTAAACTTTGACCCTGTACCTCACAGTCAGCCGACAAATTCCAGCCAATCAGCAGCAGACCCTCCCTCCCAGACCCTCCCACCTCCTGGACAGCATCCATTTTAGATTCATTCGGAAGCTGCATTCTTACGGCTAGATTTGGAGTTTTGTCGGTAACAACCCGAAAATCTAACTTCGGCTTTTTTCTGGCCGCACCATAAAAATAACTCTGGTATTGAGAGTCCACAGAATGGCTGCGTTAGGCTCCAAAAAAGGAGCGTAGAGCATTTTTAACGCAGCTTCAACTCTCAATACCAGAGTTGCTTACGCAAGCGGCCAGCCTCAAAAACGTGCTCGTGCACGATTCCCCCATAGGAAACAATGGGGCTGTTTGAGCTTAAAAAAACCTAACACCTGCAAAAAAGCCGCGTTCAGCTCCTAACGCAGCCCCATTGTTTTCTATGGGGAAACACTTCTACGTCTGCACTTAACACCCTAACATGTACCCCGAGTCTAAACAAGCCTAACCTTACACTTATTAACCCCTAATCTGCCGCCCCCGCTATCGCTGACACCTGCATTTTATTTTTAACCCCTAATCTTCCGCTCCGTAAACCGCCACTACTTACATTATCCTTATGTACCCCTAATCTGCTGCCCCTAACACCGCCGACCCCTATATTATATTTATTAACCCCTAACCTGCCCCCCACAACGTCGCAGCCAGCTACCTACAATAATTAACCCCTAATCTGCCGAGCGGACCTGAGAGCTACTATAATAAAGTTATTAACCCCTAATCCGCCTCACTAACCCTATAATAAATAGTATTAACCCCTAATCTGCCCTCCCTAACATCGCCGACACCTAACTTCAATTATTAACCCCTAATCTGCCGACCGGAGCTCACCGCTATTCTAATAAATGGATTAACCCCTAAAGCTAAGTCTAACCCTAACACTAACACCCCCCTAACTTAAATATAATTTTATGCTAACGAAATAAATTAACTCTTATTAAATAAATTATTCCTATTTAAAGCTAAATACTTACCTGTAAAATAAATCCTAATATAGCTACAATATAAATTATAATTACATTGTAGCTATTTTAGGATTAATTTTTATTTTACAGGCAACTTTGTAATTATTTTAACCAGGTACAATAGCTATTAAATAGTTAAGAACTATTTAATAGTTACCTAGTTAAAATAATTACAAAATTACCTGTAAAATAAATCCTAACCTAAGTTACAATTAAACCTAACACTATACTATCATTAAATTAATTAAATAAAATACCTACAATTACCTACAAATAAACCTAACACTACACTATCAATACATTAATTAAATACAATATCTACAAATAACTACAATGAAATAAACTAACTAAAGTACAAAAAATAAAAAAGAACTAAGTTACAAAAAATAAAAAAATATCTACAAACATAAGAAAAATATTACAACAATTTTAAACTAATTACACCTACTCTAAGCCCCCTAATAAAACAACAAAGCCCCCCAAAATAAAAAATGCCCTACCCTATTCTAAATTACTAAAGTTAAAAGCTCTTTTACCTTACCAGCCCTGAACAGGGCCCTTTGCGGGGCATGCCCCAAGAAGTTCAGCTCTTTTGCCTGTAAAAAAAAACATACAATACCCCCCCCCAACATTACAACCCACCACCCACATACCCCTAATCTAACCCAAACCCCCCTTAAATAAACCTAACACTAAGCCCCTGAAGATCTTCCTACCTTGTCTTCACCTCACCAGGTATCACCGATCCGTCCTGGCTCCAAAATCTTCATCCAACCCAAGCGGGGTTGGCGATCCATCATCCGGTGGCTGAAGAGGTCCAGAAGAGGCTCCAAAGTCTTCATCCTATCTGGGAAGAAGAGGCGATCCGGACCATCTTGATCCAAGCGGCATCTTCTATCTTCATCCGATGACGACCGGCTCCATCCTGAAGACCTCCACCGCGGACCCATCTTCTTCCGGCGATGTCCAACTGCAGAATGACGGTTCCTTTAAGGGACGTCATCCAAGATGGCGTCCCTCGAATTCCGATTGGCTGATAGGATTCTATCAGCCAATCGGAATTAAGGTAGGAATATTCTGATTGGCTGATGGAATCAGCCAATCAGAATCAAGTTCAATCCGATTGGCTGATCCAATCAGCCAATCAGATTGAGCTCGCATTCTATTGGCTGTTCCGATCAGCCAATAGAATGCGAGCTCAATCTGATTGGCTGATTGGATCAGCCAATCGGATTGAACTTGATTCTGATTGGCTGATTCCATCAGCCAATCAGAATATTCCTACCTTAATTCCGATTGGCTGATAGAATCCTATCAGCCAATCGGAATTCGAGGGACGCCATCTTGGATGACGTCCCTTAAAGGAACCATCATTCTGCATTTGGAAATCGCCGGAAGAAGATGGGTCCGCGGTGGAGGTCTTCAGGATGGAGCCGGTCGTCATCGGATGAAGATAGAAGATGCCGCTTGGATCAAGATGGTTGCCGGTCCGGATCGCCTCTTCTTCCCGGATAGGATGAAGACTTTGGAGCCTCTTCTGGACCTCTTCAGCCACCGGATGATGGATCGCACACCCCCGCTTGGGTTGGATGAAGATTTTGGAGCCAGGACGGATCGGTGATACCTGGTGAGGTGAAGACAAGGTAGGAAGATCTTCAGGGGCTTAGTGTTAGGTTTATTTAAGGGGGGTTTGGGTTAGATTAGGGGTATGTGGGTGGTGGGTTGTAATGTTGGGGGGGGTATTGTATGGTTTTTTTAACAGGCAAAAGAGCTGAACTTCTTGGGGAATGCCCCGCAAAGGGCCCTGTTCAGGGCTGGTAAGGTAAAAGAGCTTTTAACTTTAGTAATTTAGAATAGGGTAGGGCATTTTTTATTTTGGGGGGCTTTGTTGTTTTATTAGGGGGCTTAGAGTAGGTGTAATTAGTTTAAAATTGTTATAATATTTTTCTTATGTTTGTAGATATTTTTTTATTTTTTGTAACTTAGTTCTTTTTTATTTTTTGTACTTTAGTTAGTTTATTTCATTGTAGTTATTTGTAGATATTGTATTTAATTAATGTATTGATAGTGTAGTGTTAGGTTTAATTGTAGGTAATTGTAGGTATTTTATTTAATTAATTTAATGATAGTATAGTGTTAGGTTTAATTGTAACTTAGGTTAGGATTTATTTTACAGGTAATTTTGTAATTATTTTAACTAGGTAACTATTAAATAGTTCTTAACTATTTAATAGCTATTGTACCTGGTTAAAATAATTACAAAGTTGCCTGTAAAATAAATATTAATCCTAAAATAGCTACAATGTAATTATAATTTATATTGTAGCTATATTAGGATTTATTTTACAGGTAAGTATTTAGCTTTAAATAGGAATAATTTATTTAATAAGAGTTAATTTATTTCGTTAGAATAAAATTATATTTAAGTTAGGGGGGTGTTAGGGTTAGACTTAGCTTTAGGGGTTAATCCATTTATTAGAATAGCGGTGAGCTCCGGTCGGCAGATTAGGGGTTAATAATTGAAGTTAGGTGTCGGCGATGTTAGGGAGGGCAGATTAGGGGTTAATACTATTTATTATAGGGTTAGTGAGGTGGATTAGGGGTTAATAACTTTATTATAGTAGCGCTCAGGTCCGCTCGGCAGATTAGGGGTTAATTATTGTAGGCAGGTGGCGGCGACGTTGTGGGGGGCAGATTAGGGGTTAATAAATATAATACAGGGGTCGGCGGTGTTAGGGGGAGCAGTTTAGGGGTACATAAGGATAAAGTAGGTGGCGGTCGGCAGATTAGGGGTTAAAAAAAATTATTCAAGTGTCGGCGATGTGGGGGGACCTCGGTTTAGGGGTACATAGGTAGTTTATGGGTGTTAGTGTACTTTAGAGTACAGTAGTTAAGAGCTTTAGAAACCGGCGTTAGCCCAGAAAGCTCTTAACTACTGACTTTTTTCCTGCGGCTGGAGTTTTGTCGTTAGATGTCTAACGCTCACTTCAGAAACGACTCTAAATACCGGAGTTAGAAAGATCCCATTGAAAAGATAGGATACGCAATTGACGTAAGGGGATCTGCGGTATGGAAAAGTCGCGGCTGAAAAGTGAGCGTTAGACCCTATTTTGAGTGACTCCAAATACCGGCGGTAGCCTAAAACCAGCGTTAGGAGCCTCTAACGCTGGTTTTCACGGCTACCGCCAAACTCCAAATCTAGGTCTAAGTGAGAGGAGGGACAGTGTAGCTGCTGCTGATTTAATAGGGAAATCGATAGCTAGGCTAGTGTATTCAGTGTCCACTACAGTCCTGAAGGACTCATCTGATCTCTGCTGTAAGGACAGCACCCCAAAAAGCCCTTTTTATGGCTAGAACATCAGTCTGCTTTTTTTTTTTTCCTGTGTAATCTAATTGCAGTTGCCTGCCTGCCAGCGTGTGTGTCAGGCTCACAGCATATACTGTGCCCACTTGCCCAGTGCCATCACTCATATCTGGTGTAACAGTAGTGTACATTTAAAAAAACAACACTTTTTTGACTGTGAAATAATAGCAGTCAGTTTCCTTCACACGTGTGCGTTTCAGGGCCTGCCAGGGCACAGTGTCACACCAGTGCAACTCATATCTGGTGTAACAGTAATGTACATTTAAAAAAAAACAACACTTTTTTGACTGTGAAATAATAGCAGTCAGTTTCCTTCACACGTGTGCGTTTCAGTGCCTGCCAGGGCACAGTGTCACCCCAGTGCAACTCATATCTGGTGTAACAGTAGTGTACATTTAACCCCTTAACGACCGAGGACGTGCAGGGTACGTCCTCTAAAAAAGTCCCTTAACGACCAAGGACGTACCCTGCACGTCCTCGGTCTGAAAAGCTGCTGGAAGCGATCCTGATCACTTCCAGCTGCTTTCCGGTTATTGCAGGATGCCTCTATATTGAGGCATCCTGCAATAACAAATTTTACCCATTCGGTGCAGAGAGAGCCACTCTGTTGCCCTCTCTGCACCGGACATCGATGGCAGCATTTGTTGGTGGGTGGGAGCTGAAGTGGGAGGCGGGTGGGCGGCCATCGATGAGGTCTAAGTGAGAGAGAGGGGTGGGAACGCCGGGGGCACGCGTGCGTGCACGGGAGGAGGCGGGCGCGTGCATGGGGAGGGAGCGGGTGGGAACCGCTACACTACAGAAAAATTGTTTTTGAAAGTGGGAGAAAGGGGGGGGGGTAAATATATATATATATAAAAAATAAATCTAAGGGATCTGGGAGCGGGTGGGAGATTGGTCTTGAGGGGAGGGGGGAGCTACACTACAGAAAAAAGGGAAAAAAATAAAAATAAACATTTTATTTGCAAACTGGGTACTGGCAGACAGCTGCCAGTACCCAAGATGGCCCCCAATAAGGCAGAGGGGGAGGGTTAGAGAGCTGTTTTGGGGGGATCAGGAAGGTTAGGGGCTAAGGGGGGATCCTAAACAACAGCATATGTAAATATGCTAAAAAAAAGATTAAAAAAAAAAAAAAGATACCTTTTTTTTAGTACTGGCAGACTTTCTGCCAGTACTTAAGATGGCGGGGACAATTGTGGGGTGGGGGAGGGAAGAGAGCTCTTTGGGAGGGATCAGGGGGTCTGATGTGTGAGGTGGGAAGCTGATCTCTACACTAAAGCTAAAATTAACTCTGTAAACTCCCTACAAGCTACCTAATTAGCCCCTTCACTGCTGGGCATAATTCACATGTTGTGCGCAGTGGCATTTAGCTGCCTTCTAATTACCAAAAAGCAACACCAAAGCCATATATGTCTGCTATTTCTGAACAAAGAGGATCCCAGAGAAGCATTTGCAACCATTTGTGCCATAATTGCATAAGCTGTTTGAAAATAATTTCAGTGAGAAACCTAAAGTTTGTGAAAAAGTTGACTATTTTTTTTAATTTGATCGCATTTGACGGTGAAATGGTGGCATGAAATATACCAAAAAGGGCCAAGATCAATACTTGGGGTTGTCTACTACACTACACTAAAGCTAAAATTAACCCTACAAGCTCCCTACAAGCTCCCTAATTAACCCCTGCACTGCTGAGCATAATACACGTGTGGTGCGCAGCGGCATTTAGCGGCCTTCTAATTACCAAAAAGCAACGCCAAAGCCATATATGTCTGCTATTTCTGAACAAAGGGGATCCCAGAGAAACATTTACAACCATTTGTGCCATAATTGCACAAAATGTTTGTAAATGATTTCAGTGAGAAACCTAAAATTTGGAAAAATGTAAAGTTTTTTTTTTATTTGATTGCATTTGGCGGTGAAATGGTGGCATAAAATATACCAAAATGGGCCTAGATCAATACTTTGGGTTGTCTACTACACTACACTAAAGCTAAAACTACCCCAAAAAGCTCCCTACATGCTCCCTAATTAACCCCTTCACTGCTGGGCATAATACACATGTGGTGCGCAGTGGCATTTAGCGGCCTTTCTAATTACCAAAAAGCAACGCCAAAGCCATATATGTCTGCTATTTCTGAACAAAGGGGATCCCAGAGAAAAATTTACAACCAATTATGCCATAATTGCACAAGCTGCTTGTAAATAATTTCAGTGAGAAACCTAAAGTTTGTGAAAAAATTTGTGAAAAAGTGAACAATTTTTTTTATTTGATCGCATTTGGTGGTGAAATGGTGGCATGAAATATACCAAAATGTGCCTAGATCAATACTTTGGGTTGTCTTCTAAAAAAATATATATACATGTTAATGGATATTCATGGATTCCTGACAGATATCAGTGTTCCAATGTAACTAGCGCTAATTTTGAAAGAAAGTGGTTTGGAAATAGCAAAATGCTATTTGTATTTATGGCCCTATAACTTGCAAAAAAAAGCAAAGAAGATGTAAACATTGGGTATTTCTAAACTCAGGACAAAATTTAGAAACTATTTAGCATGGGTGATTTTTGGTGGTTGTATATATGTAACAGATTTTGGGGGTCAAAGTTAGAAAAAGTGTGTTTTTTTCATTTTTTTCCCTCATATTTTATAATTTTTTTTATAGTAAATTATAAGATATGATGAAAATAATGGTATCTTTAGAAATTTAATGGCAAGAAAAACAGTATATAATATGTGTGGGTACAGTAAATGAGTAAGAGGAAAATTACAGCTAAATACAAACACTGCAGAAATGTAAAAATAGCCTTGGTCCCAAACGGACAGAAAATGGAAAAGTGCTGTGGTCATTAAGGGGTTAAAAAAAACCCCACTTTTTTGACTGTGAAATAATAGCAGTCAGTTTCCTTCACGCGTGTGCGTTTTAGGGCCTGCCAGGGCACAGTGTCAAACCAGTGCAACTCATATCTGGTGTAACAGTAGTGTACATTAAAAAAAACAACACTTTTTTGACTGTGAAATAATAGCAGTCAGTTTCCTTCACACGTGTGCGTTTCAGGGCCTGCCAGGGCACAGTGTCACACCAGTGCAACTCATATCTGGTGTAACAGTAGTGTACATTAAAAAAAAAACTAGAAATTTGACAGTGAAATAATAGCAGTCAGTTTCCTTCACACGTGTGCGTTTCAGGGTCTGCCAGGGCACAGTGTCACACCAGTGCAACTCATATCTGGTGTTACAGTAGTGTACATTAAAAAAAAAACTAGAAATTTGACTGTGAAATAATAGCACTCAGTTTCCTTCACGCGTGTGCGTTTCAGGGCCTGCCAGGGCACAGTGTCACACTAGTGCAACTCATATCTGGTGTAACAGTAGTGTACATTAAAAAAAAAAAAAACTAGAAATTTGACTGTGAAATAATAGCAGTCAGTTTCCTTCACACGTGTGCGTTTCAGGGTCTGCCAGGGCACAGTGTCACACCAGTGCAACTCATATCTGGTGTAACAGTAGTGTACATTAAAAAAAAAACTAGAAATTTGACAGTGAAATAATAGCAGTCAGTTTCCTTCACACGTGTGCGTTTCAGGGTCTGCCAGGGCACAGTGTCACACCAGTGCAACTCATATCTGGTGTAACAGTAGTGTACATTAAAAAAAAAACTAGAAATTTGACTGTGAAATAATAGCACTCAGTTTCCTTCACGCGTGTGCGTTTCAGGGCCTGCCAGGGCACAGTGTCACACTAGTGCAACTCATATCTGGTGTAACAGTAGTGTACATTAAAAAAAAAAAAAACTAGAAATTTGACTGTGAAATAATAGCAGTCAGTTTCCTTCACACGTGTGCGTTTCAGGGCCTGCCAGGGCACAGTATCACACCAGTGCAACCTGTATCTGGTGTAACAGTAGTGTACATTTAAAAAAAAAAAAATACAATTTTGACTGTAATAGATTGAATAGCAGTTAGTTGTCTGCAAGCGTGTGTGTCAGGCCTACAGCGTCTACTCTGCCAACTTCTGCCAGTGTACAGTGCCACTCATATCTGTTGTCAAAGTAGCTTGCACGCATAGTACGACTAATCGAAAAAAAAAATGACAGGCAGAGGCAGGCCACCCCGCAGGGGCCGTCGTGGTCATGGTGCTGTCATTCCCTTTGGCCCTAGAATAATGCCCAGTGTTCAGAGGCCACGTACCCTGAACTCGAAATGTTCTGAGGACATAGTTAACTGGCTAACACAGTACACCCAATCTTCTACAGCTTCCGCTTGGAACCTTGACGCACCATCCTCCTTCAGCTTAGCTTCGGGCACCTCTCAAGTTACCACTCGCCCGCCTGCCGCCACCACCAACACTAGCACCACAGCCGCTTCACTTGATCTGTCAGAGGAGTTATTTACACATCAGTTGGAAGAAATGAGTGATGCGCAACCATTATTGCCACAGGATGTAGATAACAGGGATATGTCTCAGTCAGGCAGCATTACACACATGGACGTACGGTGTGATGATGATGATATTGTACCCACTGCTGCTTCCTTTGCTGAGTTGTCAGATACAAGGGAAACGGTTGATGATGACGATGCGTCCGCGGATGTCACGTGGGTGCCCGCTAGAAGAGAAGAAGAACAGGGGGAAAGTTCAGATGGGGAAACAGAGAGGAGGAGGAGACGAGTTGGAAGCAGGGGGAGGTCGTCGCAAGGAGCTAGTGGCACAGTCAGACAGCATGCATCGGCACCCAGGGTCAGCCAGACAGCACGCCAATCAATGCATGCTGTTGCCACCACCAGAATGCCGTCATTGCAGAGCTCAGCAGTGTGGCATTCTTTTGGTGTGTCTGCCTCTGACAACAGCGATGCCATTTGCAACCTGTGCCAAAAGAAACTGAGTCATGGGAAGGCCAACACCCACCTAGGTACAACTGCTTTGCGAAGGCACATGATCGCACATCACAAACGCCTATGGGATCAACACATGAGTACAAGCAGCACACAAACTCAAAGCCGCCATCCTCCTCCTGGTCCAGCATCTTCAGCCACGTCAACCACTGCTGTCCTCCTTGCCCCCTCTCAACCATCCGCCACTCCGTCGCTCGCCTTGAGCAGTTCCTGCTCATCTGCCCACAGTCAGGTGTCTGTCAAGGACATGTTTGAGCGTAAGAAGCCAATGTCACAAAGTCACCCCCTTGCCCGGCATCTGACTTGTCTGAACTCTTAGCCCGCCAGCTTTTACCATACAAGCTGGTGGAGTCTGAGGTGTTCCAAAAATTTGTAGCTATTGGGACACCGCAGTGGAAGGTACCCGACCGAAATTTCTTTGCACAAAAGGCATTTCCCAACCTGTACTTGATTGTGCAAAAGGAAGTAATGGCATGTCTGGCACACAGTGTTGGGGCAAGGGCCCATATGACCACTGATACCTGGTATGCAAAGCATGGTCAGGGCAGGTATATCACCTACACTGTGCATTGGGTAAACCTGCTGACGGCTGCCAAGCATGGAATGCGTGGCTCTGCAGAGGAGTTGGTGACACCGCCACGACTTGCAGGCAGGCCTGCTGCCACCTCCTCTACTCCTCCTACTCCATCCTCTTCCATAACCTCCTCAGCTGAGTCCTCTTCTGCTGCTGCGTCTTGCTCCACATCAACGGCACCCCCCCAGCTCCCCAGGTACTATTCCACATCCCGGATATGGCAGTGTCACGTCGTCTTGGGGTTGACTTGCCTGAAAGCAGAGAGTCACACCGGACCAGCACTCCTGTCCGCCCTGAATGCACAGGTGGATCAGTGGCTGACTCTGCACCAACTGGAGATTGGCAAAGTGGTTTGTGACAACGGAAGAAATTTGTTGGCGGCATTGAATTTGGGCAAGTTGACACATGTGCCGTGCATGGCACATGTGTGTAATCTGATCGTACAACGCTTTGTGCATAAGTACCCAGGCTTACAGGACATCCTGAAGCAGGCCAGGAAGGTGTGTGGCCATTTCAGGCGTTCCTACACGGACATGGCGCACTTTTCAGATATCCAGCGGCGAAACAACATGCCAGTGAGGCGCTTGATTTGCGACAGCCCGACACATTGGAATTCAACACTCCTAATGTTCGACCGCCTGCTCCAACAAGAAAAAGCCGTTAACGACTATTTGTATGACCGAGGTTCTAGGACAGCCTCTGCAGAGCTGGGAATTTTTTTGCCACGTTACTGGACGCTCATGCGCAATGCCTGTAGGCTCATGCGTCCTTTTGAGGAGGTCACAAACCTAGTCAGTCGCACCGAAGGCACCATCAGCGACATCATACCATTTGTTTTCTTCCTGGAGCGTGCCCTGTGAAGAGTGCTAGATCAGGCCATAGATGAGCGTGAAGAGGAAGAGTTGTGGTCACCATCACCACCAGAAACCTGGACCTGCGGCAACGCTGGAAGAGGATTGTGAGGAAGAGGTGTCAAATGAGGAATGTGGCTTTGAGGAGGAGGAGGAGGAAGACCAACCACAGCAGGCATCCCAGGGTGCTCGTTGTCACCTATCTGGTACCCGTGGTGTTCTACGTGGCTGGGGGGGAAGAACATACCTTCAGTGAGATCACTGAGGACGAGGAACGGGACATGAGTAGCTCGGCATCCAACCTTGTGCAAATGGGGTCTTTCATGCTGTCGTGCCTGTTGAGGGACCCTCGTATAAAAAGGCTGAAGGAGAATGACCTGTACTGGGTGTCAATGCTACTAGACCCCGGTATAAGCAGAAAGTGCCTGAAATGTTACCGAATTACCGCAAGTCGGAAAGGATGCAGCAGTTCCAAAATAAATTAAAAAGTATGCTTTACACATCGTATAAGGGTGATGTCACAGCACAACGGGAATCTAATAGGGGAAAAGGTGAAAGTAATCCTCCTCCTCCCACGACCACGCCGTCAAGGACAGGACGCTTTACAGACGCGTTGTTGATGGAGGACATGTGGAGCTTTTTAAGTCCTACGCATCGCCACAGCCCTTCGGGGTCCACCCTCAGAGAACGACTCGACCGACAGGTAGCAGACTACCTCGCCTTAACTGCAGATATCGACACTCTGAGGAGCGATGAACCCCTTGACTACTGGATGTGCAGGCTTGACCTGTGGCCTAAGCTATCCCAATTTGCGATAGAACTTCTAGCCTGCCCTGCTTCAAGTGTCTTGTCAGAAAGGACCTTCAGTGCAGCAGGAGGTATTGTCACTGAGAAGAGAAGTCGCCTAGGTCAAAAGATGAATGAGGGATGGATCCCGAAGGGACTGACAGTGGGCGATACATTCGACTAAAAAAGGCCTGATGAGATGAGCTGCCTTGGGCTAAAAATGGTCCACACGCTGCTGTATTTTATCTCTGAATGCCGGATGACTTGCGTGACTTATCCGCCACCAACTAGGGTTCAAGCCGCAATGTTTTAGGGCACTTTCTGCCTGGTAAACAAACATCAGATTGAGATCGCATTCTATTGGCTGATCGGAACAGCAAATAGAATGTGATCTCAATCTGATTGGCTGATTCAATCAGCCAATCAGATTTTTCCTACCTTAATTCCGATTGGCTGATAGAATCCTATCAGCCAATCGGAATTGAAGGGACGCCATCTTGGATGACGTCCCTTAAAGGAGCCTTCATTCGTCGTTAGTCCGTCGGGGAAGAAGGATGTTCCGCGTCGGCGGGATGAAGATGGATCCTGAAGAAAGAAGATTGAAGACCCCGCTTGGAAGATGACATCGCCCGGATGGAAGACTTCTTCAGCGCCGCTTGGAAGATGACATCGCCCGGATGGAAGACTTCTTCAGCGCCGCTTGGAGGATCACTTCATCGGATGGAAGACTTCTTCAGCGCCCCTTGGAGGATCACTTCTGCAGCTCCGGATCTCCTCTTCGGTTCCATCGGTGGCTCGGCTGAGTGAAGACGACTCAAGGTAGGATGATCTTCAGGGGGGTAGTGTTAGGTTTATTTAAGGGGGGTTTGGGTTAGATTAGGGGTATGTGGGTGGTGGGTTTTAACGTTGGGGGGGGGTTGTATTTTTCTTTTACAGGCAAAAGAGCTGTTTTCTTTGGGGCATGCCCCGCAAAAGGCCCTTTTAAGGGCTGGTAAGGTAAAAGAGCTTTGAACTTTTTTAATTTAGAATAGGGTAGGGCATTTTTTTTTTATTTTGGGGGGCTTTGTTATTTTATTAGGGGGCTTAGATTAGGTGTAATTAGCTTAAAATTGTTGTAATATTTTTGAAATGTTTGTAACATTTTTTTTATTTTTTGTAACTTAGCTTTTTTATTTTTTGTACTTTAGTTAGTTTATGTAATTGTATTTAATTGTAGTTATTTGTATGTAATTTAATTAATTTAATGATAGTGTAGTGTTAGGTTTAATTGTAACTTAGGTTAGGATTTATTTTACAGGTCATTTTGTATTTCTTTTAGCTAGGTAGTTATTAAATAGTTAATAACTATTTAATAACTATTCTAACTAGCTAAAATAAATACAAAGTTACCTGTAAAATAAATATAAATCCTAAAATATCTACAATGTAATTATTAATTATATTGTAGCTATCTTAGGGTTTATTTTACAGGTAAGTATTTAGTTTTAAATAGGAATAATTTATTAAAGTATAGTGTAGTGTTAGGTGTAATTATAACTTAGGTTAGTTTTTATTTTACAGGTAAATTTCTCTTTATTTTAGCTAGGTAAGCTATTAAATAGTTAATAACTATTTAATAGCTATTGTACCTAGTTAAAATAAGTTAAAAGATGCCTGTAAAATAAAAATAAATCCTAAGATAGCTACAATATATTATTATTTATATTGTAGCTATATTAGGGTTTATTTTATAGGTAAGTATTTAGTTTTAAATAGGATTCATTTAGTTAATAAGAGAAATATTATTTAGATGTATTTAATTAATATTTAAGTTAGGGGGTGTTAGGTTTAGTGTTAGACTTAGGTTTAGGGGTTAATAAATTTATTACAGTGGCGGCGGTGTAGGGGGGGCAGGATAGGGGTTAATAAATTTATTATAGGTGGCGACAGTGTAGGGGGGCAGGATAGGGGTTAATAAGTTTAATATAGGTTGCAGCGGGGTCCAGGGGTGGCGGTTTAGGGGTTAAACTATTTATTTAGTTGCGGCGGGGTCCGGGATCAGCAGGATAGGGGTTAATAACTTTATTATAGAGGGCGGCGGTATAGGGGGGCAGGATATGGGTTACTAGGTATAATGTAGGTGTCGGCGGTGTCCGGGAGCGGCGGTTTAGGGGTTAATACATTTATAAGAGTTGCGGTGGGGTCTAGGAGCAGTAGTTTAGGGGTTAGTAACTTTATTTAGTTGCGGGGGGCTCCGGGGGCGCCGTTATAGGGTGTAGAACAGTGTAGTTTAGTGTGGGTGCTTAGTGACAGCTTGTCAATAAAGCTGTCAAAAATCCGAAGAGCAACGAGATCGGATGAGGGATAACTATCACAGTCCGCTGCTCATCGCCCCATACTTGGTGCGCAGCTTTTTGACAGATTTATTGATAATTTAGGCAAAATTTTGCAGGTCCGCGGCGGCGATGGTAGGCGAGCTTAGGCGGGCGTATTGAACCGGCGAAGGCAGGTAAATTAGACACGTTGATAACTACCCCCCAAAGATTCAAATGGACTGCTCAAGCTGAAGATGCTTTTAATTACCTATAAAGGAAATTCGTGACAGCACCCATTTTTACTTTGCCTGACCATACCTGCCAATTTATAGTGGAGGTTGATGCATCAGATGCTGGTATTGGGGCAATTTTATCTCAGAGGGAAGATGAAAAAGCTTTTCAACACCCTATAGCGTATTACTCAAGGACTTTATCTCCCGCAGAGTCAAAATACTCTATTGGCAATAAAGAATTGTTAGCAGTCAAGTCTGCCCTCGAGATATGGAGACATATCTTGGAAGGGGCTTCTAAACCCTTCATGATATATACTGACCACAAAAACTTGCAGTATTTAAAGAGTAGCAAAACATTGTCTTCCAGACAGATCAGATGGGCGTTATTCTTAGATAGGTTTGATTTTATAATAACCTATAGACCTGGGATTCAAAATATAAAGGCAAATGCACTCTCACATACACATAATATGATTAAACATAAAAGAACAAGAAATGCCTCTCATACCCCCCCATAAAATAATAGGCAACCTTGATTCACTTGAAAATTAGATATTAAAAGCACAAAAAACAGAAAAAAAAACAAATCTGTCTCAATTACAAAAACGAGATTCTGGATTGTATTATCACCAGAATAAGATATACATCCCATCCTCTCTGCGTTATAACATCCTAAAGCACTTTCATGATGCACCCATGGCAGGACATCCTGGGATCAATAAAACACAGGAATTACTCAAAAGGTATTTTTGGTGGCCAGAGATGGATCAAACCATTTATGACTATATTATCTCATGTGACACATGTGCAAGGAATAAAACTGAAAATAAGAAACCAGTAGGATATTTAACACCCTTACCTATCCCAGAAATACCCTGGACATTGATTACTATGGATTTCATTGTCGAACTCCCAACCTAAAAGGGTTACAACACTGTATTGTTAGTAGTGGATCATTTAACAAGATTGGCACATTTTGTACCACTTAAATCTCTACCCAGCGCCACCGAAACTGCTAACGCCTTCATATCACATATTGTACATTTACATGGTTTACCCCTTTCTATCATCTCGGATCGTGGGACTCAGTTCACATCCCATTTCTGGAAAGCATTATGCAAAAAGCTCAAAATTGACCTAAGGTTCTCAACATCTTATCACCCCCAAACAAATGGTATCACCAAAAGGGTACATAGGATTCTGGAACAGTACTTACGATGTTACATCACCCATTTACAGGATGATTGGATGGAATACCTGCCCATGGCAGAGTTTGCTTATAACAATTCTATGTCTAACTCAATAAAAACCACACCATTCCATGCTACATATGGATACCATCCAAGGATTATATCCATGATTCCTGCCATCATCAATTCTCCTGCAGCAATACTATATTCAGAACAACTGAAAGATGGTTTAGAGATATTAAAAACACATTTACAAAAGGCAAAAGCAGACCAAAAATACTATTACGATCTTAGACATAGACCAAGCCCAAACTACAAAATTGGAGATTTAGGCCTAGATTTAGAGTTCGGCGGTAGCCGTCAAAACCAGCGTTAGAGGCTCCTAACGCGGGTTTTTTACGCACTCCGGTATTTAGAGTTTATTTACCGCGACTCAAAATACACCTAACGCTCAACTTTCTACCGCCACCTCAGACCCAGTAGTAAACATATACCGCACAAAAAAACATCCACGAATCACAAAACAAATATTACACAAAGTACACTTACACTCATACAAACACAACACTATCTTTATTTTTCGGAATTTTTATTTTTTCTTAAAAATACAAAGGATTAAAGTTGCGAGATCTCGGGTGTTTGAAAAAAATCCACACAAATCCATTTTCCCATTGACTTACATGGACATACGGGAAAAGACCCTCATATACCTACATCTAACGAATAACATTATCACAAACATACACTCATCGATGCATACAAACAATATACACCACATTACATACACAAAATATTTATTTATTACAAAAAGAACACGATTTAGTTACTTTTTCACACAAGCTCATGACGTCACTCACTTTACGAGGAAAACCAGTCTTAGAAAAAAAAATATAGAAATCTTTGGAGCCTCCATTGACTTCTATTGGGAAGACGTGCTCGTGCACGCGAAACCCTCATTTCCCTAACGCACGCAAATAGCGTAGACTGAAAAACTCCAAATACCAGCGCTAGAAAATACATGCTTTTATGCGTTAGACCCAGCTATGATAAATAGATCAAGAAATGACTATTTCCCTATGGTGGATTTATGTTTTTTAATATTAAATATTCACCACACCATAAATATTTTTAACACTTTTAGATTACATCAACTACAAATCCCCATCACTAGTAACACATTATTATTTCAATAAAATTACATTTACAATTAAAATAAAATTCAATACACATTTCTGGATTCACAAACACTACACAATGGGAAACATCTCTCATTTACCTTTATTATTGCATTTCTGTTATTCAACTCATATGCTTGCAGCAACTGCATATCTACATAGGCTTAACACATGATCACTCATGGATGCACATACATTACTTTTAACATTCAATCATACATGTGCATTCAAATGATGGGGGAAAAACACATTACATTCTCTCGAGGAATCACAAAACACAACATATGGATTTTACTGTACTTTTAACATCATGATTCCATCACCAGAAACCATTAGGAATTACGTACAACAAGAACATCATTACACCAGATTACAGATGTCACTTTATGGGAAGGAACAACAATGCCAGACCGCTATATAGAAGTCAGCATATGTGGGACACAATCACAATATATACGTACATGTACATAACACGCATCACCCATCACGCAACCACAAAGCACACATTTAGATTTTATTCAGCACACAATAACAATGTAGCACAATACAACAACACAATGAGGATTTCAGAACTACATAGGCAGGTTAATAATATCATGACGTCATTAGAAGATTCAACCATACACATCACAGATTCACCACTGTACCGCCCCTTTAGGAACTTTAACACTCAATACTACAATACAACATATACGTAAAACACACTTTTGAACAGCATTATTATGGAGATTTCAATGGGACAATTCAGAAATATTGTCAGATCGCACATCAATTATATATATAATACTACAGATGACAGCCGGAAGTTATTCAGTATTCGTGCAATTTTTATGGGACGCATACAATATCGTCAGATCGAAAATCACTTATATATATAATACTACAGATGACAGCCGGAAGTTATTCAGTATTAGTGCGATTTGAAAGGGACGCGTACAATATTCACATCTCGGCAATCACTTATATATACAATACTACAGATGACAGCCGGAAGTTATTCAGTATTAGTGCGATTTGAAAGGGACGCATACAATATTGACAGCTCGGCAATCACTTATATATACAATACTACAGATGGCAGACGGGAATTTCGGAATTATTATTGCGATTTGAAAGGGACGCGTACAATATTCACATCTCGGCAATCACTTATATATACAATACTACAGATGGCAGACGGGAATTTCGGAATTATTATTGCGATTTGAAAGGGACGCGTACAATATTTTACAGCTCGGCAATCACTTATATATACAATACTACAGATGGCAGACGGGAAGTTCGGAATTATTATTGCGATTTTAAAGGGACGCGTACAATATTGACAGCTCGGCAATCACTTATATATACAATACTACAGATGGCAGACGGGAAGTTCTGAATTATTATTGCGATTTTAAAGGGACGCATACAATATTGACAGCTCGGCAATAACTTATATATACAATCCTACAGATGGCAGATGTTCCTTTATCATTTACAAACAATATTGCAGCAACATTGATCGATCACATTCGATGCACATTATACACAACTATGCACTTTCATTCATGTTAGCCTGGACGTGTGCTTGTTACTATAAGATCGCGTTTAAGAAATATTGATTACACATATGATCAAACATTACAAACATGCACTGTATGTGTGATATTTGACACTTTCACATTGAGAATCATTGTTTGAAACTAACATTTCAGAAAACAACAAATAAACGCCCACTGTGAAAGCATTCGCGCCGCTCACATACAAACAGGTGAATACAATCAGCAATCATTACAAACTCACTACCATTGGACTAATTGTACTATAAATCCCCCAAACAACATGGCCAATGCATCACTTGTGATCCACATCAGATCAAGTGCTTACCTTGTTACGCTGTTTTGAAAGATGGATGACGATGACATGGTAGACGCTGCTGGTGGTGCTATTGGCGAACTAGCTGTTGGTCGAATCAGGCAGCCTCGGCGGCTCAGACCGAGACGAAGGGGTCGTCTGGTTCGAGGTCCTCGTGTCTACAGGGTGAGACCCACCTTGGAAAACATGAGTGACTTTGAGGTTTTTGATAAGTATCGGCTCGATCGCGAACAGCTCATTGGCCTTTACGAGCTTCTTAAACCTCATTTGGAGCCACGTATACAAATAAGGACTGCTGTTCCCCCCATGAGTAAGATGCTAAGCTGTCTATACGTCCTGGCCTCCGGGAGTTTTCAATCCGGAGAACTGTACATGCATGGCCTGGCTCAAGGTACATTCTCTGGGGTGTTTGATAACTTTCTGAACGCCATGGTACGTATCAGTAAGCAATACATAGGATTCCCACAGAATGATGGTGATTGGAGGCGCCTGAAGCGGGAATTCTTTGATATTGCTCAATTGCCCAATGTCTTGGGAGCCATTGATTGTACCCACATTGCGCTGCGTGCTCCAATTGATGACTTGCCCTTCAGAAATCGCAAACATTTTCATAGCCTCAACGTGCAGTATGTTTGTGACGCACGGATGAGGATTATGCATGTGTATGCGAATTTTGGAGGTGCTTGTCATGATGCCCGCATCCTCTCTCTGTCGTCCCTGTGGAGACAGTTTGAGGAAAGACAAATGCCCCCTGGTTATCTCGTTGGTGAGTATTTGTGCACAACATGGTTAATTATTTTGACAATTGCCCCTGTATTTTTTAACTGTTAGCGTCATGTTCAGCTATAGGATTAAATTTAACCATTTGTTATTTACCGACGCTAATGTCTATTTTTATTGAAATGCAGATATGTAGCATGTCTTACCTTAAGTGTTCATATAGAGAATGCAATGTAAACATGTAGTTAGCATTTTACACAAGGTTTGGTTTAGGAGAAATACGCATATGTAGCATGTCTTAGATGAAATGGCAAGATATTATCTCATGCAATTTAACCCTGTCATTGTATTTTTCTGCTAATGTCTATTTTTATTGAAATGCAGATATGTAGCATGTCTTACCTTAAGTGTTCATATAGAGAATGCAATGTAAACATGTAGTTAGCATTTTACACAAGGTTTGGTTTAGGAGAAATACGCATATGTAGCATGTCTTAGATGAAATGGCAAGATATTATCTCATGCAATTTAACCCTGTCATTGTATTTTTCTGCTAATGTCTATTTTTATTGAAATGCAGATATGTAGCATGTCTTACCTTAAGTGTTCATATAGAGAATGCAATGTAAACATGTAGTTAGCATTTTACACAAGGTTTGGTTTAGGAGAAATACGCATATGTAGCATGTCTTCGATGAAATGGCTAGATACAGATTTATATATAATTTTTTTTTATTTTTTTTATGTTTCTGACAACTTTTAATATGGATTATGGTTTTTAAAAAATATATTTATACAACAATATACTAGTTTAAGTATTCTGTTTGAATTATGTTCTGTTCTAAATTTATAGGTGATTCTGGGTACATGAGCCGGCCTTGGCTCATTACCCCCTTGCGTAGCCCAACTGATGTGTCTGAGGAGCGCTACAATAGGGCTCATAAGAGAACCAGGGCGGTGGTTGAAAGGATGTTCGGGCTCCTGAAGATGAGATTCAGGTGCCTGGACCGTTCTGGAGGAGCACTCCAGTACAACCCAAAGAAGGTGGCTAAGATCGTTGTAGCCTGTAGCGTCCTGCATAATATTGCACAGCGGGCTGGGATGCTGCAGGCCGTCCCGGTGGACAGAGACCTCCTCAGAGATGAGGAGGATGATCCTGTTCTAGAGGGGGAATTCCAGGACGAGGGACTTGATGTCAGAGCAGACGTCATCAACCGCCACTTTAGACGGTAAATAATAGAAGTTACACTGGAGTATTTTCAATAGATGTGAACTCTAGGGAAATGACAAGTAGAGAATTGTGCAAACATGTTAGTA
The DNA here is from genome assembly GCF_027579735.1 of Bombina bombina. Taxonomy (NCBI): domain Eukaryota; kingdom Metazoa; phylum Chordata; class Amphibia; order Anura; family Bombinatoridae; genus Bombina; species Bombina bombina. The sequence goes on along the minus strand of NC_069499.1, from coordinate 980,137,386 downwards.
TTGATAAAATGTTATAATAATATTTATTTCTCATAATATAGGTGATGCTCTGGGCATTGGGTCCTATAGCGAGTCTTTGCCACCTGGTTTTTATAGAGGACATCAGATGGTAAGTAGAAATGTATGGACTGTTGCTGGCATGATTTGTACACAAATACATAATATGGCATAAATTTTTAAAAATATAACTTTGTTTACACATTACTTATGTACATAATCAGAAAGGGATACTCTAGAATGACTATGGTTCAATGTCACACAGAGGTTTGTTCTGCTCAATATGACTCATCTTCACACTTGATAGAAAATAACACAGGTTCATACACAGGCTTAGTAAGCTAGTGATAGATATTTATTATGAAATGGGGGGTGGGAGAGGGGTACAGAACTGATTCACACACTTGTATGAAATCTTTATATATAATTTCTTACATTAGGGAGATGACTTAATATAAAGACTGAAAGGGAACAATTTGAAGCCTGACAGTGAAGATTTCCAAGACTGACAGTGGGGAAAAAGCCAAGATTGAAATTGAAGTATACCAATGGGATCATGTCTGGCATATTTAAATTCTGCTGACCTTGAAAACCATACAAAGACATGTTCACATGGTAAGTGCAAACTATTTGATAGAATAAGGCTGTGGAGACATCCTATTGGAGACACTTAGATGATTTTCTATTTTGTAGATGGTATTTCCCAGTCCTCTATTTAATGAACTGATGAATAAGACACCTATTGAAGATCAACTGTTTACCCCTGAATTGACATTCAAAGACCATGCATTGTCCAGGTTGGTGTACCAATGCATGCTAGTGAAGACTGTAGAATATTAGTAGCTTACATACATTAGTCATATTTAGTTCTTAATTAGATATTTAGGGATCACAATCAGACACTTAGATGATTTTACTTTTTTAGATGGTATTTCCCAGTCCTCTATTTAATGAACTGATGAATAAGACACCTATTGAAGATCAACTGTTTACCCCTGAATTGACATTCAAAGACCATGCATTGTCCAGGTTGGTGTACCAATGCATGCTAGTGAAGACTGTAGAATATTAGTAGCTTACATACATTAGTCATATTTAGTTCTTAATTAGATATTTAGGGATCACAATCAGACACTTAGATGATTTTACTTTTTTAGATGGTATTTCCCAGTCCTCTATTTAATGAACTGATGAATAAGACACCTATTGAAGATCAACTGTTTACCCCTGAATTGACATTCAAAGACCATGCATTGTCCAGGTTGGTGTACCAATGCATGCTAGTGAAGACTGTAGAATATTAGTAGCTTACATACATTAGTCATATTTAGTTCTTAATTAGATATTTAGGGATCACAATCAGACACTTAGATGATTTTACTTTTTTAGATGGTATTTCCCAGTCCTCTATTTAATGAACTGATGAATAAGACACCTATTGAAGATCAACTGTTTACCCCTGAATTGACTTTCAAAGACCATGCATTGTCCAGGTTGGTGTACCAATGCATGCTAGTGAAGACTGTAGAATATTAGTAGCTTACATACATTAGTCATATTTAGTTCTTAATTAGATATTTAGGGATCACAATCAGACACTTAGATGATTTTACTTTTTTAGATGGTATTTCCCAGTCCTCTATTTAATGAACTGATGAATAAGACACCTATTGAAGATCAACTGTTTACCCCTGAATTGACTTTCAAAGACCATGCATTGTCCAGGTTGGTGTACCAATGCATGCTAGTGAAGACTGTAGAATATTAGTAGCTTACATACATTAGTCATATTTAGTTCTTAATTAGATATTTAGGGATCACAATCAGAAAAAGGAATACATATTATAGTTGATATAGAGGTATTTGAATGGACATGAAATATTACATTTATGTTCAGCATACATATATTGTTTACATGTGATATACATTATTATGTATAAATTTAATTTTTGAAATTTAAATATTATTTTTAATCAACAATATAATGGTGTATGTATTTCATTAATTTAAAATGAATGTAATGATTATCTTTAAAAAATGTTGATCAAAGTTAGAGCATAGACACCATATGATTTTAAATGTATTTTATGAATATTTTACAACGTGTGTATTAACTTTGTTCCATTTTTATTATTTGTCATTTCAGATTGGCATCTGATGACTTCATGGAATATTTATTTATTTTCTATTAAATATATATTTTTTTTTTAGCAGATTCTAATATATATCAATATAATCTGTAAATAAATAAAACTTGGACTCCCATGACTGGTAGTTGGCTATTTGACAAGCACATGCATAAGAGAAAATAATGCATTAATAGTAGAAAATAAAATTCTTCAGAGAATATTAAAAGATATATTTTAACATTAATTGGGGAGTCATATTCTTCAATGCTTTTATATTGAAAAAGTATATATTAAAAATATTTAGGATATGTATTAATATTATGATTGTTTTAACATTTAATAAGGTGAAGTGGTTCAATTACATGAAAGTGACAGTGTTGTTGAATGTAAAAAGAATTGTATAAGATCATGTATCTTCCTTAGGTATCTCAAAACATTATTAGAAAATATTTTACAATTATTACATTTATAAATGGTAGGTCATTTAACTTTATAATTTTTAATAATTAGTTATTGGATGCCAGGTTAATCTATGTAATTTTCTAGTGGAGTCATTTAACTATACTTAGTAATATTATGTATTTATTACAATCTTACCTCTTGGGTTAGACATCAAATATCTATATAGAATGTAATTTCCCCTTTAGTTTATTTTGTCAATGTTAAATAAAAATACAATATGTTTGGGTCCTTAAAGGGGTCATTCAAAATGTATATTTTGTATACATTGTTACAAATATCATACAAGAATTTAAACATATTTAGAATGTACTATAGAATTACATTCAGTCTTTAAATATACTTGTTAAAATAAAAATAAATGCACATATCTTAGTGAATGATATAAGGCATCTATATGCAAACAACAATCAGCATCAAAATAGCCTATGTAGAGATGTATTTAATCCACGAATATATATAATTACAATATAATGATTGAATAACAAAACATATTAAGTTGGTCAAATATAAGATTATGATACAAAATGCATACATAACATATAGCTTAATGTCCCTCTACGCTGAAGGCTAAAAAATACCTCATTTAATAAATATATTTCAGTCAGTGTGTAAAACAATCTAGAAGTTAATCTAAATTTGCTTTACTCATATGTTAGACTCATTTAGCAAAAGGAAGGTGCCTAGGTTTATGATATATTAAGCATTATTGTGAAATGTTTATTTAAAGGGACATGAACTCAAAATATACTTAAAGGTAGCCATTTAAAAAAACAATGATTTATACATTCTGAATGAGTATTCTATTTTAATCAACTTTAAAACTTGTCTCATATTATGAATGCTCATTGTGATGTTGCTATCATTACTTTAGAAATAAGGCAGTAAATAGCTAATTTATTTGCTTCAGTACTCTGGACAAAACTTGATTGTTTGGAATAATTGATGCAACAATCGTCAAGGACAACCCAGGTTTTTATTAAACAATTGTCCGTAATATAAAATATCATTATTGATTTTCAAAGAAACATAACAAGATAACTTAACATTTGATAATCGTATTAAATAATAAAGTTGATTAACATTTCATGCTCAATCACCAATGGTAAATTTGTTTGGACAGTGTCCCTTTAAGAGCTTGAAATAGTGTATTTACTTCTCTTCCTATCTTGACATACTTTGCTTGAAAAGCATATCGAGATAGGCTCAGTAGATGAAGATTGGTGGATGCACAGAGATGCCTTATGTGATTGGCTCAACCATGTGCATTTAAATTTCTTATGTTGAGGATATATAAATACTAAGAGAAAATGATTTACATTTTAAAGTCTAAACAATCTTCTATCTCTACAGATCATTTGATACAATTGTTTGTAATGTCTCTTTAAAACTAAAGACGCCATTGCACAATAACATATATGAGCACTTCAGAGAAATACAAGCTCGAGGTTTATTTGCGAATAACAAAGCTGTAGTTTAACATTTATAAACAGATTATCAAAGTTACTGACATTCTTCCCGGAATTTTAACATTAATAAATATTGCGTGGGAAACGCATCTTCAAACACCAGATTAGCATATTTAAACATTAGTGTAATGTCACGCAATAGCACACAATCAATGTGCATTATAAATACATTTAATAGAGCAATGTCAATACTTCACAATCAATTTATTTAAAGAACAATAAAGACATACAATATTAAATGTGTATTTGTATTAAAGAAACAGACCGTTATTAAACCGAGAAATGTCTACAACATTAATAATGTGACAGGATGAGATTTTAAAGAGTATTTAATCATTAATATTTCACGGATCACGGATATTAAATCTGCGTCACACATATCCGCATGACAGGCCCATGAGTTACAAATAAGTCTACATGAAAAATGAAGTTACAGCACCACCAAGCGGTATGTGTAAGGAAGTTACTAAGATATGAAACATTAAGGAACGGCCAATCAGAGTTCATCACACAAACACAACTTGAGTCAGGATGGTCTCACAGACATTATAACAATATTTCAAAATTTTATCCAATCAGATGTACAGATAAATTGTCCCATGGTGCATCTCATGTTTACTTCACCATATAAAAGTCCATTACACGTTGCCATCTTTGTCAGTTCTCTAATGCCTGCAGGCAGTTTATATTATTATAATATATTTATTGTACAACCCAGCAGGCATGTCAGTTCCCAGGTTCACCAAGGAGGAGAGCGCTGCACTGGTCCACGCCGTCAAGGACTTTTATCCCCAGCTGTTTGGGAACAAGAGGAGCTCGACAGATGCGCCTGTTAAGAAGGCCCTCTGGGAGTCTATCACCAATGCGGTTAGATTGGTGTGTGACGTCCAGAGGACCCAGGATCAGATCATGAGGAGATTCGGAGATATGAGGTTGCGTTTATCGAAAAAAGTCAACCTCATAAGGGACTGGGTACAAGCCCGTAAAAGAGGGGGCCAAAGAAAGGCCCCGCGGAAACTGTACCTACTCCCTTATGAGGTGACTTTATGCGAGCTCCTCAATCTCCGGGTCCCCAAAAGATTTAGATCCTCGCCATCCTCGGCCTCCTCTTCTTCCCTCCCAGCTGCGGGATCTGAAAGTCCTGACGCGGGGGACAGGGCAGATGCTTCTCCGTCCGGTGGCCTGGGAGGACCCGATAGAGAATCTGAACCAGGTAATTATCCAACTTCATATAATATTTATAATGTTAAAAATCCAAAATGTGTATTTAGTCAGATACTAAACCTATACAGATCTCACAACATACACTACATATGATGTTTAGATATCTGATTTTACATTAGTGATACATGAAATTGGAATGATGTTTATTGCGCTCTACAGAATATGCGTCACAGAGCGGAAATCTAATTTCGCATCCACGTTAACATGGGTTTGCGGAAAGTGGCATTGCTTTATACATGTTGGTCAAATGACGGATGCGTAATTCCGCTTGGAATCATTGCGCAATGATCGCGAAAATGGCATTTCTCATCCACGTTAACATGGGTTTGCGGAAAGTGGCATTGCTTTATACATGTTGTTAAAAATTAAATGGAAAATCTTAGATTAGTGAAGAATACAGTATTCTTATTTTAAATATTATATCTAATAAAAAACGAATAATACTAATAAATTATAACATATGGCCATCAATTGATGATTATGTAATAACAAGCATATATTCTTAAAGATACAGTAAACAACACAACTGATTGAAAATAAGAGTCCAGGATATATTTATCATTCATTTAATTGCGGAAACTATTAACTCATGGGACTACCAAAGGATTAATATTTTTCTATTGATTTGTTATTAATGTAAATATTTTAAACATGGCATGATTAGTATTAATGATATGCAATCCTCATTTAATATATTACAGATATGGATGTGGCTGCTGGATCCTCAAGCCAGGGCTTGTCACAGTATGGTATGTCTCATTTTAATTGACATTTGTCTTAGAAACATGGAATGAACATTACATACTAAATACACATTGTTCTATATTTATATGTAATGTCTATTTAATAGATGAAAATTATATAATTATTCGGATATACTTAAATAACATATTTGATTTTAATTGCATGCTCAATACCATTCATTACATCAACATATGGAGTAGATAATTCATTAACAAACAACAACATTGTGGAATCTATTTAATTTTAGATTAAAGGGATACTGAACTACAATTATTAATATTGTCTTTCACATACAGTATGCAATATTAATAAACATAAAATATAATACTATCATCATATGTGACATATTCTATTGCTAAATGTATTTTAAAATAAATAAAGTACGTTTATGTGCATCTAAATATTTGTTGACCAACCTGGGTTTATATTGATGATTGGTGGATACCTTCAACAAACAATATTTATTGAATCCAATATTCCTTATCTGCCTTTAAGATTAATATCGAACAACATTCGAATTATAATAGGAGTCAATGTTAAATCATTTTTTACAGTTTGAACATAGAAATCAATTATTTAAATTAATCATGTCAGTGTCCCTTTAAGACAAAATAGATTCATTCATCATTACATTATTTTTATTAAAAACTATTGATATATAAATCTAATTATCTGTTGGAGTTACTTTATATATATCTGCATACTCTAACAGCACCATGATTACATATTTGTAATAATAAAGTTTGTTATGTATTGTGATAAATATGTGTTGTGTCCTAAACAAGATTACTGTACATTGAAAAAATGGCTCGATGTGACACATGTTTGTTTAGATTTGTCAACAGATGCTCCTCAATATGTGGTTTGTGTGTATTCTTGTAACTTCTTAAGGACATATGACGGAATTATTCCGTCATAAAACAATTGAGCTAAGTGAAAGCTGTGTCCTTAAAGGGTTAAGAACATTGATCATTGGGTATATTTAGATATGCAATAGCAGCATCTGAGATGAATTTGATGTCTAATGTAGTCTGACATTAAACATATGTTGAATACAGATATGTTTACAGAATCCCCTTGATTCAATCAAGCATTTTCTGGTGTAATGACTGCTCTATTCTTCACATTTTAAAGTTGATTAATGTTAAAATTCTAGACAGATGTGATTTAGTGATATCCAAAATGTGTTTAATAATATATATCTATATCATTCATAGAGAGAGTTGGTGTGGGGAGCCCACAGGAATCCAGCAGTGACATAGAGCCGCCTTTGCGGTCTCCTGGTAAGTCCATTGACTCATTTATATGTAATTGAAGGTGTATTGCTAATCAATATTATGATCATGATTCCGATGAAGCATAACATTATAAAAAATCATAGAATTTATCTTCTGATTATATATTTATTTTTTATATTGAGCGATTAATAATTTCTACTTTATTATTCTACACATTTGTTATTCATAAGATGTCTAACATATGTTTTTTTAAATTTTTTTTTTTTAACAACAGTCATCAAGTGATACACACATGAGAAATCTTAAATGTTCTATGTACTATGCTTTTATGAATTTAACATTAAGACAAACAATACATTAATATTCTGATTTATTGACAATAACAAATCTATTGTCATTTGTATGCTCCATCAAAATGATGTAAATCATAACTTTGTGTGTGTATATCTTTAATGCAACATTGATGTGCGTATTTGAGCAACAGTAACATATGTTATAATATCTGATCTTAAGGTGTACACAACATGTTATGTTTTACAGAGATTGATGTCACATGTGGGATGGAGGAGGAAGAGGCTGCCTTGGAGTCTGATGGTATGTGAAATATATCTATCATGTTTCCAACATGTTTCTTTTTTTGAAATCATTTTATTGAAGACATTCAAAGTCTACAGCTTTTTCCCTTTAAAAAGGAATATTATTTGTCTGTTCAAATACACTACTGCCCCCTTTCTATATCAGGCAGCATGAAAATCTGCTTGTATATATTTTTTTAAGAATATATAATTCATGCCATCATTATGTCACATGCATATTCCATGCCAAAACACAATAATAAGTTTCACATTGTACAGACAGTCATTGAGATTCATCTGAGTGCCTATATAGATACCATATCCTCATTTCAGAATAGTTTACAGATTCAAACACACTTCGAGGTATATTGAAAACATAATCAATTTTAAATGCGTTGATTTGATGTCAGGATGTATGAGATGTTAATATATTTCTTTTACATTTTCAGATGGATCCACCACTTCTGGTCATCTGGATTCCGCCCCTGCCCAGTCACAGACCCCTCCCCGTGCACACACCCCTGACCATGGCCACACCTCTGCACACACCCAGAGCCCTTCCCATCACCAAACCCATGACCATGCCCCGACCACTGCCAGCCCTTCCCATATTTCATATCCTGTCCCTCCCAAAAAACGCCCATACACCCCCCTTCGCCGCTCTCCCCGTATTCTGGCCCGTACAGCTGCCCAGACCCAAACTCCCCACTCCCCAGCTGTACGGCCTACCCTGGAGCAGCAGCTCACCACTCCCCAAGCCATTCCCATCCCTCCCCGAGCCAATCCCATCCCTCCCCCCTGTTTAAACCTTCATTGTCCTGGGTGTCAGATTGTCCTTCCCAGGCACAGCTGTAAGTATCATTCTAAATACACTTTATAAGATACTTAAAGGTACAGTGAAGTTAAATTGGTTAAATTGTGATTCAAATCCAGCATGCAATGTTAAGCCAATGTATAATAGAATACTCTTATGAATTATTCGTCATTCTCTTGATATATTTATTGAAAACAACTTATTCCTATAATTAGTTTAAACAATAAAATAAATGTGGCCATCATTTCTTTATTGTTGGATGAATGTATCCATCAACCAGCATGCACAAACAAGGTTCATCAACAAATATTGGCTTCCATAAAAACCAACATTCTTGCATTCAAAATATAGCTTGACAATTAAAACATATAATGAATATGTGTAATTTCTAAAGATTTGTCATGTCATGCTCTATCTGAATCAGTCCATTAAATATTTAGGTTCAGTGTCCCTTTAATTGGATATCACTACATATACCAAACACCACTACTTGGATACAAAATTTTATGTCCAAATGTGGATACATTATCTCTTGTCTAACCCAGTGGGAATGTAATTTCTTCTGGTTGCTATGTTTACACAGCTTGTCCTCAATGCCAAAATGTTTAAGGATATGTGTGCCTACCACAGTCTAAATTGAATTTTTAAATTGCTAATGTAAGTACAATGTAAATCCTTTAACAAGATTTGATACACTCAAGCTGTATAAGTGGATCATCTAAAACCAATTAAAGGGTTAAACATGTTTGAGTAACATGAGCCTTTAATGATTTCTGTCTGTCGGAATAACCTAATTCATGTGTAAAGAATATATGAAAAATAATTGATGTAAATAATTATTTGTCTTTATGATGACAATGTATGTATTAAAATCTTTTATTCTGTTGTGTAATTATCCTTAATATTAATTTTTATTTTATTTTAGGCTGTGACTCAGCATGGCTCATGCTAGAAGGGATAGCAAGAGTAGAGCAGGCCGTGTTGAGGAACGCAGCTGTCCTGAGAGGGATGAACGACACCATGCAGGCCCAGCTCCGGGTTCAGGACTTGACTCTGCGTGAAATTATGCAATTACGTTCAAGGCCTGAATCTGGAGCTGGACATGCACAGGACAATGAAGAGGATGACCAGTAAGTGGAGGATCTGGATATGCTCCATGGTGGCAGATAATAATCCTCTGTCCACATGTTGAATTTGTATTTATATTGTTGCCATTTGGCCTTTTTATCAGTTTTTTGTTGTGCCTGTTGCACTCTTTTACCTTGTCATGTGTCTCCAATGGGGCTATGCTGGCCCTTGGCAACTCTCTTCATGGACTGTGATGCACTGTGTTACCTTGCCATGTGTCTCCAATGGGGCTATGCTGGCCCTTGGCAACTCTCTTCATGGACTGTGATGCACTGTGTTACCTTGCCATGTGTCTCCAATGGGGCTATGCTGGCCCTTGGCAACTCTCTTCATGGACTGTGATGCACTGTGTTACCTTGTCATGTGTCTCCAATGAGGCTATGCTGGCCCTTGGCAACTCTCTTCATGGACTGTGATGCACTGTGTTACCTTGCCATGTGTCTCCAATGGGGCTATGCTGGCCCTTGGCAACTCTCTTCATGGACTGTGATGCACTGTGTTACCTTGTCATGTGTCTCCAATGAGGCTATGCTGGCCCTTGGCAACTCTCTTCATGGACTGTGATGCACTGTGTTACCTTGTCATATGGCTCATATATTCCTTATTTTTACAAGATTATTTATAAACGTTGTGTATGTTTTCTTACATACTAATAAAATAAATTTTATTTCACAAATCTTTGTCCTCATTCTTCCTGTTATTTTTTGCAAGCTCTAGTTTATGTTGTTTATCCTTAAAGGGACCTAACAAATCTATTTGTTATAATGAAATCATATATGTAAGACAATAGTAAATGACTTTAAGATTAACATCTCCAATGTAATCTTATTATTTGTGTTTATATTATTTTCTCTTAGCTCTATCATTGCCTGATTATGATTAGCAGAGTAATTTCTTTATATATGTATATATATTTTTGTATTTGTGTATATATGTATATTTAAATGTTCATATCCATGTGTGTATTTATAAACTCTGCATGAATTGATGCACCTTTACCAAATGATCTGAGTATTGATACAATGATATAATCCCTGTAAAGTGTTCATTTTATTTAAATAGTATTGACTATGTGTATGCTCTTTTTAAAAACAAAATAATGTCCCTTTAAGTGATGTTGATCACTATTGTAAATGAATGTATTTCCATTTGTAAAGCGTTTTTGTCCTTTTTACAAGAACAAGGACATATAGTTTTATTAATAAACAATCTTATTGTAATGTTGACAGCACCTGTATTTCATTTTCAAATCTATATTATTGTCAAAGTGTAACCAAATCAATCTCTGTGTGTAATACAAATAATGTAGATGATGAATATTAGTTAACTAATATGTTAACAAAATACATCTCCTCCCATATATGGCTATAGGTAGGCTGACCATAATTAAACTTGAATAAATGACACGTTTAATCAATACATGTATAACTATTGTTATTCAACAACAATCCAAAGATATCTTAAAACATCAATGGCATATGTATTTCTCATGTGTATCTTTTAAATGTTAAAGATATACACCATAGCTATAGTTCAAGGGACAGTCAAGTCCGAAAAGATGATTCATAATTTGGTGACATTCCTAGATAGCAATCTACACACATACTAGTTCCTAAAATATAAATACGTTTCTTAATGATATGCCAAGATGTCACTGAGTCCTTGTATTGTCTGCGGTTTTTCAGCGATCTCGGATGCGCCATGTTGCTTAAGACGTCACCTGCCAGGCTGTCCAATGATTCCTTGTATTGACTGACGTTCTTACGTGATCAGGAATATGCCTTTTATTGGATTGCGTTTTGACGCGATCAAGGATGCGCCTTTTTTTTTGGGGCGTTCTTACGTGATCAATAATGTGCCTTTCAATGGATGGCGTTCTTACGTGATCAAGGAAGCGCCATGTTAAGACGGCACATGTAAAGTTAAAAAAACGTGTGATTGGATTGCGTAGTCCCGCAATATTTGTGCACGTTAAAAACGTTTGTGACTGCATGCAATTTTAAAAAGCTTGCGAATATGTATTATTTGCATCATGTTACATTGTTGACCCGTAGCTGATAAAGACCAACACATTCTCTTTTGCTGGATGTCTGGTTGAATCAACGAACGAAAGCAAAATGTTTTCATGCATAGGATATTTCTAGGCAAGTGCAAATCTCTACAGTCCATGTTTAATATGTTTGTCAACAATGTTCCTTTTTCTTAAAAATTAATGTTGTGTTTAATGTTGAACATATCTAATTAATAAATATGCGCTATTGTGTTTGAATAAAGTAATCAATATGCATTTATCATATGCTAAATATATGATGCCGACTTCTTCTAAATGTAATTTCGTTGTATATTTTATGAAAGGTTCATTAGACACTCACATTATAAATAAAAATATTTGATTTTGTATCTAGTTAGATAGTCCATTGTTTAACCAATAGGTTTATTTTGTCTTGTGTTGTAAGAAAATGTAAGTAATTTTCTTACTCCTCGCAAAGCCAATGAGTTTCATGTGAGTACCATCTCCAGCTTTGTCCAGTTTGTGTAAAGGTTCTTTTCATATGTTAATGATGGGGTATTGTGTTTTACGGTTGTAATGGTGGTTCATCTATATTTAAAATATAGCTAACCCTATTTTATTTGCAAGTGTTTGAAGCTTTTTAATATTGCTATCAGTATATGTTAATCTTGTTGTTTGTAGTAGTGTCTATTACATACAGTTATGTAAAAAATATAGGATACTGTCCCTTGAATGCAAATGTTGTTTTTTTGTATCATGTATGAGATCCACATAGTTTAATCTTCAAATATATTTTTGATAGCATATTTCACCCCCCCACTCCTAAAAGGACTTTAAACCATATTCATTGTTAAAATAAAAATAGTTACAATAAAATATTAACACAATAATGTCTCTTAAAGAAAATAGACTTTATTTAACACGTCAATATAAATGTGATTTTCAAATATTTTTTTTGACAAAGTACATGTAGATATAGCAACAAGCTTAAAATGTGTTAGCATATGTAATGTTGTTAAAGGGACAGTTTCGAAAAAAAATATTTTTACATTATTCGAAAAGTCAATTCTGTAATAACAAGGATATCAAATGTTTCTCAACAATTGAACATTTGCTATCTAAATTTGCTATCTAAACCTATGAGGTTGGTGTGCTCATTTCTTAAATCTTGAAGAGTGCTTGTAATCATTATACAATTTGAGCACTAGAGGGCATTTGGATAGCATTTGTATATGTAAAATCTTGTGCTCATACAGCATATTATTGACCATGTATTGATCATTGATATCTAAAATGTTGTTATGTCAGAACAACAAATAAGTGGTCATTTTTCATAGTCATAGATACAAGGGTAAGCACATAAGTCACACATGTATTTCTCCATGTTTTGTTGTTTCAAACTTTATAATGCGTAATACAGTGTTTTCTTTGTAATCAATAATTTTCTGACTGTCCCTTTAAGCTGTGTTATTGGCATTCAAACAGTAATATGCCATCATGGATAATTGTTATGGTAATTTAGTTAGCGATTCGGGAAACAGTTTGGACATCACATCACAGAAACCAATCAATATCATGAACAAGGATAGGTATGTGATGATGTGGTTTTCACACACTTATAACCCACACTCTGCAAAGAATCTTCCTCCATGGACCCGGTCCCATAGAAGTCGATTATATACAGAGTGTGGTCCACAAGTGTATGAAAACCACATCATCACATACCTATCCATTACCCAAAAAAAATAATTTAAGATGGAAAAAAATACTTACTTCCTCTTCCTTCCCCTCTTCCCACGGGGCTGAGGCTCTGGGAGAGGCAACTGCCGACTCCGAAGAGTCCTCCTTGGAGCTGTTGTGGGAGGAGTGGAAGGAAGAGTACTGGGACGACCAAGGTGAGGAGTAGATGGCTGAGGAGGAGGAGGAGAAGATGGCTGAGGAGGAGGAGGAGAAGATGGCTGAGGAGGAGGAGGAGTAGATGGCTGAGGAGGAGGATGAGATGGGCCGGCAGGAGGAGATGGCCCAGCAGCAAGAGGCCCAGCAACAAGAGGCCCAGCAACAGGAGGTAGACCAGCATGCGCCTCCCGGAAAAATGTGAACATTTCCTGATGAAGATTGAACATTCTTGTTTGTCCTTCTTGTATTGTATTCAGTATACTGATTATTTCGTTTTGGCCTTGAATTATTTGATTCTGCCCATCAAGTATTCTGCGTCGTCCTTCTATGTTTTCTATCCGGGAGGTACGCATCTGGTCTATGTACTCCAGTAGAACCCGCACCTCCGCTATTTCTTCTTGTTGTGCCTGTTGAACCCGTGCACGGCGGGGTGCCCGTGCACGGCGGAGTGCGGGTCTTTGAGGGACCTCGGGTTCCGCGGCTTCAGCGGCATCCTCCTGTGCTTCCGGGGCCTCTTGATCATCTCCCGTGCGCTGTTCGTCACGGGGGGCCTCTTCCCTCCGAAGTGGGAATTCCTCACCACCACTCTCATCCCGGGGAGATGCAGGAGGCTGTGCTGCCTCGTCCCCAGACTCTGTATATTAAAAAAAAAATAAAAAAAGAAATGTATATATTAGCATATTTGCAAATAAAGGTTTAAATGACTTAGCTTACGATACAATTACAAATGCAGAATCATTAATCCACTTTGAAATCTAACAAACAATCAATACGATTTCCGCTTTTTCTAAACAGTGTTTGTGATATCTGGTCAATGTGAATGTTTTTGCGTTTGTTTTCAGTCTGTTTAAATGCACACCTAACCTATAGCCTAGATACTGATGTAACCGCTAAGTAATAGAATGCGTGTAAACAGCGTAATAGCATTAATCGGATCCTTAACACATGAAACCCAATGTTTTATCTTTCATGATTTATAAGCATACATTTAGTATCAACTTTCGAATGTACTTTTGTTATCTAATTAGCTTCATTCTCTGGATATTCTTTGCTGAAAAGCATATCTAAATATGTTTATAAGATTCTGATTGTTAGCTGAATATAGCTGCCTCCTGTGATTGTTTCACCGTGTGCATGGCTATTTCTTCATTAAAATATATCTCAAGAATGAATCAAATTATGTAATATAAGTACATTTGAATGTTTTGTCAAATTGTATTCGCTACCTCAATCATGAAAGTAAATGTTTGCGTATAGTGTCCATTGAAATACATTCGTATGTGAAATTATTGTTCAATGAGCTTACCGTCAGATGAGAGTGGCAGGTTCCCGGTATCGATTCCTCCGATACCGACTACTTCCACCTCGGAGATGCTGGGCCGCAACATTTCCTCCCATCTGCAGTACTCCATTTCAAGGGCAGGGCCGCCACCGGTCCCTGCGGCATGTCGGGCCTCCAGGCTTAACTTTTTTTTAAGTTCAAGTTTACAGTCCCGGGTACCGATGTTTGATGGAATCCATATCCCGGTTCTGGCAACCCACTGCATTGACTGCATTCCGAATCTCGTTCCAGAGCCTCCTCCTGTCAGTCGGGGTAGTCTTCTGGTGCTGCAGCATCCTATACCTGGCCATATAGGCCTCTACGAGGGCCTCCTTCTCCTCCATCGTAAACCTCGCCTCCCTAGTCGCCTTGGCCTTCCCCTGTGACGATGCCCTCTGTTTCCCGGACTGTGAAGCCCTACTCTGACCGCCACTGGGCCCAGCCACTTGGTCATCTTGAACCAAGTGGCTGGGTCCACCCACCGCTTCCACCCCCGCTTCCTGCCCCCCTTCCTGCCCCCCTTCCTGCCCTGTTCCTCTCCCCCTCCCTCTACCTGTCCCCTGCCTGGCCTCCATCTCCTCCCTAAACTAAACCCCAAATAATCAAAAAAAAGTGAGTGTGATGAAATGAAAGGGGGTCAAAATAAAGAACTAAAAAGACAAAAAAGGTGCTTAAAGTGTGAGGGATGTAAAAAAAAACAAAGAGGGTAAGGAGTATTTAAATAAACGAAAAGAATAAGACTAAAAGGAGGATATGTAAACTAAATGTAACTAGGGGATGGGTATGGGATGGGTATGGGGTATGGGATAAGAGTAAATGGGATGAAAGGGAATGGGACTACAAGGAATGGGGTATGGAGTGTAGTATGAGGGGGTAGGGGGTATGGAGTGTATGTAGTGTTATTGATAAGTGTATGTATGTATTGAATGTGTTTGCGTGTAAATGTGTTAAGTGTACAGATAAATCACTCGCTCGCTAACTAACACTACTTCTAATTCTCAATAACAAACACTCCCACTAACGCTCACTAACTACCACTAACTGACGCTCACACTAACAACTATCACTAATAACTCCCACTAACTCACTCACGCTCCCACTAACAGACTCTCTCCCACTCCCGCTAACTCCCACTAACTCACTCACTCTCTCACGCTAACACTACCAACTGACTATCTCACGCTAACACTACCAACTGACTCTCTCACGCTAACACTACCAACTGACTCTCTCACACTAACACTAACTCACTCTCAAAAAATCGCAAAATCTCTATTCTTAAATCTCCAAAGACCCACCAGCAACACAGTCAAAGAAGCCCTGCTTGTGTGGTGCTTATATACCCTGTGTAAATGTTTAATGATGTCCCAATTTCCATTGTAATTAGTGTTCAGGTGTGCTTTATTAGCAATTAATATTATTGCAATGTGTATTAGGTGTGTTAATTTGCGCATGCTCATTTTGAGTTGGTATTTGTGGAATGTGTAGAATGCGATGATGTCATAGTGGTCGTTTTCTCTAACATTGTCCAATAGTATTCTTTTTAAATGTGAATTTGCGATGGTGTGTTCTTCGTGAAGTGTTGTATATGTATGTTTTTCATAATATATAATGATATTGAATGCGATTTTTTTTTTAGTGTATGTATATATTTTTTAATCCTTGTTGTTATTGTGCGATTTTCCGCATCTTAAAGTATATGCGTATTCCCCGTATAAATAGTATTAAAACTTCCCCCGCTTGTGAATGTGTAATGCTTGTGTGCTTTGTTGATTGATTGATGTTGTGACATTTGCGGCGTGTTATTGTTGTGCATGATGTGGTATGCGTCATATGACCGAGCTGTGCGTATTTCTCGCGAGATCGAGTGTTAGGTGAAAAAAGCTATTTTTTGCCTTTCCCATTGATCTCTATGGGAGACTGTCTAACGCGGGCAGGATTACGCGTGTGACATACACGCGTTAGGAGCATCGTTAGATGGTCTTATATTAACTCTAAATACCGGAGTCAAACAATGCCGTGCGTTAGACATAAAACACGCGTGGCGTTAACAGCCCATCTACCGCCGAACTCTAAATCTAGCCGTTAGTTTGGCTATCAACCAAACACCTAAAAGTGATACAAGCATCTAAGAAATTAGGAAATTGGTTCATTGGCCCCTTTCCTATTAAACGTGTCCTGAATGCATCGACCCTCGAATTAGACCTCCAAAAACAGTATACCATACATCCTACCTTTCATACATCTCTCTTAAAACCTCACCATCCTAATAAATGCTTGGGTCGTGTCATTATTCCTCCTCCTTCTATAACGAGAAATTCAAATTAGAATCCATTCAAGGACACAGGGTAGAAGATCGGAATACCTTGTCAGATGGAAGGGTTATGGTCCTGAAGAGGACTCATGGATTAATAGGACTCAGATCCATGCACCCGATTTGCTTAGCCTGTCAGCCTCTCAGCCTCATTAGCTCTGAGCTGAATTCACCTGTGTCATTACTACACAGTCTGCAGCTACACACTTACCTGAGAAACTTCCAAACATCAGAGCCTGTGGAAACTGCAAGTATAACAGTATTTACCCCAAAGTTGCTACTTTGAATACCTGCTTTTGTGCAACCTTAATATCATTTATCTTGGTCTGTGTGTAATTTGTCAGCATCTTAAATCTAACTTCTATCAATGGATATTGTAGGAAATCTGAGTTACTGGGAACTGCACTAAATGTACAATTGTTCCATAAGTGCCAATTGATTGTATATCTTACTCAGTTCTGAGCATTTCTTTAACCCTGTTGCCTCTCATATTGCTTCCACACAAAATACTGTTTAACCATTTAATAGTATTATCAACTACTTGATAAACTTGCTGACATCTGTGCTTTACTAAGGTTGCTACAGCATCCAATCTTAGTTACAAAATCAGCTACAAACTATATTTTAGAAAGTGGAATTGGAACTTTGTTACATTATTACAGATGCTGACATTAGGACACACAGTGTAATATTTTAGACAAGGATTTTAAAATTTGAATTGATGTTTGATTCAATATAATCTTAAACTGATAGCTCAAAGGGATAGTTTACCTAAAATTAAACTGTCATGATTCAGATACAGCAAAAATTAAAATCACCTCTTTACTGTCATGCTATTTTCAGTGTATTTCTTCCTTCTCTTAAATTTCTTTTTCAGTAAGAAATGTCATCTTATATGCCAGCCCATTTTATAAAACCCGTCAAGACGTGGTTTTTAAAACTAGATTGCAATCAGGAGGGGTTACACAGGTACAGAGAGAAAACTGTCCTAGATCTTAAAATATCAATTGATTGCAAATAAATACATATGATACCCTGATTACATGATCTAATTGCAATTATTCCTGTACAGAATAATAATACATTTACACTATATACATATAGTGGTATAAATAAACACAGAGATATGAAAGACATCATTGTTTAGAACAAAAAAAGGAATTTAGGAAAAAGTAAATATGTTTGGAAAAGATTTCTGACATAACACACACACACACACACACACACATACATATATATATATAAGTATGTGCAAAGATATATGTACAAATTCTAGCATTAATAATGATTTATAAAAAAAAATGAGATAAAAGCATATCATGAATTCTAGAAATACAAATACACATTAATTTATGTGAAGGTATCATATAACAGATTTTTTTGTATAACAAATAAATATAAAGATAACTTTCTATGAGATATTGTTTGTTGAGGTATAACTGTAGCTATTTCTTGGACATTAACAGTTGAAAAATAAAAGATTAGCTTTAGAGAAATGTACTTGTTCATGGACAGTAATAAAATGGTATAAATAAAGTTGGGAAAAACACGAATAACCGCAAAATTGATGACTGTTAGTTAACAACAGTCCAATGCTCTTCGCACCGTACTTAACTTGTGTGTTTTTGGTGGCTTTTTTTATAAATAGGGGGATTGTATTAAGATCCGTGTCAGCGATGTCTGGCGAGTGTATTGATGCCGGCGAATGCACTGAGATTGACGCTTTGATAACAAGACCCCTAAGTGTTTTTGGTATCCTTTTCTATGGCCTTCTAATCCAATTGTAGTATGGCTGTTTAACTTCATTAAAGGTACAGTAAATAACCAGATAAAAAGGTTTAGTTATGCATAGCAATATTCTTTCATTATTTATTCTGCCCCCTTTTCATGAAATTTAGCAATGTAAATTGTGAATGTTCTATTTTCAGTGCTGATAAAGCACCCTGCAGACTTTTCAAGGGTACCTCTGCTATATATTATTTCCCTAATTAGCTTTAACAGATAGGAACTACAAAACAATACACTTTATACTAACATAAAAACCATGACTAGCCTTGTCAGTTGCAGACTCAAGCTCTGATTGGCTTCTCCAAATGAGAAACGTTTTGGGTGGAGCTTGGCTATTGAAAACAGTCGCAGCAAACAAGATGCTAATTAAAAAATGTTTACACTTGTCTGATTATTCTATAGTAACACAGCAAAATGTCTTGAAATTTCAAGGTGTTTACTGTCCCTTTTAGCCCCCCAATTTTATATGCAATATGACATACAAGTCTAGTGTTATTGCATTTGGATTGGTTAAACAGGCAAAAAACAAACAAACCACAGAACAGGCTTTTTCCAAGGTTTTCTCACAAGTACATTGAAGCAAAATATTAACAGTCATTGGAAAAGGAAAATTGGTGACTAGTTGATTTAGTTATGATCTGCTTGAATACTGTTTTTTTTTTCTTTCATTTTATCAAATTACAACTATACAATTAAGAATTTCATATATTTTTTTAAAAATTTTAATCTTTATTTGAATTTTCAAAGCAGTTGTACATCACAACACCCCCCCCCTCAATGTATGTATTATACCCTGATTACATTTCAGACCATACATAGAATAATCAGTCTGTTTAGCATAATCTTCTTATCATCTGTATGGATTATCATTGGTAGGTAGTGTCCAGCAATAAATCCAAACTGCAGACAATTAACAATGGGTAATAATTAACTTGAGTTTAACAAACTAACTAACTAACTAACTAACTAACAAACTAACAAACTAACTGTGGCAGACAATCACACGTTCTGCAGCATCACATAAATATTACTGTTAATAAAACAGGGAAAGCAGTCACCTCATGTCTTTAGACCATGAGGCATATTTACGAAATGCATTGCGGACCTGATCCGACAGTGCGGATCAGGTCCACAAGACATCGCTGAATGCGGAGAGCAATACACTCTCTGCATTTAACATTGCACCAGCAGCTCACAAGAGCTGCTGGTGCAACGCCGCCCCCTGCAGACTCGCGGCCAATGGGCCGCCAGCAGGGGGTGTCAATCAACCCGATCGTACTCGAGCGGGTTGAATTGTTGCGATTCCTGTCCGCCTGCTCAGAGCAGGTGGACAGGGTTATGGAGCAGTGGTCTTTATGACCGCTGCTTCATAACTGCTGTTTCTGGCGAGTCTGAAGACTCACCAGAAACACGGGCCGTCAAGCTCCTTTCGGAGCTTGATAGATAGGCCCCCAAGACTCACCCTTACATAACATTCCCATTGTTTTTTGTGTCTATAAATATCTAATTATAAACTAACAAACAAATCAAAATACATATCTTAATGTTGACCCTTGTACGAATCCCAAATGAACCTCATATCTAGATATACCTGTAACTAGTTATTTTCAAAGAAATTGTATCTTTCTAATAATATCATTGTCTGTACCTTTTCTCTCCAGGATTCTATAGTCGGGGGGCTGTTTTTTTTCCACTGTGATGCAATAAGTTGTTTAGCTGCGGTAAACATTATTTGTGCCAAATTTCTTTTAATAACACATGTATTCTCTTATGGGATGTTGAAGAGACAAACCATAGGAGAGGGTTTAATGTCACTAGACAAGACTGAGCTGATTTATTTTAATAATTCTCCCCAAAATTCTCTTATTGGCTGACAAGACCAACATATACTGTATGTTCCATACTACCCCTGACCTGTACCACATCTTCAACATCTATCCGAAGCTTCTGGGAAAAGATACTTTATACAACTTGGAGTTAGGTACCACCTGAAGACAATTTTATAATTAGTTTCCAGAGCTTGTGTCGAGTGTGCTGAGTGTGCTGTATCTCTAAAAACCTTATTCCAATCCATTTGTGTTAAATTAGCTGTGAGATCCTGTTCCCACCCTTTGATAAACTTATGGGAATTGGGGGAGATGGCATTTAGTATGAGGTTGTAGGCCTGGGATATAATGCTCTTCTTAGGGAACCCTGTATAACACATCTGTTCAAATTTAGTTAGAGACCTCGTAAGGTCCCTCCTAGCTTTATGTGTGTTTATAAAATGGTTGATTTGGTGGTAACTTATCCAAGATTTAAAAACTTCCCCACCCATCCCCTCAATCTCTGCTCTAGATTTCACCCTGGCTTTATCCAGTAACATATAAATAGGGATGACCCTTTTGATACTTGTATCTTTATCTATTGGAAGTGTCAGGCCTTCTGGAAACTCAGGATTAGTTAGTATTGGAGTCAGTAGAGAATATTCACTTGAGATTCCTTTTACATGTTTGAGAATATATTGCGAATCTAAAAAGGTTTCTGAGATTGTGGATATATAAATATTCTGTGTCTCAGACAAAAATTTAGGTTTCCAACATGCTCCTCCTAATTGGGGAGAGTCAGTCAGATCATTTTCAATCTGGATCCAGTGTTTTGAATTGTCTACACCACTCAATGATCCTCTGCACGGAGATTGCCTTTTTGTTTAAGAATAGGTTTGGGACTCCCAGATCTTTACGTGTATACATGGTTGATTTGTTTATCCTAGGTAGTTTATTGTTCCAGATGTAATTATTTATAATATTTTGTTGTTTGTGTATATAAGAATCGGTATGGAGTGAGCGTTTGTAAAATATATAAGATCTTTGGCAAAACCATCATTTTTGTAGTGTTTATACGTCAAATCCAGGATGTATTTTTTAAAGACCAAGGTGCTGCAAGTCTAGATATATCAACAACAAGTTTTGCATAATTGATAGTATGAATACTTTCTATCTGGTCTGTCAATTGAACTCCCAGGTATTTTATAGATTTCTGTTGGATGGAGAAGTCACTATTACTTCTAAGTGTATCGATCATTGTGTTTATATTTCCTGCCTGCACTGCTTTAAATTGATGTATTGCATTTTCACTCCTCAAGCACCTGTCTGATAGATGTCCATTTAAATTGGACTCCGCAGTACAAAGCCCACTTGATCAGAGGATATCAGAGACGGCAGAATCCTATTTAATCGCCAGGTCAAAATGTTTGCAAACATTTTTAAATCAATGCTTAAAAGGGAAATTGGTCGATAATTAGCAGGTATGTCTTTTTTCCCCCCTGGTTTGGGAAGGACTGTAATAAATGCCTGTAACATGGTATCTGGAAAATGGCCACCATTATCTATCTGATAGAACGACTTTAATAAATGTGGGGTCAACAGGTGACTATATAATTTGTAGTAGTAACCAGAAAAGCTTCAAGGAACTAATAGCCTTCCTTAGCTCTCTTTTAGAGATTTTGGCCTGCAACATCATGCTATCATCTGCAGATATATGAGGGATTGTGACATTGTCCAAATATTCATTGCATTTTTCAAGATGTTCTGTCTGGCTCCTGCTAGGGAATACATTATATAAGGAGTGGTAATAATTCCTAAAGACTTCAGTGATTTGTTTGGTGTCCTCTACTTTAGTCCCATCTGGTTTCTTGATAGAATAAATATGTTTTAACCTGTTTGTTCTTTAGGGCCTTAGCTAAGAATTGTCACGGCTTGTTAGCGTTAGTGTAAAATTTTTGTTTCAGTTTGAAGGCTACTGATTGCGCTTTTATATGTAAGTGAGAATTCATCTTTTCTCTATAAAACTTTAATTGTAAATTATCATCATATGGATTCGATTTGTGTAGGTAGTCTAATTGTGATATTTCATTTGCTATATGTGTGTATTCCTCCCTTTGCTTTTTGTTTTTTATGGCCTTAAAGGGACAGTCTAGGCCAAAATAAACTTTCATGATTCGGATAGAGCATGTAATTTTAAACAATTTTCCAATTTACTTTTATCACCAATTTTGCTTTGTTCTCTTGGTATTCTTAGTTGAAAGCTTAACCTAGGAGGTCCATATGCTAATTTCTTAACAGTTTTTCACCACTAGAGGGTGTTAGTTCACGTATTTCATATAGATAACACTGTGCTCGTGCCCGTGAAGTTATCTGGGAGCAGGCACTGATTGGCTAGACTGCAAGTCTGTCAAAAGAACTGAAAAAAGGGGCAGTTTGCAGAGGCCTAGATACAAGATAATCACAGAGGTTAAAAGTATATTATTATAACTGTGTTGGTTATGCAAAACTGGGGAATGGGTAATAAAGGGATTATCTATCTTTTAAAACAATACAAATTCTGGTGTAGACTGTCCCTTTAAGTTTCATCAGAATACCCCTAATATAACTTTTATGTGCTTCCCATATAGTGGCTGGATCAATATCATCCTGGGTATTCGTGGTAAAAAAGTTTGTTAATTCTTGCTCAAGGGTTTTATTTTCAGGATCAAGTAATCTAATCGCCACATGAACTCTCTTACAGGAGCCGAAAGCCATTTAAGTTTACATTTTACCATTGAATGGTCTGACCACGTCGTATGTTATATATTTGTCTCTGAATTGACTAATGATCAATATAAGAAAATGAACAAAAAGGATACAATATAAGCACTCATTGAGACTCTTAAGTGAAAAATATGAGGTTAGGAAAAGAAGTCACACAAATTAAAATATAAATCTTTATTAGAACATGATTAAAAACTGGGTGTATTTAAAACTAAAATGCTAGTAAGTAATAAGTCCAGATAAATATCTGGTATAATACAAGTAGGTACTGGTGGCCTAATAGCAGTATCCAATGTTTGACTCAGGGCAGCAAAGTGTATATCACATGTAATGTTTAGATTAATACTAATATGATTGAGATTAGGGGGGAATCCAGTAATATCACCTGTACAACTTTAATATATCCTACATTATATGTAAGGTTAAAGTGTTCAAATGTTTATAATAAACACTTGTACTTAAATACTCATATAAATATCAACTTCAGTTGCCAGTGATAGTTCCCATTACATCCTTATATTAGGGTATAAGTATTATATTCTAATAGTTGAAATATGGTAACACCAGTATAAGGCCAGATACTTTCTCTCTATGTATTAAGTTGCACTACTGATAATTAAAATATTGCACTTGTGAAAGGTT
This sequence comes from Bombina bombina, assembly GCF_027579735.1. Taxonomy (NCBI): domain Eukaryota; kingdom Metazoa; phylum Chordata; class Amphibia; order Anura; family Bombinatoridae; genus Bombina; species Bombina bombina. Next base: position 980,113,069 of record NC_069499.1, on the reverse strand, counting down.
AAATTATATAGTTCTGTTTAAATAATGGCTCAATGGAGCCTATAAACAACAGTACCACAAAGTGTTCTGGCAATTTGTTACACTCGTTGCTTGAAGTATTAAACTGATACATTGTATTCCTGCTGCTGAAGAGCTATTGGATTCTTTTGACTGAGGGGCAAAGCTCTCATATATGTTATTGGAAATTAAGCATTTATCACTAAATTATAAATCAGCAGTTTATTGAATCTCGTGGTTACACAACAGCGTTTAAAATAATTAGCCCTTAAATGCTCAGTAACTGCTGTTAGCTTGTTGCTAAAATGATCGTGCAATACTACAACTAGAATATCATGCCACTGTGTATAGTGACTATAAACACATTACATATAGGCAAGAGCTAAGAAATACAATCGACAGGTTTCATATGTTATACAGGCGCAATCCGTTGTTATATGTCATTAATCAATTCTTGCCCTTAAAATATAAGCGGATATACTGCCTTGAATTATACTCAGTTACATTAGAGTTAACTTAACATATTGAATAAGGTACATCATCAAACGCCATCAACTTAGTATCAGAATTTCTACCCGTGCCTCAGCACCAAGTCTACCACAATTTACGGCTGGCAAGTGTTATTTAAAAAAAGATAACAGAGCTCCCATCAGCTCACTCTCCCTGACATGTTTTGCCGGGTTTCCGGCTTTTATTCGTATATTTGTCTCTGAAACCTGGGATAATGTCATAAGATCTATTAAAATGTTGTCTATTTTGGAATATGATTTATTCGGGCTAAAAAAGAAAGTATAGTCTCTTCTATTTGGGTTGAAAATTCTCCAAGGGTCGTGGAGACCAAGCATCTTTATAAGATTCCAGAGAGACCGAAGGGTAGTCTTGGCTATAAGGATATTGGTATTAGAACTGTCTAATTTGGGAATCAATGGAGTATTAAAGTCCCCTAACATTATCAATTGGCCTGCACGAACATCCTGAATCTGCGCTAACAGATTTTAAAAAAGAGGTTTGCTTGTGATTGGGTACGTAAATGTTTACTATGGTTACTGGAGTATTATGCAAAAGACCTCTCAAAGCCAAAAACCTACCCTCCTTATCTTTCTTCTGTTCAATTAGAGTAAATGGGATTGATCTATGTATTAGAATACTAACACCATTAATTTTTTTAGTATTATGAGCACTATGAAAATAAAGGGGATAAGCACTGTGTAAATATTTGAGAATAGTACCGTTTTTTAAATGAGTCTCCTGCAACCCCATGATCTCTCCACCTCTATGCAAAATATCTCTAAGAGCTAGGGATCTATTGGGGGAATATTGAACCCTTTTAAATTTTTGGAAATCAATTGAATCTGTGTGTCTGCCATAATGTATATTTAAACCAACCTGTATTTATAGATTTGTGAACATACTTCAATCCTCTGCCAAACAAGTCCTGTGTATTTACAAAACAACAAACAATAACTTCAGTAACATGTAAAATTCTCATATTAAAATGAGAAGAAAAAAAGGCTAATGAGATTCCTATCGGAACTCATCCAGCCTAAGAGGTATGTAATTAAACATTGTGAACATAAGTGAGCAAATACAGAAGAGTAATGATTAGAATTTTAACAATTACATTTTTCATAAAACCATAATTAATGGTGTGACGCCATACCCATCTAAGGCCTCGCTTCCATTGAGTCGTTAGAAATGGAGCTGTAAGCTTCCGAAGCGGCCGACAGCTAAAAGTAATTTACGGCTGCATTTTAGTACCAGGTTTCCATTGAAAAGATTAGCGTGTTGCGCGCAGTCGCTCTTTTCGTGTAGCTGTAAGTTAACGTTGTGTTAACGCTTCCATCTGACGTCGGATTTCTTGAAAATCAATTAGTTGCTAAGGTAACCCGACCTTACGCTATAGAATTTACGTTTAACGTCCGTGCTTCTTACCTGTGATCGCCTCTCAAGAAAAATAAAAAAACACTTATCCATATTTTTAAAAATCAAATACTATTTTCTAATATAATTATATTTAACACTTCATAAATATAAGTAATATTTCTTGCTGCCCTAGGCATAGGTCTAGTTTGCATTCTGTAGATATGTTCTTGCATATATTATTATATTTAAATATATACTGATATTTCTATTAGAATATAAGTTCAACTATTTCTATACATGAGACAACAATAAATATTACTTATAACAATTTATTTCTACATTAAAACACTTGCATTATTTGCAAGTTTTATAATTTCAATAGAAAATAGGTCTCAAAAAGCACAATTTTCCTCTTTTACACCTAGTTGAGCTGGGGGTAATATATCTCAATGTATCGACAGCCTCCGACAATGTATTAACAGTTAGCGCTTTCATTGGAAACCTGGTATAATTTATCGATTAACGGCTTCTATTACTTTCTATGGGACGCGAAGATCTTTTCGGCAGCCGAAGTCCGGCTGCCGATATCGAGGTATAACGCGCCATTGGAAACAGTCGATAAACGATATTGCTTCCGACAGCATATTTATCGGTTTGTGAACTGAATTATCGGTCGCAAACTGAATTACGACTCAATGGAAGCGAGGCCATTGATGGTAAAACTAGCATAAGTAAGGATACTCGTAGGGCCTCATCCCGGAGTCTCCTTTGCATTCCCAGTTGCTTGCAATTTAGACCTCCAACGTCAGGCTGTTTGCCATTCTTTACGTTGGGGTTAAGACCCTGGGGGATGATTGGTATTTGCTGAGGCTCTGCTGTGAAAGTCTTTATCAACTGTGGGAGGCGGTATTTCCAATTTGCGACATGATTCCTCTATTTCTGAGGGTGAAGAGCAGGTGGCCCATATACTTTTCCATATAGCTATCAGTTGGAAAGGATAGCTCCATCTGTAATTAATATTTCTTGCTTGCAGATGTCTTGTTAGTGAAGAAAGTTATTTTCTCCTAGACAATGTCCTAGCCGATAAATCAGCGAAGAACTGTATAGTAGATCTATCTTTTTTGATAGTGTGATTGTCTCTAGCAGCCTTCATCAGTTGTTCCTTTATTTGATAACTAGTGATCTTAACTATCACGTCCCTAGGGGTTGCTTTCTCAGAGGGTCTCGATCTCAATGCCCTATGGGCTCTATCCATTTCCACTGGAGGTGATTCATCCCCATATCTTAACATAGCAAAAAGAGATTGGAGGTATCCTACCAACTCTGGATTCTCTACTGATTCTGGGATACCCCATATATATATATATATATATATATATATATATATATATATATATATATATATATATATATAGTTGTGTCTCCGAGATCTATTTTCAAGATTTTCTATCTTATCCTCAAGCTGTAATATAGTTTGATCTTGATGTTTCATGTTCTTGGTCACTGTTGCAACATCAGCTGCGTCTGCTTGCAAATCTTCTTCCAAGCTCTCAACTCCAATTTCCAGAATTTTTTTTAAGACCAGAGATCTCATCTTTAATGCATTGTTTCACCTGCTGAATAAGAGAAAAGAAAAAAATCACAGATTTGGGGGCGCATACCATAGAATTTTTTTCATCTGACTCAGACTCTGAAGAAATTGGGGGTTGTTGCGACCTGAGAGATAGTAGAGTAGATTCTTTGGGTGGATGTGTACTAGTCGCTTTAAAGTAATTATCCACAGATGGGGTCAAAGGGCCACCCACTTTAGTTTGCTTTTCTTTTTGTGAGTTTTTCCTGGGAGACATGTTTGTTTTTATTTTATAAATCTCACCTATGGCTAGCAGTATCCAATTGAATATATGTGTCTAAAGTTTATTCCTGTATTGAGACACCAGTGCTTCCTGTGTTATATAATAGTCCCTCAGTAATTTATGGCCTGTTCTTAACAATTAACTTGAGCCCTTTGTAACAGGAATCTATAGGTTTTAATAGTTGTAGCCTTTCAGAATGCTGCTGTTGCTTACAGGATTAACACAGTCCCCTGCGCTATTCTTTGGATCACACTGTATCTCTGCTTCTCAGATTCGGAACATGAATAAAGCCCCACCCAATAGTGCTATTTGTGTTATGTGTTTTATTCTTATGATTAGGTGGGATGACCCTCTGCTGCTTCTTACCCTCCGGTATTAATTATAGCTCTGAGCCCCACTAACATTTTCAATCTGAGTTATGTCTTATTTTCATGCTGCCTGGAGGTGGTATCCATTCCGTTTGTGGACTGCCCCACTTTCTAGCTTACATTTGGAAGGGCTACTTGTCCGGATCTTTCCGTTTGTGATTTGCCCCACTGTATAGCTTACTTTTGAAAGGGCTGCGTGTCTCGATCTTAAAATTGTGATTTCGCACCTCACAGGACTACGGGGGCTATACACTATCTCCAAGCCACTAACCTCTCAAGCCGATTAGTGCTGCAGGGGCTCTGTGAACCATCTGGCCCCAGAGTCTGAGCAAGTGTGATGTATCCTGGCCTGTTAGGAGGAGGTGCTGCTCGTCGGCTTCTGTATTGCAGTGATCGTGCCTGCAACTCAAGCTGAGGCCGTTACCTAGATGGAAGATCCGTGTATGACTGAGATCGCTCACCTACTGTTGATTTCCAGGTACCTCAGGATTTGTTAAGGCATTACAGCCCATTTTTTTTTTTAAATGTGTGCATTTTTGTGTACCAGCTTGGCTACCTCTAAGACTGGAGCTCACCTAAAGTGCCCCATCAAGAATTTCATATATTTTTATGCATTTTTTTTTTTAATTTTAATTACATGTTTGCAAAATGTAAATAAAAATGAAATCCTAAATGAGGATTGTGATGAGCATATTTATTTAGATACAAGATTCATAGCTATAAAGGGAGAGATTCATAGACACTCATTAGACTGCCAAAGGAGCCTCTTTGTTTAGGGTAGATCATGTTCGATATTTATTGAGACTTTTTTTTTTTGGGGGGGGGGCTTTTTTTGCGATCTTCTCTAGCATTTTAGTAGTGGGTGCTCCTTGTGTTAAAGAGACATGAAACACAATTTTTTTTCTTTCATGATTCACATAGAGAATACAATTTCAAAACAACTTTTCAATTTACTTCTACTATCTAATTTTCTTCATTCTCTTTTGTATCCTTTGCTGAAACACCTACCTACCTATGCTCAGGGGCAGCAATGCTATCTGCTAAATGGTAGCTGAACATATACACTGGTTAGCATTGGCTCACCTGACACATTCAGCTAGCTCCCAGTAGTGCATTGCTGCTGATTTAGCGGTTTTTTTATATCTTTATTTATCAAGACTAGTAAGATTACAGAAAAAAATAAAAGATGTTGTCATATTGGCAATTACAGGATTCAGAAGAAACAATGGTCTAGTTCCTACTTGAGAAGTTTCATTTTTAACAAAAAGTGACTAAGGGCTCAATTTATAAAACACTGGGGGACAGGGGCATACATATTCGTCCCTGTCCAACGGGCTTCTCCTCTGGCTGGCAGGAATCCGCTGCCCACATTTACCATTGCACACAAGCACTCCTTAGCACTTGCATACAACCCCACCCCCTGCCAGCACACAGCCAATCACACTCGGGCAGGAGCTGTCAATCTCCCCGGTCTCTTCTGACTGAGGTGGCAGACAGGGCTGGGAAGCAGTGGTCTGATGACTGCTGCTTGATAAATCATGACTGCAGGTTTGCTTGTGTGAGGCTGCAGTCAAAGTGGAGAAAAGGGCTTGATAAATCTAGGTTAAGAATAACTAATTAACTAGTGAAGTAGCTGACTAAGTGAAAAAAAAATGACAATACAGTAGTCAAAACATGATTTAGACCCACTCACAAGGTCCATTGAGACACCATTGAGAGGAAGCATTAGGCCTGCCTAGAAGATATAACCCACAGCTTGTCATCAGGGTCTGGTCGCTAACCTTTCTCTTTGATTTCATAAATAAAGTAGTCTTCATGTAGTCTGGTGTACTAGATTCCATCTTCCCTTGAGTTGCTCAGCCAGAAGCAAAGTACTGATAAGGAAGGGGGTAAGCAAGTGATTGTGTATCATTGTGGGGAGATGTAAAAGGTTTGGTTCTCATTTAGTGAGTAATACACTTAATTCTGTGTTCAATGTCTCCTTTCACATCCACCTGTTCTAGAGCTGAGTGTAAATCAAGCGTGTAAAATGTACCAGGTGTGGGGCTTTGGTGGATATTCAGTAGTTGAGTATCAATTTTTTTGGCTATTAATATAGATATATTTAAGAAACAATTACGTAGTGAGGGCTGGGTGTGACTAAACAGAAAAAATACGTGTTGCAGTGATAGAAGTGTTTGTGTATGACAAATGTTAGCCAGCCAGTAGAGCAATTTACTCCAAAATTGACGTATCTTAGGGCAACTCCAAGAGATGTACTACATCAGGATTGGGTGCCGAGCATTAAAGTCACTCGTTTACTGCATTTGGTTATCATTTTGTTCTCTATTTAAGAGTAGTGTAGCTGAAGATGAAGGATTTTATTATGTATTTCTTTATGGTCTATTGAGAGTGTAGCTTTGAGAATTAGTTCTACACTAGTGCTTATTGTATTCTTAGTGACCACTACACCAGCAGTGTTTCCCCATTTCTCACACAAATCTAGACTAGTAGTAGGCATCAGTTTGGCTACAATGAAATTATAAATATAGGAAATAGAATGGAATCCATGACTAGCCAACGAACATAAACTTTCACCATTGGGATAGTTTTAAAATCCAAACCATCTTCAAGGAATTTTTGAAGTAGTGTGAGCTCTGCAGGTAAGTGAAAGTTCTATTTCAGGGGGGATCATACTTAAGTTGTAAGTCTTGGAGGAAAAAGGTTAGGTTAGTATTGGGGTCTAATAATTGTGTCACTGTGTTCAAGCTATATTCGTCCCACTGTCTGAATATTCTTGTGTTTATTCCTCATTATCCTGTAGCGAGAGAAGAAAAAAGTGCAACCCCACATCAAGGTAGACATTTGAGCTTTATTGCACACACAGCTTGCGGTTAAAAACACAAGACAAAAAATGTCAACAAGCCTGTATCCCAATCAGGGAAGAAGAAAAGAAAACCTCAGTCCGGTTAGATTGTCTCTGGTGTAATCCACCGGGATCCTTCTTCGTTATGTTTCTGTTTTTCTTGGAACAACACAAGGCTCCGCCCCAATGCGTTTCATTCGCCCTAAGCGAACTTTCTCAAGAGGAAATATGGTTATAATACATACTACTTGGCATGTCCTTAAATCACTAAAACTAGATTCCTATTTGTTAGTTGGCTGCCAATCCGGTGAATCAATCTGGATCGGCCCCTCTCCCTGGGCCTATCTATATGTTTCATCATAATGACATGGCCCAATCATATTTCTTAGACAGATCTACACCTTAATCATCGTGGCTATGTTTTACATTGAATGAGAAATAGTGTTAGAATCTGACAGTTACTGGGAACTATTAATATTGATCTGCCTTTATATTACCTTAATCAATATTATATTTAAAGCACAACTTCAAACATTGTTATAATTTACATATTAAAAAGTCCACATTAAAAAAATATACAAAAGTTAATACAAATCTGCATTTAAAAATCTACATTATGAAAACTAATTGCTAAATACCCAAAAGTTCATAATATATTCTATACATGAGGTTATTCATAAATGTTATCTACTCTATTCACCATTGTATTGTGACGGATTACAACGTTCTTATATCATGAAAGCCTGCAGGTCTAGGTCTATATTTAACCCTTTAGGTGTCATACAATCTAACATGTGCATCCATTTGATCTCACATTGTCTAAGTTTCATTAACCTTTGATGTTCATTGCCAACAGATGCTGGTATAACTTCTAAAACTCTAACTGAAAGGTTTTTTGGATTTTGTCCATGTACTATTTTGAAGTGTTCTGATAAACTATGGTTCTCATATCATCTTTTTTTTTAATTTTAAACATATTTTTTATTGAGGTTATGGAGATAATACAACATATGTGAAAAACCATAAAATATAGATACCATATTATATAACAAAAAGATATATATTGATTAAATCAAAAGTAACACATTTAATCTGTGTGGCTAGGCATCTGAAACCTCAGTTTTATGTTATATTCTAAAATGAGTTCCTCTATGAAAACAAAGGGTTACTTTTGAACCCGACAAAGCTGATG